>NC_140078.1:67081557-67396153 GCF_964194135.1 Talpa europaea
ATTTTTCCCTCTTCAAATGTCTTTATTATAGTAGCATATGGAGTCACAGATCAGGGGAAACCTGAGGAAACTAAGACAGAATAGGTTGCCTCAGATGAGACCCAAAGTGGGGGTAAGGGGAAAGTTGAAGAAGCTTAAGCACATTTTACTATCTGAAAACTACATATAAATTCAATAAAAACTCCATTCATCAGCACAGCCTCAGAAACTTGAAAACATATAAACACACCCGAAAAAATTAAAAACATCTGTGCAACCAGCAGAACAAAACCTTAAAATAAAAGGAACGCTGTTGAGCTGGGCAAGATTGTCAGCTTCTCCTTTCTACAATTATGTGAAGGCATATCTTTGGAAGTATCTACACATTTGATCCAGGGACATAGTTGGTGATTTTTTTTCCCCTGGTAATTATTTCTTAGCCTCCAAATGAATTTGGAGGTTACTTTACAATTCAACCCCCCCCACACACACCAATCATGCCCCACAGCCCAGCCTTATAAAAGTCATGTTGCATGAGGAAATCATCTTTTGTTCTCTTTCTGCTATTATCAATGTTCATCAAATATACGCTTTAGAATTTCAATTAATGACAGCAAGAAATTTCACTCAGATCTATCACATTGTTTCAAGGTCTTTTATTCCTCTCAGAATAAAAGATTTGATTCTGCATTTTAAATATTTCAAAATTTGTGTCAACATGTAAATTTGGCAATTGCCAAAAAGGTACTTTTTAATCCAAAAGAAGTATTTGGATTAGATTTGTCATTTCACTGAAAAATAAATAATTTCTCTTTTGATTCCAATTCACCTTCTCTGTGCTGACTAGGTCTCTCATGTCATTGATCCTGAGCTCACTATAAAGCATATTTTTAAGAAACAGTCTGCATGGACTCCTGAATTGATTTCCTAAGTCAACAACTGGCAGCAGCAAGGACATTTCTAAACAGAAGTCTTGAAGGATGAGTAGGAGTTTGATATAGAAAAAGGGGTCATTCTAGGCAGAGGAAATGGCATTGACAATGGTATAGAATGACATCTACACAGAGGCATACCACATTTTAGAGGGCCCCAAAGAACTTGACCATAGTGTGGACCTCTTGCTGTTCCAGTTCCCAGGGACTGATGAATGTAGAGAAGCTACTTCTCGTGGATTTGGAGTTCCTGGTCTCTGCCTCAATAGTCCCTGAATCTTTTCCTGTTCCTCAACATCTCATGCTGGCATCTCTCAAGGGAAAAATAAGACATACTTGGAGAGAACCTAGGAAGACACAACTCTCTTGGAATAATATTCCTTGAAATATGCTGTGGGCAGGCCAATCTTGGCAGTCTTGAAGTCTGATTATTTTGCATTTGTTATATCCATGGGACTTCAAGGACCCCAAGACTTCTCTGTTTCAAGTGTGGAGCCTAAGAGAATCACAGAAGGTTAAGGAAAAGGACTGATGGGACTTCAGAGGAAGGGGACCCCAGGCGGAAGGGATTCAATTTCCTACAGAGCATGAGGGTGTTCTGTATAGAGGATGGCTGACAGTTATGTCTTGAGTCTTTTTTATCCATCTTCTGGACTCTATGTTTTTGGCTGTCCCAACAAAAGGGTCTTTAATCACTACTTGTGCCACTATCCACTAAGATGAAACGTGAATTTTGAATACTTCTGTTTAAAAATCAATTTCCTTGGGATTCCAGTGCAGTGCTTTATTTGAACTGCCCCTGCATACTTTTCCCATTTAATCATAAAGTCAGTGTTTTTGCCTTCAATTCTCAGTAGACTGCAGAAAACAGCATCATTTATATTTTTAAACTGGAGGAAAAAGTAAACTTTCCCAAACACAGAAATGTTAATGCAGTTAATTAACTTGCTCATCTATTTTTCATTTTGTTCTTTTGGGACTTCTGAAATGTCCCTTCATCCCTATTAAATTCTTTCAAATTCTTCAATTTGTAGTCTCCTTTCTTATTCTACATGAGTAGCTAACGTTAAATCATCCAGTCACTGGATCTTGAGGTAGAAGGCACTGAACTCCTGCCATGGCAGATCATATCACTCTTAGAAACTTCTAGATAATTCAGAAAACCCAGTCTAAAATTGAAGGCCAACTGACTCTTCTAGGAGTCCCTCATCCATCTACTTCTTGATTTTTAAAAAATCAGCATTTTCACCCTCTCTTGCTTCATTTCTCTCATCACAAATTTATCACTCAAGATTCTAAAGGTAACACAACTTTCCCTTCTAAATACTGTGGTTCATTGCTTTTTCTCTGTATCTGATGAACAACTATTTTACAATGAAAATTTCTCACATTTTTCTCCCTTCTCCCTTGGCTTATTAATCAAACTCCTATGGCCACTACAACATGTTTCCAGTGAACCAAATCATTTGTCTAGAGATTTGATTTTTTCCCACCAAAATAATTAAAAGAGTAGGGCAAAAATTAAAAACACATCACAATAATAAGATAATTTATGACATATTCCTGCAATAGAAGAATAAAAGAGAAAGTGATTTAACTATGAAAGACAATGCTTCAGATACCACTACTTTGTTTCAAACCATTAATTGAATTTTTAATCTAATCACTCTATACAATCCATAATTAACAAATTGCTTTGAAGTTATGCTTATTTGAAGAGAATTTAAATCCATTTGTATTGAAATAGAGGCCAATTCTTTTTATTAAAGATTACCATTTGTAATCTCAGAAGATGTGAGCTAATTTTTCCTTAATTCAAATGTCATATTAATTTTATCATGTATAACATTTAGGTGTAAAAAAAGAAAACTTGGAATACATCACCAGGAATATATTCAGGTGTCCCTTTGCTTTTATTTTTCCCTCCTGTAGAACTACTGAAAGTAGGCTTTGCTGTATAAATAAGTCAGCTCAGTTCACTTTCTAGCTGGTATCTGTAAGTAAGGATCCTGTACCACACACTGTTACTCTCATTCAAAAACATGAAATGTTACAGTGGTTTTTCAGTATAGCACGTAAAGTTATATATTGGGGGGCACACACAATAAAAACACAAGCTTCTCAAGTAAATTGGATAAGTTTGTTCCTGGGACTGTGCTCAATGGCACATATAAATCAGCTCCTTTCTGACTTTCAAATACCACATATCATTTGAGTTTAAAAAGAAAGATAATAATGCTGTCATTAACTACCACCTTCCTAAATGTGCTGAGCCAAAGCTAAAGCCATATGGATGTCACGCTCCCTACCTGGTGCCAAAAACAATTCCTCTGTCTCAGTTGATTTAGGGGTCAAAGTTAAATGCAAGGGAGGTAGCTTCAAAATTCTTAGCCTTGACCAATCTATCCTCCCTAAAGGAAGCAGTTCAAATCAAGGTTTATTTTTAGTTTTAACTAATCTACTCTGCCTTCTCTTTAGCAGGCTTCTCTCACTAACAGAACCTAAGTACTCCTTGGAGAAACTGGACTGGGTCTTTGCTCATTGGCATTCTACCCAGCACAAGAGCCAGGCAATCCTGAAGAGCTGATGAGCTAGATATTAAGATGTAGGAAAAGGTCCCTGGGCTCCATTCTCCTTATTTATATGAACCCTTCAGTCCTGCAAACAACCCAGCATTAGGGCCCAAAGCACACCCTATTCACCACCACACAATAGACGCTGTTGCAGGAGGGACAGAGCAAGTCACTGTGACCAGGTACAGAGTCAGCATCTATCAAGGCCCTTCCAAGACTTAGATACCAAGCCTCCTATCCCAATCCCCCATTTTTTCTCCTTTTTTTTTTTGGTCAAAAGACATTCTTCCTTTTCCTTCTTTCTTTTATATAAGGAAATATATATTTTATATATTTATTTTATATATATTTTACATCACTCCTCCTTTTTGCACAGAAGAGACCATTTAGTCTCCTTTAATTAGCCTTTTCAGTAAAGAGCACCTTCCTTTAAAGATGGAATTTGTGACATAAATTCCAATACCAAGATATCTCAGAAGCTGCAGAAATCAGTAGGAAGGAGATTGACATTTACTGAGAAGTTGTTATAAGCCAAGCTTCAGGTTGGAGCTTTTATATGTTAAGGCACAATTCCCACAACCACCCTGCTTGGTCTGTGTAACCAAAGGTGAAGCACCAGAAGTTCATGAAAATAAGAGATGGGTAGCTGGTGGTCACACTGGGATTCAAAAAACAGCACTTCCAGAAGTATGTTCTAGAGAAGGGCTACCTCTACACAATATCAATGGGATTCCATGGGGAAAATAGAAAAAGTGACTCAAAGTCTAGAATATAACCATGGTAGTAGGTGGTTAAAGTGGTTAGAGGACACCACCTTTGGGAAGGATGGCTAAGGAATTCTGTAGCCAGGATGTGAGATAATCCATCTATACCAATGTCACCAAGATGACAACAGAAAGATGGTAGAGTCAGTAAGCCCAGTGCAAAGCATTCCCTCATGAGTGACCAGGAGGTCAGGAGATGGCAGCAAGGAGAGGTCTCGCCTACAGAAAGCCATTGTCGTTGTCAATACTTTATTATTGTCAGTACCCTTTTACCTTGAAAATATGAATTTTCTGTACTCACTTATCCAATGACTGGCTCACTTTCCTTCACTTGAACCTAAAAATAGTTGATCATCCATTGCTGATGACCTGTCTCTTAGCTTCACTTCCTCACCAACCTTAGATCTCAAAACTTACTCCTTTTACATCCATTCTCAATTCTATTAACTCTCCTTCTATTCAAGTTGTTCCCAACCCTAATTAAATGCAACTTTCCACCTTCTCTGTGCCTTTACCCAAGAATCTAAATAGAGCTAGAGAAAAACATGCAACTTTGTTGACCAGTCCCACTATCAATTTATAATCAAAAATCTCAAATGGGTCCTCTCCATTGCTGGGCATCCTACATCTCCCTGGTCAATTCTCTGTCCAACTCTCCTGGGACAACAATTGCACGCATTTCTCTCTTCAAACTTCCATCCTCTTCTCCCTGCTCAACTTAACCTCCAACACGCCCTGTTACTCTTCACTCACTCACTAACTCATGAATGGAAGGAGTCTGCTCTCAATTCTTTTGAATAAATAATGCTTTTACCATCACAGGAAAAAAAAATGAAACACTGAGGGTCATCTCTGTTAAGAGCATGTTCTAAGCTTTTGCTTGCTAAGGGAGAACAATATTACCCAAAGCTACTATAAAGTATTATTGGAACCCCAAAAATAGTTTCAAAAATCTTCAGGGAGGACACAAAAGTAAAAGTCATTTATTAATGACAAATGAGCAAGCAACACAAACCTTCAGATCCTTCCAGCACTATTCTGGCCAATTCCACTGCTATTCCTTGCCTGCCATGAGGGACATACATCCTGACTGTGTCTGGCATAAAGGCAGTTGGGCTTTCTTTGCCCCTTAGAGGCTTAGACAGGCTGATGAGAAACTGGAGTCTGAGTCTGAGCCAGAGAGGACAGGGGCAGTGCCATGCAGCCCAGGGAGTGCAAGAGCTGACCAGCTTGGACAGGAAGGTCAAAACTTAGAGAGAAGTGTGTTAGCCAGAGTGAATCATACCCATCAGGATGACCTGCAACTAAAGTGGCGATTTGCGGACCTCCCCTGGTGGCGCGGCGGTTGAGCACTGGGCTGCAGGGCTGCCCGCAGCCTCTGCAGTTCTGGTTCGATCCCCGGCCACCGGTGACAGTCCCACATGGCGCGCAGACCTCTCCTGCTGTGCCTGCTGCTCCCCTCAGTGGTGTGCTTCATCAGTCTGCCTGTTCTGTTCCCCGCTCTGGCTCTGGTGAATTCTCTCACCCTCCCGCGCTTCTGACTGTATCCAGTGTTTGTATAAATGAATAGATGAATCTTCAAAAAATAAAGTGGAGATTTGCAACATAAAGGGTTTATAAGTTTATAAGCTCAACCTTTGAGCTTTCTCAATGTTGTTTCAAACATCTTTTGCATCATCAAAACACAGCTTTTAAGGAAGGGTTGCTTTTTTAGATAAGATGTGAAAAATTCATGGTGAGGAAGGGCAGTCATTAAATTATCGGACATTTCAAGATTTTGGAGAGAAAAAGTAGACCATAAGACTTATCCAACTTATCAGAGTCCATTGTGCAACACTAGTTTCATGAGTTGGTATTGTTATTAAACAAATGTGTTCATGATCTGGCAAATTTGGGAAGAATTTCCCCTCTTAGAATTTTAAGCATATTCAAGGCTTGAGTGGTTCTGCAATCAAGAAACCTGCTTACCTTGTTAAATTATGCACAACATCTCCAAAACCCACCCAAAGAACATCTTCCCTCTTGCCCCTAGTATCTAATATTCAGTTGAACACTTCTAAGAAAACTGATCAGGTCCATCCTTCCCATTTTGTGGGTTAAAAAAAATATATTCCAAGAGAGATCTATCTATCCCAAATTACACAGCTATTTAGGGCAGCCGTGAAACATTAAAGAGAGAGTAAATTCATAGTATGAAATACCACCCTTGATTCCATTTACAAAGCCAGGTATCCCTAACTGGCTGTGCTTTCTCACCGAGCCCATGTGCAGAGTCTCAGAATCTTGCTCAACATTGACATCTACGAATAGAAGCTGGCATGTGGAGTAAATATATTTGTCATCTGTAAATTAGCTTCTAGGTCTTTGGACTCTGGGTTCCCAAAGTAACAATGTCATCATCACTACGGTCCTCATCATCCTCATGGATGCCATCTGTTGAGCAGTGTGCTTTCTGCCAGTCACTGAACTATGGGATTGCATGTGTTATCTGCTTTAGTCCTCACAACAATCCTGAGATGGTTAATAATGCCCACCCTATCACAGATAGGAGAGTTGAGGCACAGACACCTCATGAATCTTGCACAAGGTCACTCAGTTTGAAAGTGGTTGAGTTGGCATCTTGGTTATGCTAGGTAGGTCATCTCAAGACATACCCCAGTCCTGATCAACCCACTAATGGGATGCTTATTTAAACCACCAGGGAGAGCAAAGACTATTCCAACAAACCCTTTTTAATTTTCACTCTGGAAACAACCCACCTAAAATGAGGCCAGAGTCCTTTTCAGCACATTCTAAAGGAGATGAATGTAATATACTAATAAGTTCTGGGATCACACTAGATCTCAGAGGAAGAATAAGGCCTAAGTGGGGTTGGAACTTGCATGTCCCTTGCATGTAGGGTCAGAACGTGGCAGTGGAGGCAGGGCACAGAACTGAGAACCTCTGATTGTTTCCTCAGCTTGGCCTCATCCCAGGACACACAGCATCACACGCTGTTCTCTCTCTAGAGTGTCTTGCCAAGAACTGCAAAGGGTTAAGCTAATGAATAAACTAATGAATAAAAGCACCCCTTGTTCCAAGACAAAGGCCCTAAACTGGCTATGGTTCAGCCAGTTTCAAATGGAAAAAACCTCTTAAGGAGCAGTTGTATGTGTTCAATATCCTCTACCTAGTGAGGTCTCCTGATAAAGGCTCAGCCCCAAAGCGATGTCTCGGACAGATCAGGTGCCTCATTTAGGGCAGGGATCTTGCTAAAGCAGGTCAGTGAGAGAGAACATTCAGCTTTTACCAGTAGAATTCCTGTGAACGGTAGGCTCTTTTTCCCGTTGGCAGAACACAATCATCTCAGTTAATACATCAATGTCCTGTTGGGACTCCATCTAGTCTACCAGCTTTCCCATGGATGCAGGACAGACAGAGGCAGACCCACTGTGGTCCTGGTCCAGGATTGACCTTCTCTCCAAGTCTTGGGGTGCTGAATCTTGGCAACCTATCAATTAGCAAGTAGCACTTGCCTCTGAATCTACATTTCCAGGGCTTTTTGAGCTAGGTGACCTTGTCTCCTCTCCCCTCCATGGACTATTGTGTAATTCTGCTGGGAGAGAGTCCAAAATATGCCCCGTGCCTGTCCCAGAGCATCTGTATTTCTACAGAGAGTCCGTGAACCTCACCTGGCCATCTGCTGGGGAAAATACTGGAAGGAAGGTGTTATGTAAATATGAGAGTAGCTGAGGCTGATGGAAGAACCCTGTTCCTCTTGTCATTTTTGATAAATCACTCACTCCCTCACTTGCTTCTGCTCTGCCTTCTCAGCAGCAAAGTGATTACTGAAGAGGCCCTGGCCAAGTCTTTACAGAATAGAAATGGGTAAGGTAGAATGTGGCCCACTCTCCAAGGGCACCCAGAAGCCTCTCCAGAAATACAAACATGCAGTCCAGGCATCCCCAAAACTCCCCTACAGCCCTGAAAAGGGCATGAGCTCAGGCCAGTTAGGGTAGAAAAGGAGGAAAAAACAAACAACTTATCTGACTTATCTACATGTCACTGTTTCTCCAATGAAATGAGACCCAGTTACCAGGAACAAAGGAAAAGGTCAACATTTGTGTATTTCCAAAATGGGGGTGGGATGACCTTGTGGAAATGCATAAACACCAAAAACAAACCCTTTACTTATTTCCTTCACTATTTTTAATATGATTCATAACCTCCCTTCCCACTTGTTTAGATCTGGTAAATCTTCACTAGACACAGGTTTATTTCCTGGCCAAAGGAATGCATTGCTGTCCATCATCACCTAATTAATAACAGTTGCCATATTGACTTGGCTTTCATCACACATCTCTGCAGGAAGACAGGAAGAGAAGATGAGGCCCCCTCACTCTATGCACCTTATTGAGGTAACAGAACATGAACACCATGCTGAGGTGTGTGTCTGTTTGTACTGCTGGCAAGACAGCAAACAGGTCTGGAAATTAAATGTGAAAAATCAGTGAAGACCCAAGGCCCATCACAGGGAGGAAGACAGGACCCCGACAATGCAGCTAATGCCTATAATCACAGTGATGAAGCTCGTAAATGGCTTCATTCCACCTTGTCACTCACAGTGCTAGCTGCCACAGCTCCTTCCTGCTACCTGCAATGACCTTTTGTCATGCTTGAGAAAACAGCTCCCGCTGTGAGTTCTCTCTTATAGAGTGGCCAGATGGGGCGGTTTTGCTCCATTATTTGAGCCTGTGAAGGGAAAATGCCAACGGAAAGATTCATTATGGTCCAGCCCATCTCTGCAAAGCTTCTCTGATTTATTAGGGCATAAATTGCTGGATGGGCTGTAATGAGACATAAATGTTCTAGAAGGCCTATGAACTCCAGGAGGAAACGCCTTGCCATCACACTTCTGTGCACCTAATTTATTAACAGCTTGTGCCGGCACAGCTTGGAAAATCCTGCCAACTCCACAATCTGCAGCAGTCACCTTTGGGGTGGGCAGGGGAGAATGGGAAACTGTGTCCAACTTAGACAAGTGACAGAAAACTTATGAGCATGCTGTACAGAACGATGAAGCCTTGCGGTTTTCTCCATGAACTCCTCAGCAGACATTTGGCGAACCCTGCTGTGTGGGAGAGCAAGGTTTCCCAACGGTGTGATGGGAGGATCAAACTGGACATTCTGTTATTCAAGGTTTCCTTGGCCCTGAATGGACTCAGGGGAAGCTTCAGAAGAGTCCCAGTCACCTCCTACTTTTGCTATCACTTGGAGGATATTTTCTGCAACGTGGCATTGGCCCCAGTTTATTACAACTCTTCATGAGACAACTAGCATTTTGCTCTCTAAACTTCATCCCTTTGGTTCTAAATATAGAACCAAAAATCAACAACAGACTGGCCCATTTTTATACTTCCTTTTATACAACCATTTTTTCCTTAGATCATAATATGCATGTCCCTTTAATTCAATTTTGGTTGCATTTGCTGAAATATGAAAAGAACATGATTAAGTAGTGAGCTGCCAGGAAAATATATAACATCCTGACTTGAGATTAGGTATTAGGCATTTTATACTTCATGCACTAAAGCAGGGAGATCATCTTTTGTCACCGAAATACTCATTTACAAAATACTTCTCGAGCACATACCATTGCAGGGGATCTGACAGAAACAGACATGGCCCCAACCCAGGAGAAACTACATGATTTGTGAGGCCCAGTGCAAAATGAAATTGGAGGGTGGGGGTTCTGGTTCAAAAGTATTAGGGACTTCAAGATGACAACAGCAGAGCATTAAGCCAAGCGCAGGTCCCTCTGGCATGGCAGGGGCCAGGACCAGGGTCCTGACTCCATGTTGCCGTGTGGAGCACAGAGCTTAATGAAGGACCAAACAACAATAAACACTGCTGATAGAAATGCAGGAAATAGGAATTCATCTTCAGAAGGAAAGGAATGTTCTCCCATGTGAGAAAGCATGACAAAAGAATATGACCTAGACCAGGGACACAGGGACAGAATGGTCTGCCTGAGTTGAAATCTAAAAGATGTGCACATTGACCAGACACATTCTGCAGGGGAGGAGGAGGGAGAGGGATCAGGACAGGGGTGGGAAGAGCACAAGGGACAAAGGCGATGGTGCACTGGAGAATTGGTAGTGGGAATTTCATGGGGAAATCATACATTCAGGGAAATTATATATTGTATAAAAATGAAGGATGGTGTAATATATATATATTTAAAAAATAAAAACAATCAAAAAATAAAATAAAAAACAAATTATAAAAAAATAGATGTGCACTTTGTAGGGTTGTGGGGAAGAGGGACAGGAGACAGAGAGCAAATGCCCTCCAGGGGAGGGAAGCTGGTGCTTTGGTGCAGAATAAACTCAGCTATAAGCAAAGACTGAGAGAAACTAGATACCAGACCTCAACTGAGCCTCGTGGACAGCAGGAGGATTGTGGTCTTGAAGGAATGTGGACAGCAAGCACACGGGCTCCCTACCCCTATATGGGTCCTCTTCCAGGGTCTTTGTCACCTACACCCAGTGGCTGATGTGACAAACGGACTTACTACCAGAGCAATCTGTGCAGGTTTGGTGAAGATATTTACTTTTCTAATACCAGAAGGAAGAAAATGATTTTTGTTTTCAATTTGAAAGACAAAGAATTCCCCTCACTGCAAAGCAAATGCCAAGAGTGAGCTCAGAGTGCTTTTCTGCACCTGAGGTATAAGCCTGTGTAAACGGTGACTGATTTTGTCACTATAATTAAACACAGCAAAAGGCCAAGGATGCTTCCTTGAAGGATGGCAGAGCCCTGCCCACACATGAACTTCATCATCCTGCACCCCCACAGTGTTAGAAACCAGCCATCCCAGAAGCCCTCCCGCTCGCCCACACGGCCCCTTGGACTCAGCCAAGTGGTTCACACTTGATTAGATATTATTGTGTGAGGGAAGAAAGGAAGTTAGGGTCTTTTGCCTTCTGGTCACATGCTAATGATTCAGCATGAAAAAAGGAGAATTCAAGTCATTGTATGTTCGATTGACCACCTTTTAAAATTAAATCTAATTTATTAATAATATGTAAAGCATTATCTCCCAGACTCAGAGAATTTGCTATTTTGATCTTGTGTATTGAGACCTGGTGATATCCCTCCATTTCCTCTGTGGTAATGCCTGCAAAAGGGCTGGCCAGGTCTCTTCTTCATTATTAAATGTAGAAATTGAGTTCAAAACACTCCATAAATTTTACTCTGAATGGCTCCTTCTTAGCTTGGGTTGCATTCACTAATGTGATATGGAACAATCATTTCTCAGTGAAATTTAAGCAGAGCTCGTTCTAATTTTGGTTACCAATGACCTATTTATAAAGAATAAATTTTTATTTTAAATGTTATGTCATTGGAATAAAAAACTGTCTTACCTGGTTTGTCTCAGAAACATTTCTTCTAATTTCCTCCAAATCAATTTCCCCTACATTTTTGCTGTTTCCTTTCAAGACTGTCTATTGAGAAATTAAAGGAATCTTTATTTCCCCTTTTACAAAAAGAAGCTACTAGGAAAGATTATTTTTCCTTATTTCTCTAACAATCAAATACAGAATAATATATCCAAAGGTAGATTTTTTGAGTTGGTTCTTTTCCTTCTATATCCCTTCTTAACTTAATATTCACCCATCCATTCCAATACCCATGTGCCCATCCATCCATCCAACCATCCATCCCTCTATCCGTCCCTCCATCCATGCATCCATTCATCCACCCACCCACCTATTCACTCACCCGTACTCCTACCCATCCACTCATCTAACCAAGTCTTTTACCAAGTCCTAATGATACAGATAGTGAAGTTCAGAGTCAAAGAATTCATTCCCTCTGGCTTTGTAATCATTCTCTTCCTATCTGATGCAGTTTTTGCGGTGTTATGAAACTTACTAATGCATCTGAGGGGGAATCTCTACGTTTTGGGGTTAGTATAGCCACTCTACACAAAGCCACTTACACAGCATAGGAAGTTATGAAAAGCTTATTTTCTTAGAGGGAATAAAAAGTATATCATAAAATAACTTTGCATTTCATTTCCAAGTTGTATGACTGTAAATAAAGCTTTGTTCGTTAAGCTAGAAGGCAAAACCCGGAGGATGAACTTGGAGCTCAGTACGAAGTGACAGACGGCTTGCCAGAGAGATGAATGCATTTCATTATCTTCAGCTTATTCCATAGGCATAATTAGAACTCCTTTGAGAAGTCAGCTAATTATGTAATATACAACAGAATATGTGAAGATTTCATTTTGGCATTATGCAGAACCTACGAGCTCTGTTTTAATGTATGATTTCCTATTAGAAAGACCACACAGGACAAGTCATTTCCATGGCAGTAGTTTCTGCTTCGTAACACCAGAGAACATAAAGGTAGAGTAGATAGCTTACCCTTGGGGCATGGCTGGAGAAGAGGCAGCTTAGATTAGCCCGATATATTATTAGATGTGCCCACTGTCTACAGAAACACAGCTGCAGGTACATTCTTTCTGGCTGGGACAATGATAATGTGGGGTATCATCACAGACATCAAATGAAAAACCTTTACTCTCTGGCTCATTTTTTTCCTTTCTACACACAGTCTGGTCACAGCTTCAGAGGCCTACTATGCCCCTGTCCTCAGCCAGCACCTCCTTCTCCAGCCATTCTCCTTGCTGAGCTTTCCTGACAAGGGGCTTTTGGGACTGTTCTCGCTTCTGGGAGAGAGTGCCAGTCTTTGGGACTTTCTGCTCTGTGTTTTCCATCTAGTGGGGCTCTCACCTCCCAGTTTCCACCCAAGAAATAGCTTTGGCACTTCTCTCTAAAAAGCAAGGTGAGGAAAATGTATTGCCTACACTTTAAACTGCATTCCTCAGAATTTCTCAACTTTGGGTAAAGAAAAGCAAAGATGGAGGAACAAGGATTTTCAACCAGAGGAAAAGGAGGCACAACCAGGCAGTTTCATTTGCAGGTAACTTATAAAACAAATGTGACTACTGCCCGCCACCCCCAAAGCCCAAGTTACTCCTGGATAAATTAACTTCAGATGAAGCCAGCAATCCAGCTGCTATATGACTGCCAAGCAGACAAAAAAAAAAAAAAAAAAAAAAAAAAAACTGGCTTGACAGGTTTTTGAAAATTTCTAATGACAGAATATTTTGGATGATGGAGACACGGCTTTCCAAGTTCAGAAAGGCAAGGCCATCCCATCAGAAGATGAGGAAGCCAGGGAGGGAAGGGGTGGCCAACATGGCAACATGGCGCCAGGGCCACCACTGCCTCAGCACATCGCACGCTCTGGGTCAGAGTCCTGTCCCTTCACCAGCCAGAAGGGCCCTCACCACCCTTCCCAAGTTAGCACTCCAAAGAGTCACCTCCAATTCCTGGAGCTGGCCCTCAAAATGAAACCTCTCTGCCATCTCAGATTCGGCACAGACAGCTGGAGTTAATGAAAGAGTTAATGTGATTTTCCACTTTTCCCACTCGCTTTGAGGAGTTCTGGTGAGAACTGGCCTGATCAAATCACCTTTAGGGAATGGAAAAATCTAACTCACCACACATGAAGGCAAGCACAGAAAGGAATGCTGGAGATGACCCAAGGACAGGCGGAACACAACTGCACCATCAGGCCGCAAGAAAGGAAAACAGACTCAAGGAGGAGGGAGGTGGCAGCGAGGCAGGCATCTTCCCAACTGCATACGGACCAGCCCTTCTCTCACATGTTCAAATCCCCACTTTGGGGTACTGGGTTCGAGGCCTGGTGTGCACATGGCAAGAAGGGGGCTCAGTCTTATCCTGTTGTGCATCTCACACGTATGTCAGCTGGTATTAGTTAGTCTGGCAGTGACCACATTTTGGGGAGAAATCACCCACTGATTTATCACAGGGGGCATAAATCATAAATGCATTTAGTTGTCTTCATCGCTTTTCCTGTCATCCTACCCCTCGGAAGTGAAATTAAGAGGCAGATGTATTATCTGGGATCAATTACAGACTCCATTTGTGTTTAAAGAAAACCAGGGAGGGTTGTGCACAAACCCTCTGTCACAGGTTGATCAAAGTCTAGGCGCCTTGAAAGCTGAGTCACTGTATAGGTAACTGAGAGGCCTGGGATGCTGCAGGAGGGACGACTAACTGACACTCACCCCTCAGGCCCAGATGGGGCTGAAGGTAACAGGAGCTCCTGCACTCCCTAGAAACAAGCCCACCCCCCTCTGGCTCCCACACACTGAGGCCTGGTCGCAGGGCTTCCTGCAATGAGCTGGGCAGGTTGCAGAGGTAACAGGAGAAGAGAGGGTGGTCACTCACCAGTGCACACTTCAAAATGAAGTCAGTGAAAACACTGGCCACAGCAAGAGCAGGCAGGGATCCTCCTAGAAAGGTCTGGAAGACTCCTCTCAAACATTTTGGCATTCTTAGATTCAAGTTCCATCTAGGTCTTTCTGTGATCTTGCCTCATTGATGCTCTTCTGGCTCAAAAATTTTGTCCCATTCCCCTTACCAGTTCTGTGGACAACCAGGTACTGCCACATTTCTTTTTTCATGGTTCTTGCAACACTGGAAAGGAGCTACTGCTAGCAAGGCCATTTTACAGATTAGAGGCCCAAAGGCTGAGTGGCTTGTTTGAGGTCACACAGCTCAAGAGTAAGTTGGATATCCAACTGAGCTTCTCTGTCCTTCAAATCTCAGTTTCTCTATTGAGTTTCCACTGCTAGGTCTCCTCTTCAAAATCAATAATAAGAAAATACTTCTCACTGTTTCCTCTCTCTTCTAGCTGTTCTGGCACATTCCACGAAGCACACCTACCACATAGACCTTAAAAGCACCAGGTTCAGGAGAGAAGCAAGTGCAGCAAGTTTAAGCCATGAAGCAAGATGACATGCTCTCGCTGACCACAGGCAGAGGAAGCAGACAGGGGTAACGTGGTGAGGGCTGTTGCAGGACAGGGCACAGAGGAGGTCACCAGTAGCACCCTAAGGGAGCTCTTGGCTGTTGCTGTCCCAGAGGACTTCTGAAACCCTTCACCTCTCTTAGAGTCAGGCCCTTTGTACCTAACCCTGTTGGGCACTCTGCACAGCATTCTGTCTATCAGGACTAGGGGATACTCACTCTGGATTGTCTTTGATTTGATCAACAAGCCTAGTCTCCCAAGGGTCACAAGGAAGTCAACTGAAGGCATGCCAGGTGCTACTCCTGAAGGTTTGAGGCAGTTCCACCCTTCTGGCACCTGGTTGGTGTTCAGCCCAAGGGCACAGACACTTAAGTTAACCACCCCATCCACCCAGCCACCACTCACCATCCATCCATCCACCCACCTACCCATCATCCACCCACTCACACATACAAGCACGCATCATCTATTCATCTAAATGTACAAACACACACACATGCAGATTAGCAACTACTCAGTGTCAATGTGCTGAGCACTAGATTTGACCAAGAGAGACATTGTATCCATCCTCATGGAATTTATAATGTGCAAAGAGGCAATAATTAAGTAAACCCTAAAGTGAATATCTAATGTTAACTATATATGATGCTCTCATTAAGGAAAATAACAGATACTATGAAAGCCTATAGTATAAAAAGTAGAGGATGCTTCACTAAAGAAATATACATATATTTTAAATAGAAAATATATATGTACACTCACACACAGCTTTAAACTTTAAGATGTCTGCATGAGCCATATACCTGTTCCTCTGTGAATTTCTGATAGCCCTAAAGAGTCTCCTAGATTGGATTTTTAACACCTCTGGTAAATCTATAGCAGTAACAAGGGAATTCTTAAGTGTGCAGCCTAGAAGAGCCAGAAGTAGAGAAAGCCTCACACCCTGGAATCTGCACTCCACCCTTTCTCCTGAGATCAGGAGGCCACTTGTCCATCCCTAACTTAATGACTCTGGCTGGATAGTTTGTTTTTGAAGGGGGGTCTAGGATTTTTTAATAAGAAAGCTCATAACAAGCCATTTCTTAAGTCCAGAGGAAGGAAACAGATCCATATTTCAGGAGAGTTTAAGATACTTTTTCTGTGGGGAGAAAACACATCTCAGTAAGGATCTTCTTGGCTCACATAGACATCCTCTCGCTTGGAGTCTGAACTAGAACATTGAACTCCAAAATTCTAAAACCATCACTGTTTGGCCCATGGAGGCACAAAAGCAAACCATGTGAAAGCAAAATTAAAATTATCCAAATCTTAAAAGCCCTAAAGTTTCCTTGGGTTGTGAGGGTCAGATTCATAGAAGTAAGGATTGAGAGTGCCAAAAATTCAGGCTTCATGATTCAAAAGGCACCAAACTCTTGTCCCTAGCCAGGTTAACCCTCTCCAAATCACAGGGCATCTTGGAAATCTTTTCCGGGGCTTGATGTGGGCCCCAGGCGGCTCCATGGCCTCTTAGCTAATCCACCCTGTACATCTCACTCTCCATGTGCTTTTCAGCATGGCTTTCCACATGGGCCGCTTTGCTTTCTAATAAGGCAGGCCAGGCAGCAGGCTTCCCGCTGGACAGTTAACATGCAGCTCATACAAATCTCCCCCAGAGAAGCCTCATTAGTCACCACCATCAGCTGTTTTGTTTTCTAGATAGGAATCCCTGTGGAGTGAAGAGGACAGGACAAAATCTATTATTACATAGATTGTGGAACAGCAAGCAACGAACCAAAGTCAACTTCAATATGGAGATCTGGGAGGCAGCGAAAGGCTCTTGTGGGAGGCCCCGAGCTGAGAGAAGGGCTAAAGTGCTGGGCTGCAGCAACGGAACATATTCACTAAGCCCTATAAATCTCCTCCCTTCACAATTTTTATGGAAATGATTAAGGTAAGGGTAGTGAGGCGGATAACGGGTCGGTGGCCAAAATCATTTGGCACTGAGAGCTTCAGGTTTTATCCCCAGATGTTTGAAGAGGGAATACAAAGGTCAGCCTGTGGAGAATATTGCATTTCCCAAAATTTACTGGAAGGAGCTTCATTGATGAGGCATAGAGGTGATTTCTTTACCAAAAAAGTTAAAAGCAAAGGGCATCCCTATGATGAAGACCTAGCATGTGAAAAAAGCATGTAGTACCAGGAGGTGCTAGGCCCAGGGTCAGGTTTTGGGGTGGTGGCCCTTCCTGTGGGGCTGTGGGGATCTAGTTCAAAGAGCAAGCCATAGCCCCATGCATGAGGAAGGAACCTTCACAGTCCGAGTGCAGACACCTGGCCTTGATCTAAGTCTACTTGTTCTTCCGCTCTTCCACAGATGTTTCCTGAGCACCTACTGTGCATCCAGCAATGTGTCAAGTGCTAAGCTTTGGGAGAGAACCAAAGAGGAACTGATCTTGTGTCTATGCCAATGATACATAACACAAAGATCACGACACGAATCGTCATTCAACCCTGCATTGGAAGGGTTTCTGAGACATGCAAGGTTCTGGAAATTCCATCACCTGGAAGCCTTTTATCAAGGCCCTGGGCACTCTGCCTCCCCAGAGAGGCTCAGTGGGAAGTCCGAGGCAGACTTCTCTCCTGTCTACCCAGGACCTTGGATGAGCATGGGTGCTGGGGAGCAGGCTGAAGGCAGGGCTTTGGAGTTCAGTTACTAACCTGATTCCAAGTCAGTTTTCTCCCCTCTAAATGGAATGTACTATAAATATCTATACCTTAAAGGTACTACAGGAACCAATAAGATGATGCTTGCAAAGTACTGGGCAAAGCATCAGGCTAGCTTTGGCTCCTTCCTTCCAGAAGGCTCGCTGGGCACAGGCTGTATGTCTGGCACTGCTGTAGTCCCTTGGCAGCACTGATGGACAAGAGAGACGCAGCACCCTGCTCTCCTGCATTCTGCTTCTCACAATGGGACAGCAAACACAATTTACTTCCTTGTGATGTTTACTCATTATGTTGCAAGATGAAAGATACTCTCACTGAAGGGGAAGCTGAGGGTTGCTGGAGGTCATTTTGGAGGCAACTGGAGGTTAGGGTAGATGGTGTAGGCAAGCACATGAAGGGAGTGAGAAGTGATGTGGAAGTCCAGGGGCCAGCAACCCAGGCAGAGGGAAGAGGCAATGCATCAGCAAGCCTGAGAACAGTGGGCTGTGTTGGGGGCATGAGGGTAGGGTAGTGGAGAGGAGGTGGGAGGAGAAGGCACCCATCGGCCAGACCTTGTGATTTCTCTTGGGACTTTAGTTTAAATTTGGCAGGCAGCCAGGAGTCAGTGAAGGATTGGAGCTGCTGGGGGGTGTTTCACTGGCACAATCTGCCTGCAATTTCCAAAGTGTCTCTCTGGCTATTGTGCAGAGGACAGGCAATACATACTTCTGAGGAAACAAATCTAAAAATTGGATTTGATGAAAATTTATGAGCAGGTTGGAGGGTGGCAGATGGTAGAACAGCACAGGTGGCTGCAGGCCCGCAAGCTCAGAATGTCCTGCATGCCACACAACTTTCCCCACAACATGGACGTGTTCTGTCCTCTTCATGCTGCTCAGTCCCTGCCCAGCTCCAGCCTACAGATGACATTCAGGAAAACAGGCAACAGCTCACCTGAAAGATGGACTTAGCCTGTGCATGACCATTCCAGGTTCCAGAGGCTGACACCCACCTGTTCACAGTCCTTGTCCTGCACACAGGTTGTTGCAAGGCTTCCCACCAAACTTTTGGGAGCCGGAGGGGTGGGGAGGAGTTTCAGAAAGGGAGTAAATGGGGTAAGAAAATAACAGGAGACTGTTTACGAAAATGAAATGCTTCCAAACCCATGCCACCAGCCACAGACGATTCCAAACCTGTCGTGCCAGGTCTGTACCCTCCTGTCTTCACAGCGGCTCAAGTGGCCCAAAAACTTTGACACCCCCACTGAAGTGGCTCCAGGATCCCACAGACCAGTCTCTTCTCCATCACTAACATCCCAGCAGTTGCTGCTGGCAAGCACTCATGAGATCCTGTGCTCATCTGCGCCCCCAACAGCCTTAAGAGGGGGGGTTGGTTGTTACCATGCCTATTTCTTAGGTGAGGAAACCACAGCACGAGGAGGTTCATCGCTTATCCAAAGTCACCCATCTCATAAACGGCGAAGACTGGACCCTGCTCAGGCAGTCTGAGCCTTGACCTCCATGCCAGGAAAGGAACAACTAATATAAAGCAACGTGACTTTTCAACACTCCTTTTCCCATTTCACTAAAATAGGTAGTTGCTCCTCTGAATTGAGGAACATTAGCTATTACGTATCTTTAATTAATGATACTAAGTAGTGAAAAGATAGCAGTATATTTTTATAGGTGCCATAAGTTTAGGTAAAAAGGATACTGCATATATATATATATACACATATATATATATACATATTTATGAAGCAGTTAAAAGGAAAGGCCTAGAAATGTTTTTAAATGAAGCTGAATACTTTAATCTTTTGAAAAGTCAAACAAGACACCGCATAAGATTAATCCATATTCAAGGATAAAAGAGTACTTTCTATTTCCCATATCTGAAAAAATATTGTTGCACCATTTTGGAATTTGTCCAGATTATTGTGTTTTAACTGTAACAGAGGGATTTTAATAATTCGGGAGGTTAGCAATCACGGTGATGATGGTGATAATAGCATCTTATACTCCGCCCACTCTGCACCCAGCGCTGGGCTCGGCAGGGCACCTGGTTTAATTCTGATCAACTGCAAGGTGTGTACAATGGACCCTGTTTTACGGATGGGGGAAACCCACTTGTCAGCATTCAGACACCACTACCACCCTCTTTCCACTAGGCAGAACTGTTTACTTCATGCCCCCCACCCCCCAAAAAAAGTTCCATTTAATAATAGTCCAGGAGAAATAAAAACCTGGGAAATAAGAACTTGATATGTCATTAGCCTGCGAATAATGCTGAACCTATTCAGCAAGCTTCCAGTTATTGGATATGCTACTTAATAAGCTATTATGCCTCAGCACCAAATCCACCAGGCTTTCTGAGACTGGGCTGGGGCTCTGCAAACTACATTTCTGCTTTGCCAGCTGATTCTGGGGAGGCTCTGCCACAAGGGGCCACAGCTGTAGGGTGCAAAGATGGAGGAAGGAGTCAGGGCTTGCTCCTTGCTTTGGCTTCCTGTTGGCTTCTTGTTCCCAGAGCTACAACTCTAGCACGCCTGCCTCACTTGGGAGGAGAGTCCGTTCAGCAGCCTTGATGGATCCAGTCCACAGTGCTTAAAGCGCTCACAGCCTGAATCTCATTGCACTTCCCTCAGACACCCCAGCAATTCTTCGAAAGTCCAGGTCCTGGGCCCACAGGACCCTCCTTTGGGCTCGAAGATCCTCATCTTCCAGCCACTGTGTCCTCCTCAGAGCCCTGGTTCCTGGCCCCGAAGTCATCTGCTACAAGATTCTAAGTCTTACTTATAACCTGTCCTCCTCCCTCCCTCCCCCTCGCCTGTTGCCCCATATCCACACAGGCTGCAGCTTGTCGCCTTGGTTGCTTCTTCCATGGTTCCCTCGTTTTCTCTTTTGCTCGTTCTGGTTAACAGTTCTTAACACTGAATTCTCTCAGTTAAAACAGCTGATGGGTTCTGCCCTGACAGACGCCAGCTTGATCCATGAGTGGCAGGGTCTCAGTGTTTGGACAGTCTTCCCCAAGAGGAGGAGGGCACTACAACCCTCCCAAGCACAAGGTGTGAGCTGAGTGCCACCTACCAAAATGCCACTCTCTGCAGGGCTCCACCTGCAGAGAACATAACCCAGGAAACATTTGGAGCAAGTCCTCTCTACAGCCAACCCCCAGCTGGAGAGCACAGGTGTGTGTGTAGACAGCCTGACATGGTGAAGGATCAGGAGCCCCCCAGCTTCCTAGTTGTGGGCAATGACTTACTCTCCCTGAGTCTGAGTTCCCTCACTGGCAAGATGAGAGTGGCAATAGCAGTGTCTCCATAGGGCAGAGCTGAGAATTCAGTGAATTAAAGCAAGTGCAGTGTTAGACTCTGCTGAGCGTGGGGGTTGGAGAGAACTTCCCCAAAGAGCGGTTATCTAATAGCCTTTTACTGAGGGTGGTGGCACTTACTAGGTCTGCACACTGTCCCCCTCAACCCCCGTCACTTTTGGATTCTGGGTTGGAGGCCCAGGCCCCTACCCAGAGCGCAGGCAGAGAAATAACACTCACGACGGCAGGGAAGGTGCCCAAGCAGCTGTCTTCAGCCTCTGACATGAAGTGATTTTTCAATGGCTGGCAGCAGCCACACATCAGTGGGCCTCAATCCTAACTTGTCTCATCATGTTCTTTTTGCCATACTCACAAGATGTCTAATACCAGCAGAAGTAATTAAAAATAAACCCAGAGACAGCGAACCATTTCAACTCTCCCTTCAGCATCAGGGAAGGCCTGCATGAGCTCTCACCACAGTGACTGAAAATGCCTTTTCCTGTCATACCGTTGACTGACCAGAAGAAATGAATGTTCTTGCGCTTTTCCTAAGACAGCTTTAGAATTTATCACCCTTGAAAAAAACACAGCAACGGCACAAACTCAACCGAAACTTTCAAACCAATAAGTGACTCCAGTCAGGGAGGAAGACAGAGCAAGATGGAAGGGAGAGAGGGAGCAGAGAAGTTAAACCACCCAATTGAGCCCCCAAATAAAACAGCAGTAAAAAACAGGTACATCTTGAAGTAGTCACAGGAAGTACCCCCACTTCCACCCACCACCACTGAAATCAGAGCAGCCCAGCCCATACCTCAGAGACAATTCCCCATGCTGTAGTCACACGGCACTTGTGAAAACAATCCACTCACGCCTCTCCCCCCACCAACCTGCTCAAGAGCCTCCCATGGCTCCCCATTACCCTGACATCACTCCCAATTCCTTGTGTCCATCAAAGACCTAGGGTGCTGACCCCTGCCTATCCAGCCAGCCTCCCCCAGGCCCTCTGTTCTTGTTGCCCACCAGGCTTCAGAAAAAGAAAATGCTTTGTTAAATCATTCAGAGAAGGGAACAATGTAGTTTAGGGAGAGAAAAGAAAACACAAGAAAATTCCTTCCAAATTGCTAAGACTATTTAAGGGTTGAGTTCTTAGAAGGATAAACCCTGACTCAGCTCAGAAACTCTGCTCCCCAGAGTGGCACATACCCCATGGAAGGATGAGGAGAGAGGGATTCTTCAGTTTTCCAAAGCCACCAGGGCAGAGCTAAGCCTTTCAGTGTCTCTGGGGCCAGTAGGACGCAGGTTTCAGCTTTCAACTTATGCCACAGGAGGGAGGCTTGAGGTCAAACCCCTAAGAAAACCCCTTCTTGGAGATATATGTGAGCTTGTGTCAACCAGCTCAAAGCACAGATTTCCAACAATGTTTCCAAAGAGTTCCAAATGTGCTATGTAAACAAGGGCTTCCCTTTCTCCCCAAACTGCTGGTGTCCCGCCCCGCTCCCTGTCCCAGTCCCACCAAACCACCAAGACTATGCAAGAAACTGGACCCTCGTTGTTTCTCCAAGGGCCTCATGGTCACCACCCCCAGTTTGGTTCTGAAGGTCAGTAATAAGAAAGCACAGTGCACCCACCCCTGAAACTGCATCCACCTTTGAAGTTCTTCAGTTCTTTTAGAAGAGGACAATCACTTAGTTTCACCCAGACAGCCTTAAACTGAGGCCACACAGTTTCCCTTCCTCTTGTTCTCTGCCTTCACCCCGATCTCAGATGATCTCAGATTCTGTACCCACCCTACACACACACACACACACACACACACACGCACGCCAAAGCAATGACCTTACTGACTTTCTTGCTGACAATGTATGAAGTATAGACAGCTCTTCCTGTAACCTATGGTTATTTGGTTTTGCTTTTGCCCTCAAAATGTCCACTCCTGGTGAAGGATACAGCGTCAGCATTCCCTGTGCTGGGGCAGTCATTTCAGCACCAGTCTCGTTACAGAATCTGAATCAGTTAAATACTCTCTTGCTGCCTCACTTTCCTTGCTTGCGTAAAGGGGATGATAATAATAGTCCCCCACTCTTGGGCTACTGTGTGAACTTCATGCACCTGAAACATTTACACGGGTACGGTGCTCAGCATTCAGAAAGAACTAGAAAAGTGCCACGGTTTGGGGAGAGACACCTACACATCGAGAGAAGGATTTGCCATAAAGTTTGCCATCAAGTTTCCCACCCCCTCCACCAGCTATCATGAGGCTACTCTAGCAGTTTCTTCAAATAGAAAAAGCAATGGTAAGGTAAAGAGAAATCGCCACTATCATCTTCTGTTGAATCCAGGCAATTCATATAATTCTTCCTTTAGATCAGGAGTTGGAAAACATATTCTAAAAGGGCCAGACAGTAAGTATTTCAGGTTTGGTGGATCAGATGGAGTCTGTCACAACCATTCAACTCTGCAGTCAGCCAGATAACATATAAACAAAGGACATGGATGTGCGGCAATAATACTTTACTGATGGGCAATAACAATTGAATTTAATAAAGTTTTGGGGCAGCTCTCCTGTCCACCTGACTATGCAGGTACCTCTCTTTTTCTTCCTCTTTTTCCTAATAAACCTAGCCTTTTTAAATGTTTGTATATATGTGTGTGTGCATAATACATATATATATATTTTTATATCTCGTGAAACAGCTTTTCCTTGGATTTTGTTTGTTGAACATTAAAAAATGTAAAAATATGGTCTCCCCGGTGGCGCAGCAGTTGAGCGCTGGGTTGTGAAGCTACCCGCAGCCTCTGCAGTGCTGGTTCGATCCCTGGCTGCTCCCCGGCCACCAGAGGAGGGTCCTGCATGGTGCGCAGACCTCTCCTGCCTCCCGCTGCTCCCCTCAGCAGTGTACTTCGGACCTTCTGCCTGCTCTGCTCCCCGCTCTGGCTCTGGTGAATTCTCTCGCCCTCCCGCACTTCTGACTGTACCCAGTGCTTGTATAAATAATAAATAAATAAATCTTTTAAAAAAATGTAAAAATAATAGTCACTCACCATTGACTGACCTATCCAGTTATTGCAACTCTGCCTCGTGCATTGGGGAAGGAGTGAAAAAAACAACTTCATGATTTTTTTTTTTTAGTTCATTTGGAGAAGCAGCTACATAGATGGCAGGGCTGACCATTTTTCTGATTTAAATGTAGGCAGCTTTATTTCTTGAGCAGATCCTACACTGAGTCCCTTTATGGTGAGGGGTTCATATTTTATTCCAAGTGCATAAGAGCTGTCATTAAGTCACTACCGAGGGATATTATGCAAAAGTAAATGGTATCCAATAAATAAATAAATAGCTCCTCATTTCTGCTTTCAGAAATAAAATGCTGGCAAGGGACACATGCTTGGGCGGTCCTGATGCTGCCATCAGAGCCTCAGAGTTAAATTACCAACACTCCATTCCTCCTTCCAGTTCATTCTAAAGTGTTTTATTAAGCAGTTTCCTTGAACGCGACCCTGGTTAGTAGTCACTTAGAAAAAAATGGCACCCATAAGTGCTCCCCTTGCCTCCTCCTCACCTCCTTTGGCCTTTTCCTTCTTGGAACCCAGCTGTCACATAGTCAGGAAGTCTGGGTTACAATAACTAAGGAGAAAAGATTCACAGGATGATCCTGGAGGGCTAGAGACCCTCTAGGACAGAGATGGTGGGGAGGCTAAAAAGGAGGCCCAAAAGCTCCCAGCTGCCTGCAGCTTCACCAGAAACCCCACTGACATCATGTGGTGCAGCACCCCCACCCAGTTAACCCACAGAATGGCAAGAGAGAATAAATTATTTTATGCTCTAGGTTCGTGGATGTTTTATAGCATTGCTAAAATAAGATTTTCTTTCCTTTCTCCCGTCTCTGTCCTTCTTTTGATAAGTTTTCTTTTGCTGCATAATAAGGTTGTGCAAATGTGCTTAAATGCAGCACATATATTACGCTATAGTTTCTATGGGCCAGGATGAACTGGGTTTTTTGTTCATGGTCCAAAAGGTTGCAGACAAGATGCTCTGTGGAATGTGTTTTCATCTGGAGGCTGGACTGAGGAAGAGTCTGACACTAAGCTCATTCAAATAGTTGGGAGAATTCTTTTTATTGTGGTTATATATTCAAGGGACGGGGCTTATGCTGGCTGTCATTGGAGGCCATCTTCAGGTCCCAGAGGCTGCTCAGTTCCTTGCCTCATAGATGTCTTTAAAAGGTTGGAATCATGAGATTACCCAAAGACTCTATGCCAAGCTTGTCTGCTGGGCTGAGACATGGCACATGGCAATGGAACTGCCCAGAGATAGATAATTTGTCCTCAAACACTTGTCAAACCCATGAAAGTGAGACAGGCCCAGAGAAACTATGGTACTGGACACAAGGCTGTCCCTCCTTCATGACAGTTCTGAAGGAGTCTGAAGGTTAGGGCTCAGGAAAAGACAAGAGAGTCTCTGGTAGAAGGGCAGACCCAAGAGAAAGGGACAGTCCTCCAGAAGGTGGGTAATACAGTCCTGCCTGGGAGTCAGCAGGTGCCTGTTCATCTAGAGGAGCATCCAAAATTTTACATCTGTGAGCATGTGAAGCACAGGAGTGAAGTGGGCTGGGTGGAAATGACAGAGAACCATCAAGAAGATCATGCTGCTGCCACCAAATGGGGCAGTCATTTCCCACTTCGAAGGGCCAACCATACCCCTTTATGGAGAGAAACCAAAACTTTAAATTTTATGTGCTATCTTCAGATTTTTAAATGACAATCAGTAATTGATAATTTTTCAAACAAAGTGTGGGCAACTAAGACAGTATCTGTGCACTGGGTTTGACTGAGGGGACAGGTCCTTGGAAAGGGACAGAGAAGAGGCAAAATCAACTGAATCACCAAAACCTGGTCCGTGGGCCACTTCTCACAGCAGTAGTTCCCAGATGCCATTCCCCCACAGCAACACCCACTTCATCTGGTATTAGAAATGCATACTCGACGGCCTCACTCAGCCCTACTGAATCAGAAACCCAGGGGTGGGCAAGCAACCTGGGTCCACACCTGCCCGCAGAGGATTCTGATGCTCGCTCAAGTCTGAGAGCCACTTGAGCTCTTGTGGGGATCAGATGTCTGATCATCTTTTCTCTCTCCCAAACCCATTGCCCTTTCTACGATCTTGAAGATCTCCAGCTATAGCATGACACAGCCCTTTCCTAAACACCTAATGTTCAAAATAATGGAGAAAGACATACTCTTAGACATTGAGTGTCATCTCTATGACACAGCGCCAAATCACACAAATCACACTGGGGTTTTACACAGGTTGTTATCTGCACCTTCACAAGGAAGCTCATAAAGAAGTGTGTATGTGTGTGTGTGTGTGTGTGTGTGTGTGTGTGTGTGAATGCCTTGGAAGTCCCCAGCATGGGCAGGAGGGAATGGAGCCCACAGTTGACTTTCAGTCCTAGAAAAATAACACTCTTGCTACAGGAAAACAACAACAACAACAACAACTCTACTTCTGCTTGATAATACTTTCTAAGTAAATGAAACTGCTTTGGTGAGGCTGAAACTTCCAAGACCCAGTTTTCAACTAATCCAGAAAGCACCTGGCTTAAAGTCATATTGCTCCTTTAGAATGATATGCTTTTGCATGTCTTGTCTGAAGAGTTAAGACTTAGCAGCCCTCATACCATGCCTCTCCCTGCAAGTGAGGGCAGGATGTTCAATACCAATATTCCTGGCCATCTGCAGCCCATTGGGTATTACCAGCAGGAAGGATTTACCTGATATAGCACATGAGACCCATAAGACAACACATTTGGTGTCCATGGAAATGCTTCCTAAAAGGCCTTTTCACTTATTTATTTAAGCTGGTCTTAAATAGTGCAAAATACGCTTCCACATGCTGTGAGATACAGTATCCGTGAACATTCTATTTGACCACAAAACGCCCATGGCCCTACTCACATGTTCTAGTGCTGTGGTCACCCTCCTGGCACCTGTCCCTCAGTCACTCCTCAGGGATGTGCGTTAGTTCCACCCATGAGCCCAGCCCTGTGCTGTGTGAGCCCAGCTGCAGGAAGGTAGCTGCATCCTGCACAAGCCCCCCATCGCATCACAAGCATTTATTTTTTTAATTTTTTTTAAGATTTATTTATTTATTTATACAAGCACTGGGTATAGTCAGAAGTGCGGGAGGGTGAGAGAATTCACCAGAGCCAGAGCGGGGAGCAGAACAAGCAGACTGACGAAGAAGTACACTGCTGAGGGGCGCAGCGGGCGCCACAGGATCGAACCAGCGCTGCAGAGGCTGTGGGCAGCTTTGCAGCCCAGCACTCATCTGCTGCGCCACCAGGGAGGCCCATCACAAGCATTTATAAGGAACTCATTCTAGCCTCTACCTACCCCTGAAAGTCATCCCCCAAAATGCTGCCAACATTTAAAACCACCTTGTCTGACAGTGAACCCCTATCTTATTCAAGCCTTGGGTCCTAAAATCAGTGCATTTCACCAGTTTTATTTTGGGCTATCCCTGAGGCAGGTGCCACGGCAGAAGCCCGCACTCCCTCAGGCAGCCCAGCCCAGCGAGCTTCACCTCTGGCTCCAGAGTGACAGCTGTTTCTAAGGTTGAGCACTGAGGGGAGGAGCTGGCATTCCACACTGCAGGTATCCTTAAGCCACACTTCATGAGGTGAGATGTCCGTTAATAGAGACAGGTAGGGACCAGGAACGGCTAAAGGAAAGTGAACTACACCTCACACTCCCAGCATGTAGGAGGTACATGCTGTCTGGATACAGCTGAGGCAACAGCTGCCACCTGTTGGCTGTTTCTTTTTTACTATGTTTGTAGGGTTAGCTCCGCTCCCAGAAATCAAATATACAAAGTAAGAAAAGCAGGACAGACTTGGCTTAGATGGTCTCAGTTACCTACAGACACAGTCAGAATAATGTTACTGACACACAGTATTGGAAGGTCCCCGAGGGTAATACCCTCTCTAACTGACCTCCTTTACCTGCTAAAATGCCTTCAGTTAGGTGATAACGTGATCACCTACTGACAAACTGCTGATCGGTACCCACTTGAGGAACTTCTTAAGAACATGGACTGCTGGACTATATTCTCAGCGAGTTTGTATCTGTAGGTGTGGAGTAAGTTACAGGTAGCTATAATTTAAAATATCTTCCCAGGGTATTCAAACTAGTTAATAATTTTAAGAAACTATGGGTTAAGAACTCAAAAGGCAAAAAAAAAAAAAAAACTCAAAAGGCACCAAAAATTATAATATCTGTCATATGGAAGCGTCAGATAAATGTCAACTAGGAAAGCAAGGAAATAATTAGAATAGAGAACAGATACTAGGATGTGGAGCAGCATCAGGCATGGAGAGAAGGTCTCAGTGGCAATGAGGGCCCAGGAAGGAACTACAGCAACACTAAGGAGACAGTGACCTCACCATTCTGCAGACATTGGGCCCACAGGCAGCAAGGGCTGCATAGAAAACAAAACCAGGAGAACGGACCCCAACATGGATGAAGCACAGTTCTTGGTGCATCTTTTCACTGAATATACTCAGTATGTCTTTATGGGTTTTCTTCTCTTCTCCAAAAAAGTATCATTTTGAAAACAAGGAAAGCCATGCCATTCAGTTTTGGGTCAAGAAAAAAACAAACAAAAAACACAAGGCTGAGAAACCAGAGGGCACTATGCGATTAAGTGCGCATGGGCCACTTACCCGTGGAGTTTGCCATTCGACAGCATCACCTCAACTTACCTTTCGATCAGGCCAATTGTATTTTGCAAAGATGGTATCATAGGTGTCCACTGCTCCGTCAGTGATGAGCATGATGGCCTGGCTACAGATACTCCCTTGTCCTGTGTGGTTGAACTGTGGAAAGAAGTGAATTCAAACTGAAACACACATCAGAGGGTTCTGCATATTCAGGAGACTCCAGAGGCATGTGGTTGTGGGGTTGGAAAGCTTCTGAAGAACAAAGGCTTTGTGTGCACCCACCAAAACCAGGCCTACGCAAGAATCGCCTGAATAGCCACATTTGTCCTGACAAAGTAGGACCAAGTAGGGACACAGAAGAAATTTAAGAACACACATGGGGTCCAGGACATGACCTCTCTCAATTTCAAGCATAGACAGCACTTCTGAACAAAGTGTAGTTGGCACAACCTTTTTGGAACACATTACAAGGGTAGCAGGATATGTACAGGGTAAGTCACGTCGTTATCAAAACCTGAATGAATCTGATTGAAAGGGTCTGATGGGTATAGGCTATACTATAATAAGATCCAAGTAGGTTTGGGATACATGGAGCATAAAATCAACAACAAGCCAATTTGGAATAGAAGCCCCTAAACACTTTTTAAAAAGATTGATTTATTTATGCATGCAAGAGCTGGGGTATAGGCCAGAGGTGTGAGGAGATTCATCAGAGACAGAGTGGGGAGAAGAACAGGTGGGTCTACTGAAATACACTGCTGGGGGGAGCAGCAGGCAAGGGAGGAGAGATCTGCTGTGCCATGTGGGTCACCTCCCTGGCTGGGGATAGAACTTGTGCTGCAGTGGTTGCAGACAGCTTCAGAGTGCTGCAACTTAACCCCTTGTACCACAAGGGAGGCCCCAAGACACACTTTTTAGGGTTGCTTAAACTATAGCATGTAACATTATATATTAGTTTATGTACGTTAGCACATTTAGCATGCTAAAGTTTTAAGGTTGTGGCTTGCTGGTGTGCAAAATCCAAAATTTCATAAACTTCAAGTTTTACGCGACATTTTATAAGTTCCCAATCTCTGTGAGTGGGTGACCAGAGGGGTTTCCAGAGCTTCCAGTCCTCCCCTTGAATTAAGAAGGCAGAATTCTCTGGATGAGTGCTATTAATGCTATAATTCAAAGCAGTATCATGTCCTTTAACAACCCTACAGTTACATGACAATAGCAAGGAATGAGACACACAAAAAGTCTTTATACCTTGGTATTGGAAACACCTACCCTTACATCTACAAAGTTTATTCATTTATTCTAAAACTAAGTGCCCAAACAATGCAGGGTATAAAGCATACAAAAAATTCCTTCCTCATGTAGTTTATATTCTATTTGGGGAGACATAAAAATAAATATGTAAATTATGGCTCATGTTTGATAATGATGATGCTGAGAGGTTAAAGAAAGAAGAAAGGGGGGATAAGAAATGGGGAGGGGCAAGTTTAGGAAAGAGTATTCAGAAAAGACCCCATGAGGTGACATTTAGGAGGTGAGTTTCTGAGGAAGGACATTCCAGGGAGAGCAAACAGCGTGCAGAGGTACAGATGGGGTGATGTACCTGCTGCTGCTGACACTTGGGAAGGATGAAGGCTGCTCTTGGATTTGTTGCTGGCTCCTAGTGAACAGATAGCTAATTAAGCATTCAAGATGAGATTTTAACGCTCAGTCTGTGCACTTAAAATTCTTATGTGCAGCTTCAAGTTGCAGTAACTTGAGAGAAGATTTCAATAGGTAGCAAGGAGGGTAGGACTAATAGATGTATATGTGGGTGGTTGGGTGTGTAGATGGATGGATGGATGGATGGATGGATGGATGGATGGATGGATGGATGTATAAATGGTTGGATTTGCAGGTGGATGAATGAACAAAATGAGTGAATTGCCTTGGTTATATTGGGATAGAGAAACATCAACTCAAAAACATATATTGGGTACCATATTATAGTGGAATAAACTCAGTCCCATCCCAGCACCACAAGTTGTGTGCCTGACATAAGTGATCCTTCTTGAATGTCCATTTTTGCATTTATAAGATGGGAATAACATCCTTACATGACTGTGAGAACACAAATTAAATGTATATTATGTTAAGCTATAAGTATGAACTTGATCTTTTCTAGCCTCTAAGATTAGTACAGCCATTATCCTCATTACAAGTGGGGAAACAGAGAATTCAGCTGACTTGCCCAAGATACACATCTGCTGTCATCACCTGGATTTGAACCTAGGCAGTGTAGCTCTGGCACCTACTCCTTGACTCAACATGTTCTACTGCTTCCCAATAATGAGATGAAAGTTCTTGAGCAGGTCACCACCCTGAGAGCGAGTGAATGCTCTTTACAATTTCTGTCCTAGATACTTCTTGACTTTAGTCCTGGACCTGACAGCCACCCTGCAACTCAGATGGACGGGTACCCTTGAACTAAACAGCATACAAAACCCATGATAAACTACTGAAAATTAAAGCCATCACACCACAAAACTTTGCACAAACTACAATTCTACAATCTTTTAAAAATTATTTTTAAAGAAAAACTAAACAGAAAAGCAAAACAAAGCACTGCCACCATCCTGCCTCTGATGAGAGGCAGAAAGCACACAGGTGAATGTAATTCCAGCAATGGTTGGGGCTGGGTGTGTGGGGAGGAAGCCTCTGGCCTCTCTGGCCTCTGACCTTTTGTTTTTACTGATATAACTTACCACTGCAGAAATTCTTGCCCAGGAAGAGAAAAACTGCTTATAAATAACTTTATTGCTTATTCCAGGTTCTTCCTAAAAGTCCCGTCGCTTCTTTAACAGAATTCATAGAATGACAATATATATTCTGAGGGCCTGAGCTCAAGATCTTCCCCTTGCTATGTCCACTAATCTTAAACTGCAATATTAAGATTTTTTTAGTTATTCTTAACCTAGTCTCTTCCCTCTCTTTCAGCAGTAAGGACCCACCTTCAGACAGATATCATAACCTCAATAAAAATCCTGACTCTGACCTTTCTACTCTGAGGCAGTAGTAAGATTCTTTCATCATAGTGTATTTTCTTCCTTACTGCAGTAAGGTAAAACAGACTTGTAGCCTTGTCTTAGCAACAGGCTGTTCTGGGGATATTTGGGGAAGACTGTATCCAACACAGCCTACACATCATTGACTAAAAGCAGCAGCAGGCTACTGAATAAAAGAGATCTGGGTTTCAGGTCACAGAGACTGCAGAAGGGAAGCCAACTGGGACACCATGGGGGGCTTGTTCATGCAACCACTTGAAAACATCCTGGAAAACTCTGCAAGCAAGAGGCGAGAAAGAGGGAAATGAAGATATCGGAATAATGTAGATTGGAAGAGGGGGCTACGGAGCTGTTTATTTAAAAACATAATTTTCCTCTCTGCCTATGTCACAGTATTCTCTGCAGCAATCTGCAGTTGGAGAATTTTAGAGAATGCAATTAAATTCAAATGCTTTGATGAGTAATATCTCTTCTCTTCATATTTGTCTAGAACTTTTTTTATTGAATAGCGACAGTGATGAAAGTGTTTTCCATAATAATAACAATGACAAGAGCCTGATGATGAACTACAATTAGCTCAGTGATTCATCAGTTAGCAGTGAAAATTTCAATGCATCCTGACATTTAGAGCATTTGGTTGTGATTAACAGTCTTTGAAATGTCACCGAATTTTATTTAATTGGCTAAGAAAAATTTTTAAAAGGTAATCACTGCAAAGATCACATTCATCGCCAAAAAAGATAATTGCAGTTGTCACATGACAAGGTAGATGTTAAATACTGTAGCAAACTGGCTCTGTGTTCTTAGGAAACCTAATGAATACAGCAGAGATCAATAGCTGGAAGGGTCTTAGAAGTTTATTTGAATGTTCCTTTTAAAGTGGTTCTTACAACAACTGCAAGGCTTTAAATCATCTGAGCAAATGCTGAAACTGAAATGCAGGTAATTGCAAAACAGAATTAACTCCATTTAGTATAGTAACCCCTGAACCATTCTTTGCTCCAGCCACACCCCAATTTCAATTCTGTGTGTCTGTGTGTGTGAGTGAGAGAGAGACAGAGACAGAGAGAGACAGAGAGAGACAGAGACAGAGAGAAAGAGAAAATTTTGTGTTACAGAAGTGGCTTTTTATTTCACATTGGCTTGCAAAGGCAGGCATAATACACAGGAAGAGAATTATATCACTTAAAGGTCATATTGATGAAGTGGAAAATAGCTAGAGTTTCATTTTCATGGGAGATTAACCATCCTTGAGTTTTTCAAAGTACTAGACTATGTGAAAGCCCAATGGCAAGAGATGGGCTAGAAATGTTTCTCTCTATGGGATAAATGTGCACTCAAAAGAATATGGTGCTAACTGTCAATCAATCTCAAGCAGGGACATTTTGTAACATTTATTGTTCTTTCCCTTTAATGCTTTCCCAGATTTACATTCAGCCATCAGATTTTCCGATTGGCCAACCCCGAAGGGTTTTTATCATGAAGGCAAAGCAGGGAGGTGTGTGGAAGGTTTCTGTGGCTCAGAGATATCTCTCTCACCTGGATTCAAGGGGATTTCTCTGGATCTTCGAGGTGTTGGGAGTATAAACATATGGTCATAGAGTATGCAAAGATAGTATGTCTGAAGGTGTATTCAGTGAGCTCCAACTTTTACAAGACCTTAATGCTGAGCTTACATGATACAGGGTCACAGAGTCCACGAGCTTGAGTACTGGCAGGAACATATTCTGAGAAGCCTGTTCACTGTGCTGCTTGCCAAGAACTCTTATAGGCAGCGGAGGTTGTGAGGCTCCAAAAGGAGGCCAGCATCTCCTCACCTTGACACATCATCCATGGTGGAGTACCTTGGCTGACCAGCATCAACTGGGGCGCAGTGGGAAACACTGCCTTTCAGAGAACACAACTGAGAAGTGGGAGGGGTAGAGAAGGTAGCGGGGAAGGGCAAAGGGAGCAGAAGGTGAACAGAAACAGATATTCCTGAGGACTTGGGCAGGGACTTGCACCAAAATGTCAAAAGGCAGAGCTGCTTCTAGATTCCAAGCAGCCTGGCAAGACGAGGCTGTCCAGGGTCTCCATGGTCCTGGAGGGGCCTCTCCTACCCCACTGCTGAGAGCGAGCCAGGCACCGTTGTCATGCTGAGTTCTCATCCAGCCAGGGTATGAGATATGCAGCCTCCTGTGGCCCCCTAAGAGGCTTAATGCTCTTAAACTTAACTTGGCACAAGGAGCATGCATTTTCATTTTGTTGTGAGCCTTGCAGATGATGTGGCCAGTCTATTCCTATCTCAGCCCAGCCTCCCTGACTATGAGACCATGAGTATAGCCACACAGCTAGCACTTCCTAACTCTCGTGTCTTCACCATCTTAGCCAGAGAGATGGAACAACAAAAGTGCACTGCAGCAGCCTCCAACCACTAGACTTTTGAAATAAAAAGTGAGCAAATGTTCACATTGTGATGAATTCTCTCAATATTACCACCTAGAAAGAACATGCTGAGAAGCAGGGTTTGGCACCTCTACCTGAGAAGGTGCCCACTGAGGTTCCCATGAGAATTTAAAGAGGGAGGTTAGCCCTTTGCTTGGGACAGTTAGATTTCTAAATTAATAATAAGTTGTTAACAAGAATGTGTTATCCCAAATGCTAAGTCTTACATGAATGTGAACGATGTAACAGGTCACCTTGGAGCAAGGGGAGAGGAAATGACGTCAGGTCTATGCCACCTTTTCTCCTTACTCTTCTATCCTTTGCAATCATGACATAATCACCACATGGGCTCAGGCTGAGACCTAAAGGGCCCTCTATGAACTATAGATATGACTGGTAAAAGAGAGTCCAGAAATTGGGGTCTACCCTGAGCTTGAGAGGCCAGTGTGACTGAATAGAAAAGGCACAAGTTTGGAATCAGGTATAAGTGACCAGCACATAAGACCTGCATGAAGTGGGGTGTATGCTTACCATCTAAGCCCCCCTGCTCACCTGCAAACTCACAACAGCTGCCCCCCAACCTGGAGACTCAGGGAAGTTGGGCCCCTCAGAGCTTCTAGCTGGTTACCCCAGCTCCATTCACTGCCTCTCTCCAATAAACTGCAGTCCCTGGACTCCCCAACAGCTTTGTCGAGGTCCATTCAAAGGAGAAAAAGGACAAAAGGGAGCAGTCAAGGCACTTGTAGCTCCTTCTCCTTTGTCTCCCTTCTGGGGCATGGCCATTTCATTTTCTTGGCAATGGCTGTGCTCCTCCATGGCACTGGCTTCCATGATTCCAGCTCTTGTGGGGAAGTCCCCTCCACAGCTCTATTCCCATCTGATGACCACAGTGAGGAGGCCCTGAAGGCCTCTCTTCCTTCTGTCGGCCTCCTGCCCGAGAGAGGAGCTATATCCCCTGGTGCAAATAACCATCTGTGGATTGTTCCATTCTCCATTTGGAGTCTCAGCTTTTCCATCCCCTTGTGACTAATTAAACTCCTGCTGTGGGAAGTGCCTAGAGTGGTTTCTATTGTTCTGCTTCTTAACATATTAACTGCTACCTCCCTGGTCCAAGTCATCATGATCTCAACTTTATCCCTGCCCCCCAAATCATTTAATGGCCTCCCTGCTATTGTCCTTGTGCTCCAACAGTTGCTTCTAACACGGCAGTTCACTAACTGCTGCCCAACTCAAGTTGAGTCATGCTGTTCTCTGCTGAGACGCTTCAATGGCTTTTTATCCAACACAAAGTAAAGTCAAAGTCCTCACTGAGTCTTTACAGCTGTAGGTGATCTGGCTCCTATGGCCTTCTCCGTGTCACAGGGGCTTCTGGCTGTATATGCTAAACCTCCCTGCTTGGGGGGCTTCGTACTTGCTGTTCTCTTGCTGGAAGCTCCTTTCTGAGGATATCCACACGGCTGCTCCCTCTCCTCCGTCAGGCCTCTACTCCAACATCACCTCATCAGAGCTCCTTTCCCTGACCACTCTATAAAGCACTCCTCATCCCACCTGGATGATGGCACTCTGATTCTCCATGAGAATATTCTCACTTCATCTGTCTCTCTCCACCAGAACTGGAATCCGAAACTTCTGTAAGTTAGTAACTACAGTAACTGTTTTATGCTTTACAGCCTATATGATCTCTATTACAGCTAATCAACTCTGCCACTGTAGTGCATAAGCAACCACAGACAAAATGTAATCAAGGTGGGAATGACCGTACCCTGATAACACACTTAGAAATACCAGGAGGCAGGCTGGCTCTGGCTCATATCCGTGGTTTGATGATGTCTGCACTAGAACATAAGGTCCAATAAAGCAGATATTTTGTCTATTCTGCTCACTGTTGTATTCCCAGTGCCTGATATTAAAAAGCAGTTAAATAAATGATACAGAACCTGACTTAAAGAGAGTCACTATTTTTTCTACACCTCCCCACTCACCCAGAATAAGGAGAACACACAGGGGCAAGTTAGACGTATTGTTCTAGTTGGCAAAACTGGACACAAGGGTCAGCTGCACACTCACGATTTCCCAAGATGTTTCACAGGATCTTAACAGGTACTACTTGAGAGGGAAATCTTTGTTCAAAAAGTGTGAGATACCATCTCACACTTGTAAGAATGGCCCATATTAAAAACACTAGACATGGGCCTCCCTGGTGGCGCAGCGGTTGAGCGCTGGGTTGCGAAGCTTCCTGCAGCCTCTGCAGCACCGGTTCGATCCCCGGCTTCTCCCCGGCCACCAGAGGAGGATCCCACATGGCACGCAGACCTCTCCTGCTGCCCGCTGCTCCCCTCAGCAGTGTACTTCGGTCCTTCTGCCTGCTCTGCTCCCTGCTCTGGCTCTGGTGAATTCTCTCACCCTCCCGTGCTTCTGACTGTACCCAGTGCTTGTATGTATGCATGTATCAATCAATCAATCAATCAATAAATCTTTAAAAAAAAAAAAAAAACTAGACACAAGTGCTGGCAAGGGTGTGGGGAAGAAGGAACCCTCCTACAGGTAGGAATGTAGACTGCTCCAGCCCCATTGGAAAGCAGTGTGGAGGCTCCTCAAAAGACTGAAAATGGATCTGTCATATGACACAGCAATTCCACTCCTAGGTATTTACCCAAAGGGCCTGGAAATATTAATTCAAAAGGGCACCTGCACCCCTATGTTTACAGCAACACTATTTACAATAGCTAAGCTTTGGAAACAACCCAAATGCCCAAAAATAGATGACTGGCTCAAGAAGATGTGGTATATACACAATGGAATACTACTCAGCAATCAAAAAAAATGAATGCATGCCATATGTGACAACATGGGTGAAGCTGGATGGGATTAAGCCAAAAGGAGAAAGATAAATACAGGACTGTGTCACGTATACATGGAATCTAGAGGAACCAGAAAAAAGGTCAAATACAAATACAAACTATAAAATCATTCCTTGAAAACTGACCACAGATCTGAGGCATCAAAGAGGGAGAGGGGGGGAGAGCACAGTGTACCACAGTGGAGGACTAGGGGTGCTTTGGTGGTGGGAGAGCTAGGATGATCACATCCGAGGGGAGAAATCCTACCCTGTCAAAATGTTAACAAAGATGAAAGACAACGGTACTTCCTTAATAAAAATTAAAATTTATAAAGTATGAGAAACACCAGGCGGGGTTGCTTGCTGCAGTATTTATTGTAGCCTTATACATGCAAAAATCAAAATCAATAGGCAACTATCAACCAGAGACACACTACAGCAGGGGAGAAGGGAGTCGGATTAAAACGGGGGGGGGGAATTTTACAGGGACAAAAACCAAGATGAAAAATGCATACACTGTACAAAAATGAAAAATGATATAAAAATACATAAAATAAAAAAACATTAAAAAAAAAAAAACCCATGCTGCAGGTCGCAGCTCTCCAGAGCCTGGATAAAAGGGGAGGATGAGGACAGCACTAATTCAACATGCCCACAGCAAAGCGTCCTTCCACTGGACTTTGCACCTACAGAGTCGGTGAAGCACACAACGGGCATGAGACTACTCTAAGAGGAAACGGAAAGTGTCTCAGGTGGAAAGAATCTGCCTTAGAAGGTGACATCAATCACCCCCTGGCCAGACTTTCCATCAATCCTACCTAGCAGAGGGCTGTCTGACCTTGCTGGCAGGCTGGTCTGGTTCTCCAGAAGACTTGAGGGAACCAGGCTCACCTCCTCTCCCACACCTGTGGGTGTAGCCAGCTAGCAAGGACGATGGTCCACAACTAAAACCAGCAATCCCATCAACTCTGCCGGAGACAGAAAGGCAAATCAAAGGGGAGCTTACATCGCTGAGAATGTTGAAGGCCTCGTTCAGAGCAATATCCAGCATTCCAATTCCTTTGGCAAAAAGTTTGTCCAGATGCTCCCTGAAGTGCTGAAACAACAAAGCAGAAAATCCATAAGCATCTGTCCTGTTACGTGAAACGCCAGCCTTGAGTGAACAGGGATAAGCGAAGGCAAGGCCAGTGACTCTCAGGCCCAACTGGCCACCATTTGTTTTTCTCCTTCCAAATTCAAAACAAGAACTCATTCAATGTAAAATTTACCTTGTTTATGCTTGTTTTAGGCTTTGATTACACTGTAGGGAAAAAAAATTCTGGAACTGGGGTGACATGTACTTAATTAGGCTAAAATTCCTGTTCTGCTTTCCAGTTTCGTGTTCTGTGACTCTCCTTTGCACACCCCCTACACCCCTCTTTCAGGACTCTGCATGATCCTCTCCTCTGAACCCCTCCCCATCCCCTTGGCTTCTCTGCCATGTGTTCTCCTGCCCACTTTAGGCCCTGTATAGACATCACCCCCTTCTTACCCAGAAAACCTTCCCAGACCACCCTTCTCTGAGACTAGCCCACACTGCCACGCTAAGCTCAGATCCGACCTGTACTAGCGCTCCTGGTGTGCAATTGCCTCATTCAAATCTGGCCCCACTCAAGACTGACACTCCCAAGACAGGGGTGTCTGGTTGCCTCCTCTGTCTCCACAGCAATATTTATTTGACACACGAAAGGTGCTCAGTAGCTGTCTAGGGAGAGTGAGGTTTGACTGGAGAACCAGTCAAACCACCCAGCCAGGAAAAGCTTTGTGTTTCTCTTTTCTTCCTGCTCAATGTCCAAGGCCCAGCAAGATGCAAAGCTATGGCAAGCCCTCCATTGAACACTTGGTCAACAAATCCAGGCAGTTAACTGCATCCAAGGAAGAGAGAAGCTCCTGGACTGAGGGCGGGCAGGAGGGAATCAGAACAGATCAGTCTGCATTCACCAAGAACTGTCACCCTTGGGAACCTAACTTGTGAGTGAGTGGAGAGCACCAAGGGCTTGTTCTCCACCAGTATCACCTTATGGGAATCCCCACACATCCCTCAGGAGAAGGAAAATGACAACATGCTCTCTGCGGCTTGCACAGAGCCTGGGCTTTAACTGGTCCCAGGTTCAGGAGGCTGTGGCCAGACCTGCCTCGACAAGTTCATTCTATTCTTCTGATGTCATTTCTGTCAACTGTATTCAATTGTGCTTTGGTCACACAAGTTTACACTGTGTTGTTATTTTTTTTTTTAACAACACAGCAACCCCATTTAATTTTCTTTTTAATCCATGTGTAGAAAGACGCTTCAGGCAACAGTTGCTTTTATTGTTGGACACTTACAGTAAAATGTAACAACATGTCATAGAATTCTCTTCGATTCACTTTTATAACGAGGTCAGTTGTGATTTTGTTTCTCCCTGGTACAAATCTGGTCCACATATTAGCTGGAAAAAATATTTCCTCAGGTTAAGGGTTTCCAAATGATGCTGCACACGAAGGCCTCTCTCTTCGCATCTTTCTCTTTCTTCTCTCCCTCATATCTAACTCCCTTTGCTCCTATCCTATAACCTGAACCAAGTCAGTTTCACCATAGTCTTCCAGGCTGTATTTTAATTGTCATCTCCATTCTCCTCCTGGGTCTTGCCTTCTACACTACCACCTCTGGTAATGTGGCTTCCCCCAAGCACTGTTCTGTCTACTGTGACAGTCATAAGCCACATGCAACTATTTACATTAAATTGAACTAAAATCACCCTAAATTAAAATTTCAGGTTCTCATCACACCAGTCACATTTCAAGTGCTCGAAAGTCCCACATGCCTGGTGCCTACTGCATCAGACAGTGAAGATGAAACAACATCCTCATCACTGCAGAAGTTCCTATTGGACGGTGCTGATGAGACATGGGACTGCCCTGGTCCTCCCTCCTCACCAATGGGGAGTCAGAGGAAACCCTGAGGCCTGATCTCAGTGGCTCTGTATGATTTTTTGCCAAACCAGCATGCATTCTTTTTCTGATTTTCTTTCTCCCTCAGCATCCCATACTTTATATGATATGGGTGAGGCTAGTATCTCTCTTCTGCCCTCCAAGATCAAAGGGTGGGCCCACTTTTCTTCTAATACTAATTGTGAATTCCATCTCCATCAACCAGTCAGGCATGGTCACATGACCCAACCCCTGGGCTTCAACTGAAATGTAGGGAGGAAGCCTGCCTCTCTCCACTGTGATTGCAGGGAGGAAACTTGGGCTTCCAGCAACTACCTTGCCACTGCAGAAGAAAAGTTCACATGAATAAAGGCAATGGTCAAGCAGAACAGAGTCCACATGGAGGGGGCAGGAGAAAACCAGCATGGCTTGAGCCACGAGATGCAGGCATGGCTAGGATTCTGGGTAAGTAAACCAATCAATTTGCTTCTTTGCTAGACCTGTGTTAGTTGGATTGGGGCCACTTTATTGAAAAGACCTGTTGATCAAGACTATCACAGTGACCCTGGCTGCTGAGACATTACTCTCCCCACTAAAGCTCCCCCAGCACTGCAGTGATCTTTCTCCTCTCATTGATGCCCCCACCACCCTTTCTTAATCACCATCACCACGTTATGTGGTTTTCACACATGGTTCAAGTGCCTGTACCAGAGAGACATTCAAGACACTCATGGATATAATGGCTATTGCTTTGACTTCCCCTGGCATGGAGCAATTTGTGATTTACTAAAGATGAATCCTAACCACATGCGCTCCACAGGAAGTGTCTGGGAGGGATGCAGGGACCAGGCTGACTGTCCTGTATCCACCTCATCACTATAGAATTCTGTTTTCTAATTCCAGTTGCATCTGCTGGAAAATTTAAAATCACATTATAATCACTGTAGGTAAGCAATTGGTATATAGGCCTCATGGGCTCTGGAGGAAATAAAGCAAAACACTGAACCAGGATTTGGATTTGGGAGACTGAGTCCCAGTCCTGGTTAAACCATTTACCAGCTATGAGTCCCTGAGACAATTAGCTCTGACTGTCAGGCATCAGTTTTGACCCCTGCAGAGAAGGTGGAGGAGGGAGAGATCTATGCCTCACACAGGCAGGAGCTGGGGTCTGAGATCCCCGGTCCCCCTCTGCCACTCACTCTCTCAGGCAGAGTCACACACTTCTTTCATCTGTGCCTTCAATTCCCTCATTGCAAAGGATATTGGGCAGACTTTTTACAATATTATAGGGGGTGGGGGAAAGTCCTCTGAAAGCATCATAATGCTCTCAGACTGTTTTAATTTCATATTTACTAAAAAAATACTTGGAAAAATTCCTACAAAACTTTATACCTCAAATACCTCCATGCCGACTTCCTGGCTTGCAACTTTACAATCAAATACACCTTGAAATGACTTATTTCACCCTTCAAGGGCCAGCTTTTATTAAATGGAGAGAGACACGTGGTTGATTTTACTGACACCAAGACCTGAGCATGTTCCAGCACGAGCTCCAGAGAGCAGAAGGTTCATGATTGCCCAAGCCAGGAAGACACTCCTCAACAGCTGTGTGCCAGAAGGTGGCCAGAATCCATTATTTTTCTAAATTAAAATAAACAATTTATTGGAAATGGTGACAGTTCCATTTTATTATTAAGCTTCAATAAAGGAGGAGGAAGGTGGCTTTTTATCTTTGCCTCAGGCACTCACACAGCATATGCTGCTGCCCAGGAAAAGGCCTCGCTCCAAAGCAATTAGTGCAGCTTAATGCCTGGGGAGACGCGCATGGAAAGCGCCACGGCTGCCTGTGCCTGGACGCCAGCGGGCACAGTGAGGCCACTTATCTCTGTGAAACAGTGACAACATCCAGGCCAGTAGAGGGTCCTGGTGAAATAACTCTCTCCCTCCACTAGCATTTGATTTAGTTAAATCAATACTGATAACTCTCTCTGTGATAATAGCATCATGTTAGTTCCTGTCTATGTAATCATAATAAAAGTTTGAATCTTCTCAATTAGGAGCAGGGGGTTAACATGAAGAGTGGTCACTGGGAAACAAAATGAGCCCCCGGCAAGAGAAGGTCACCGGATGGCAGCAGACCTGAGTTTTGTGTTCATCAGGTGTGACGAGGCGCGTGGTAGCAGCTCAGCCATGGGGAGCCCTCACCTGAGTCCTCTGGGGATGCCAACACCAGCTGAGTACCAGATGCATGCCAGGCACTGAGCACCCTGCATCTGCTACCTCACCTGGCCTTCCTGATACCCTGAGAAGAAAAGTGCTTATGTGCCTGTTCTTTGTACATGCGAATAGAGACTCTGAATGGAAGAATACCTGCTCCATGTGGCAGAGTGGGATTGGGGAAGGTGGTTTCAAGTAGGGAACCCCCTATCCTAATCCCCATGAGTGTCCCTCTTGGAAACACAAGGCACAGCTCTCAATACCGCTGAAGAACAGCATGTAGGGGGGCACACAGACTGTAGGGCCATGTGCAAAATCCCATTCAAGAGCCTCCCCGGTGGCGCAGCGGTTGAGCGCTGGGCTGCAAAGCTGCCTGCAGCCTCTGCAGTGCTGGTTCAATCCCTGGCCATCAGCGAGGGTCCCACATGGTGCGCAGACCTCTCCCGCCATGCTCGCTGCTCCCCTCAGCAAGGTACTTCAGTCCTTCTGCCTGTTCTGCTCCCCACTCTGGCTCTGGTGAATTCTATCATCCTCCAGCGCTTCTGACTGTACCCAGTGCTTGTATAAATAGATAAATAAATCTTAAAAAAAAAAAACTCCCATTCAAGGCTGGATTCATGGGCATGCAGTCTTCATACTTGCATAGGACCCCATGCTCCGATGGGCACGGGCTGGGCTGCATGCTTTGCTGCCACTGTCTTAACATACTTCCCTTTGATTTGTGATTTGTCAGTGATGTCTATCAGAACAAGATCATTGGCACGTGTGAAGGAAGTATGGGAAGTTTATGTGCCTTCTGGTCCTGGCTGCCCTGTCCATACCTGCACTGCAATGCCCCAGGAGCAGAGGATTCTGGTGGACAGCAGACAGCTACTCAACAGGTATTCCTCAAAGGTGCTTGAATTTATTAGGTTGCTTTGCACTGTGGCTGTCAGGAGGCAAACTAAAACTAAGATGCTAATGGTTAGAGTACCCTGTGGAGACTCTCCAATGTCAGCTCTATTAGTAGCAGACAGAAGACCCTCCTCAGTTAGGGCATCCTGATAGATGAGCCATGTCCCCATGGCCCTGTCCATCTCATTCTGGTGTCAAATAAGTCTTTACAAATCTCAGTGGTCCCATTGTCACTGAGCTCCATGTCCAGGCTGCATGACTGAGCTCCAAGCCCAATCTGCATGAGCCAGTTGTCTGAGACCCAGAGATGTCCACACCTGTCTTCTCACCAGGTCACAAGATGATTTATTGTAAATAAAGGCTCTTCATTGTGATAGAATACCTCCTGGCAATGCTGTACCCCCAACCCTAAACATGGGATCCCAGGATCCTGTTGAATCTGGGAAATCCTCTGACTGAATTTTACAGCATTTTGAGGGCACCTCAGGGACTTAGGGCAGTGTCCAGCTGCTATATTTTACAGGAAAAACTTGTGACATAATTGTTTTGCAAGCATGCATGGGGTAGATTCTCTATTGATTCAGGTAGATGGGTAAAGGAGAGTCCTGGAGCCCTCATTAGCTTTTTAAGGCTTTACTGCTCTTCCTACATCAATTGTTGTGGGGCAAGCCCACAGACTGGCAAGGCAGGGAGGCCAGGGTCACAGGGCACTAGTTGGCGAATCTGCTTGCTTTTCTCTTTGGGCTCTCTCTGCTGTCGGCTTATGGTTCTGCCTCTCTGTAGTCTCTCATTCTCTCAGCCATTCTGTTGTATGTGTCTCCTATGTCTGAGTGACACTGCCCTTATAGCCTCAGCCTCCAGGCTCACATGTGCCCACTTACACATGCCTACACCATACTCCAGGTGTCATAATCAGGCATGCATGCCCCGTCCCCTCACTACCGAGCACCTTCTACATTCAAGGCCACAGGTGATAGCCACAGAGGCCAATAGTGTAAAAGCCTGACCAATTCACTTACCCTATACATTGCAACCTCAAAGACTAGGATCCCGTATGTCACACCATCATTTGATTCCATTTGGGAAAGTAGATAGTGACACGATGTTTCTCAAACATGATAATACAAAGGTCCAAGAGGCAGGCTCAGCTATTTGCAATTGGAAAAGTACAGACACCGACACAATCAGGTCTGAACCAGCCCTGCTTCTTAACATGGTCTATAACAAATGGAAGTGTCTGGAGGTAGCAGCTGTTTAATGCTAGTGCCAAATTAGAGACAAGATAGATCTCCTGGATGTGAACAATGAATGCTATTTCATACAGGTAGTTAGATTAGCTACAACCTCACTTCAATTGGCAAAAGCACTAATTACCCCATGTAAGATGATGGTGATGAGCACCAAATGGGTGATTCTCTATACCCAGAGAAACATCTGCAATGAAACAGGCACCTCCACCAAAGCCATGGATGGTGAGGTAAGGCTGAGTGGGGAGCACTCAGTGCCGTACTGTTTTCACTCACTATCCTCATTAGGCACCTGAGGGAGCCAGCTCTGGGAACCTTCCAGAGATTGAGGAAAGTCACAACCCTAATTCTATATACTTGAACAAAAGCACCTGCTTTGTGCCTCAGCTTGGAGCAATGCATGTGTGTAGATGGCAGGCTCCCCTCGTATCTGACAGTTCTGAAGGTCCACGTTCATCCTTTAAAAACTTTGAAAACCTTGATCTGACTCAAGGCTGCTCCTTGGAGGAAGAATACTTTCATCAGCTGCAGTGTGCAAGAACAGACAGAAGTCACAGTTTGAGTTAATTCCAAACATGGTGCCAAGCTCTGTGGAGCTTTGCAACTCCAAAGATGTGGGTGTTTATAGCTGGCACCCAGGGGGAATGCAATGCAGATGTAGCCCATGGGTGCCATGGGCTTGTCTTCATCAAACCACCCTGCAGTGACTTTTTCAGGATTCAATGTTCTTTGCACCCCAAAAGCAAAGCTACAGCCCAGCATGAAAGGTGATGGGTGCTGAGGACAAACATTTGGGGTCTCTGTTGGGGGGTGATACTCCTTGATTCTCCCTGTCCTACACTGACCTTCTCAGTAATGAAAACATTCATTTCTGGGACAGCTTGGCAAACTCATTGGACTCCATAAGGCAACTACATTAAAACATTTTCTGAGCAATCACTTTGAAAATTTATGTAGTTTTATAACACTCATTCAATTAAAAAGTATTTGTTTCAATGATCTTTGTATTTTGGCAAACTCATTGCATATGGGTTGTAAACTTAAGTGTCGGAATTTCTTCCATTCTCATTCAAGTCTATGAATAAACAAATACCCTGGATAGCATTGTACATTGTTTTAGGAATATATCACCATGCATTTGTCTCTTACTGATGAAAACTTAGGGTTTTAGTTTTTCAAACATGATGGTAAATATCTTTGAATGCACACTGTAATACCCTCATGCATATGTGCAGTAAATAACAGTATAATAACTTCATAGAAGGGAAATTATTGGGTCCATAACTCTCTATAACATGCTGGGCTACTGTGAGAATGTATAGGAGAACACAGAGTCCGCCTACAGTAAGCAACCGATAATGATTAATTCTTATAATTAGAGTAGAAATGGCATTGCATTTTGAGCCTATAAAAGCATACAATTCAAAATTCTTTTTTTAAAAGATGTATTTATATATATAAGAGCTGGGGTAGAGGTCAGAGGTTTGAGGGGTGAAAGGATTCACCAGAGACAGAGTGGGGAACAGAACAGGCAGAGTGAAATACACTGCTGAGGGGAGAAGCGGGTGAGACAGGAGAGGTCTTCTGTGCCACGTAGCAACCTGGCCAGCTGGGGATCAAACTCATGCTGCAGAGGCTGCGATTGCTTCATAGTGCTGTGCTTAACACCTTGCACCACCAGGGAGGCCCTCAATTCAAAATTCTTAAAATGAAAACTGACACCCCCCAACACACACACACACACACACACACACACACTTCTGTATAGAAATGAAAAGAAAAGCCATTGGCTCCTATCATCCTATCAGTAAGAAGAGTCTAGGGGTGCAGCTGCCTCAATGTAGGAAAGGCCAGGGCCACAGCAGTGCCCTCAGGACTGGGTTTCTCTGTGTCTGTCTCCATGGTTTCACTTCACCCCAACAGGCTCTTGTTTCACTTTACCCCAACAGCTGTCTACATCACTGGTCTCACACATTCCTGCTTACTCTGTCCAATGGCCAGAGCTAAGGTTGTCAAATATAGGACACCAAATCAACTTTGAATTTCAGATAAATGACAAACAAAATGTTAAAAATGTAGTCATCACTTAGCTGAAACTCAGAGTTAATTGGATGCCCTGTTTGTTTGTTTGTTTGTTTGTTTGTTTGTTTGTGTCTAAACCTGGCAACTTTACATCAGCCCAATTTCAACAATATTTCTATCAAAAAGGGCCCCAGAACACCGGTTAGCCCAGCTCAGGTTATATGTCTGGTCTTGAGCCAATCTGGCCAGAGAAGGGGGTCCTTGGCTCACCCAGGTTTGGGTCATGTGTCCACTCCTGAACTTGAGGTTGTAGCAGGAGTACTGGGCAAAGTCCCACCTAAACTTCACTCAGTGGATGTGGTAAAGACAGAAGGCTTTCAATAAGAGGAGGAGGGAGGAGTGTGCTAAGATCCAAGAACCATGGCACCGTCACTGTACTAGCAGCTTATGGGAGAGGCAGCCCTTGTGGGAGAGAGCTGGCTCAGTCCATGCTCAGGAAAACTGCTGGCATGGCCAGGGTACATGCACACACACATGCATGCACGCTCGCACGCACACACACACACACACTTCCACAACGAACAAGAGCTTTACTCTGCAGCATGCAGAAGGGAGAACACATGTACTGAGATGATAAGAAGCAAGTGGTACGTTTTCCCAGGGAAAGTCACACTATGCCTCTACAAAGTTAAAGAAGAGGGTTTCTAGAAAATAGTGCTAATGATGGTGAGTGGGAGGCGTAGCAGAAAGAGAGCACCTGAGACAGAAGAGAAGACAACGCTGCTGACAACTAATATTTACTGGGTGCTTTGTGCACATGATCCTTGGCTTGGGCATCTTGAGTTTGTCTCCTTCAAGTCTCACCAGCATCTCCTGAGATCTGATGTTCTCATTACCCTCATTTTAGAAATGAAAAAAAAAAAAAAAAAGATTCAGCAGGGTCACTGCACTTGACAAGCTATCACAGCTAATAAATGACAGAACAGGGACTTATTTCCATCCTCTCTCTCTAAAACATGCATTTTAGAGTTTTATTCCCCCAAAAGGTTTTAATACAGAAGATTTCAAGTATCAACTCAAGGTGAATCCTGTTTTATCAGTGCCCTGATAGTCACTCTGGTATGGGGGCCTCCCCATTGAGCGGGGGCCGGGCCCTGTGACAGAGAAGGCAGCAGATGTGATGGGATATGCTTGCAAGATAAGGGTGCAAATGGCATGGTGCCTTCCTGATCACTGCTGGATAATTCTCTATGGGAAGCCAATTACTTTGTTGGGAGCAGTCCAAAGCAAGTGCCCACATTGTGAGATGCTGAAACTTCCAACCAACATCTATCAAAGAACTGAGGTCTCTTGCCAACAGTCACATGAGTGAGCTCAGTAGCTCTTCTATCCTCACTAAGCTCCTGGATGAAGGCAGCTCCCAACACATCCCAAGTATAGCCTTATGAGAGACCCTGAGCCAGGACCATCAGCTATGACACCCTCTGATTCCTGACCCTCAGAAACTGTGAGATAACAAACGTGTATTGTTTTAAGCTGTTAAATGTTGGGGCAATTTATTCCATATCAATAGATAATTAATACATATACCGTCATACGGGTTATTTTGAAACACATGCCAGATATCATTCATCTGTGCATATGTCTAATATGTGCCTGAAAGAAAAAGACCTTCAAAAATAAAAACACATTTCACATTGTGTCCATCACAGTCACACAGTTTGAGTCAGGATCCATATAAAGTCCACATGTTGTGACTTTGTGATTGGTTGAGGGTCTCTAATGTCTCTCACTTGGGCATTCCTCTTCCTTTATTGTTGAAGAAACCAAGTTGTTTGTCAAGGGGACTGTCCCAGAATCCAAATTCTACTAATTGCATTCCTGGGGTGCCATTTACACATGTTCCTCTGTGCCCTATATTTTAGTAAATTGGTGGTTAGATTTAAGGGTTTGATCAGATTCAGGTTTGACTATGTATGTATGTGTGTAGATGTGTAGGCGTGGATGTGTATATGTGTGCATTCACTTTATTCATGGTGTTACTTCACTCAGACAAACGTCTGGCAGTCTCCTTGTGATGTCGGCAGTCACTGATGCTTAATGCTTAGGTCCATTAATTCATTAGGACCAATGTCTTAATTCTATTATCTCTCTTCATTTATTAGATAAAAAAAATCTAGAAATTTCTAGAAAGAAGAAATTGTACTATTGTCCTCTCTTGTACTATTTAGGAGTACAAGGAGAGGACATTTGTGTAGGAAGGTTGGGTAAATACTTATTGCTCTTTGTTTACTTGTTTTCAAAACAAATATTGATCCAAAGGTGACCTTTGGGGTTTCTTCCATCTTTTTTAAGTATTATATAAACTTACATTTGTTTATTTGATTGATCTCTTTAGCATCAGCATGGATTATAAGATGCATTATATATTTCAATTTTTGCTAATTTTTTTGGGGGGGAGATTCAATTTATCCCACTTTTGGCCAGTGGGAGCCTAGTCTCTTCAGGTTGCAGCCAGTCCTTATACGGTGGTTGACAGGTTCCTGCTGTCAGAGTGGACAAGATGCTCAGGCTCATCTTATTCATTTCCTGCCCCAACCTAGAATTGGCTATTTCTCCAGGGAACCAAGTAGCCTCCCCTCTCCCCTCCGTCCTCATCACCATTCTTAACAATCCACACTTGGCAGCCTCTGCATTCCCCTTAGGTACACACCTAGGGAATGAGACAGAAGCAGGAACTCGAGGGAACAGAAGGGCTGACAGAAGGGGCAGCAAAGGAAAATAGTTGGAGCCGCTCCTGAGGGACAAGAAATGTGGAGCAAATCTCATTCCAATGACATGATGGGCAAAATGACAAGGAAATAAGGTGGGGAAAACTTTGCTAGATACAAGTCAGGAATTTATAAGAATAGGAAACATGATAAGGGAAAGAAAGGTTAGCATTAGGAGACAATTACGACGAGAAAAGCAGGAGGTTTGAGCTTCGACTAAGGCAGTCTCTGAGCCTGGTTGGGACCAATGAAAAGTCAAATTCCATCATCTCAGGACAGAAGGAGCCTCAAGGGCATCCATTTGACCCAACCCCATCTGGGCCGGGTGAAGTGAAGCCTGACAGTATCACATCTTCCTTAGCACGCTCATCTTCCCTTTCCCCAAGTACACATTTATCCAAGTATCTGTAGCCTGCGGTTGGCTTGCTGTCATCCATTGAGTCACCAAATATTAGGAATCCCTCAAATGTCACATTTGCACTTGATCAGTCAAGTAAGAGCAGATCTGGTCTCTGCCAGCAGCATTAACATGGCGACGAAGGGGGACAGATCACCACCAGCAAGCACATAGACTCATGCACAAGCAACGCATGCCAGCAAGGAAAGTAAAATATTCCAAGGGCACTGAGGGAGGCCCAGAAATTAAGTAGGCAAAACAACAGGGCTGGCGCATAAGAGTTGTAGGTGGAGACATGATAGGTGCCAAGTTCCTGCATCAGGAGAAAACATTGCACACAGAAATGAATGATCTGGCCACTAGGACCAGAAGAGAGAGGAGGGAAAAGGCACATGGGGATATCACAGGCCTGGAGTGTGGGGAAGGAACTAGACACATTATTGTGTTCAATAATGTATCAGCTACCATGGTTATTTAAAGATTTAGACAGGTGGGGCTAAGGTTTGGATGACAGGTTGTAGGGTTCATCATATGGGACTTGAAGCACCCCACAAGGACTCCTGGGTCAGCAGCAGGTGGGCTATGAGAGTAAAAAGAAATATGGACCTCACAAAACAGGTGACGCAGACTCATGGCCATCCACATGATGTAAAATATAATAGCTGCTGTGCGCAGAACATGGATGCATGGATTTCCAATCACAGGACAGGAGAGCAACAGAAAGCTGTGTAGACAATATGCATTCTCCCAGGAAAACTAAGATTTAATCACTGTCAAAGTGAATAGGACAGCAGAAGAAATTTCTCCAACAATTGATTTTATGACATGTGAATAAAGGAATCGTTTTTTTGCAACTCACTGTCACTGTCAGAGTAAAAATAAACTCTTATTAAATATGCAAGTTGTTCTTCTGAAGGAAATACCTCTTTACAAATGTGCAGCCCACCTGACAGGTAAAATGCAAATTACATACAAGAGGTCTGTGGTTCAAAGTCACAAGTCAACTAAATACCACGTGGGTGCGGTTCTGCTATTTTGAACCACAGACAGGGGTAGTCTCGAGCTGCTTCTTACCTGCGCCCACCTGTGTGAGCCACACACTTCACTCCTCCCAAGGCCTGGACATGGAGACACTCTATGTTCACAGAGGTTCACCAAGAACCCTCACCTTGCTGCCCAAACCCAGAGGACACTAGGGCTCCTACTCAGCACACACCCGCCAGTCTGAAGAAGGCAGGGACTGCTGTCAGGTCCTGTCTGCTGCTGTGGTCCCCTTATTCCAGCTGCCTCTAATGCCAAGATGCTGTGTGGTAAGGCAGCCACCAGGCACCCTCAAAATAATTAGCTGGCCTGATCCCTTCCTAGCACTGGCTGTCCTCCCCTGTGCCCTGGAGGTTATGTTTCTCTGCCTGGTAGGCAGGAGGTTTCATGCGCTTAATTAACACATCTCAACTCACCTCTAATTGAAATAAAAGGGACTTTTGAGAGAAAATCATTATTTCCATCATGCAGAGAAAAATAGCAAAATATGCTAATCATCTGACATCTGGAGAATGCTCTTCACAAAATCTAATAAAGGCATAAGCAGGAAGAGGTTCATTATTATGAGTTCAAACCCTCCCCGGACCATCCCTGACTTCACCTTCACAAAGTCTATTTGACTTTTCCTCTGTTGCTACAGGCATTTGGGTTGCTTCGGATTCCAGATGGGCTATGAGTATGAGCCCCATAAAGAAGATTATTAATCACTGATTGACGTGATGGCAATGCAGGGAGAGCCCATGGGAGTATTTCCTGAGTAAATCTGAAGGAGAACCTGGGTCAGAGGTGTCCTGACCAGGACAGATCAAAGAAAAGAGATTAAAAAAATAAATACTTCTCCAACAGGGGGCGCTCTATGGAAATCACTGAGTTCCACTTCACTCCTAGAGAAAAGCAGAGGAAGTGGGAAGAGACCAAGTCCCCAGAGCCCACTGGGAGGTGAATGGAGCCAAACCTCACCCTTGATGGTAGCCCTGAGACCTGTTACAGCACTGACAGTAAGGTAATAAGCCTAATTTCTTAAACAGATAAACACAAACATTGCATTTGCATTATGTAGGCTGAATTCATTTATTTATAAAAGAAAATGCCATACAACTCAAATGTGGAATTCTGCAGCAGGCACTGAATTTCTTCTCCCTCAACATTCAGCCGAAGTCTGAATGTTATGTTCAGGGTGTGTTAGCACCATGTATCAGATACTACTTTGTCCAAGTTGACAAAGAGCCTTCTGTGCATTCCATCCCCTTTATGGTAGCAAGTTAGGGCAAATGGGGAGTCATCAGGTACCCTGATGCCTTGTAATGCCATGCTTCCTGTTTTATGGACGCTTCTCTTCTGACCACAAGAATAAACATGTGAAATTAACAAAACGGCCCCTTCCAGTCAGCACTTTAGAAGAAAAATGACTTGACTGCTGAATGATTTCTAGTGTAAGTGTCATCGAGAACATTCTGGAGACAAAGACAAAGGGTGATGTGACTAAGGGGAGGGCTGTCTTATGGGGTCAGTCATCAGTAGGTCTGAGTCCTTGGAAGAGGCACCTATGACATGCAGAGAGTCATTTGAAAACTGCATAGCAAAGATCTTGCAAATAACATCCCAAAACAGAGCTACAGTCTGAGAAATGGTCAGCAGTAAGAAATGTCACAGGACTCAAAACCCCAGTTCCACCTCATCCATCCCACATGCGGCACTCCTCACAGAGTACAGTGTTAGCACATATTTCCCTGCAGCGTGTTTGCATTCACCCTTTGCCAATGTCCAGACATGACAGAGGGAAAACTCAAAGATGACTGCTCCTCTCCTATATGACCTAACTTCTAGTACCTTAGAATGTGGCCTTATTTGGAAAGAGAGCCATTGTAGGTGTAATTGTAGAGCCTCGTTGTAGATGAGGCCATTAGAATGGAACCCTAATCCAGTAACATCTGGGGTCTTCCTAAGAGACACAGATGGACACAGAGAGAAGACAGAAGCTGAGAGGTGTAGCTGCAGAGCAAGGTTGGCCAGTCACCCCCAGGAGCCCAAAGAGGCGAGGAAGGGGTCTTCCCTGTAGGCTTCAAGGAAGCATACCCTGCAGACACCGGATTTTAGACATTTATGCTGCAGAACTGTGAGACAAGTTCTGTAGTTGTAAGCTACCCATTTGTGACACTTTGTTAGGGCAACCCTAGCAAACAACACTATAGCATTTCCCAGCTGTCACCTACAAAACCACCTGGATTAAATGGTGTGTGCCCAGCAAACATTTGGAAATGGCAAAACAAATTACAGTCACCCTGACTTATGTGTGGGAGATATCTTCCAAGACCCCCAGTGGGTGTATGAACCCCTATATACTGTTTTTTTCCCTACACATATATACCTAATTAATTTTAAATTAGGGATAGTAAGAGATTAACATTAATAATCAAAAAGAATAATTGTAACAATAGGCTGTAACAATAGTTATGTGAATGTGGCCTCCCTCTTTTTCAAAATATCTTATTATACATAATATTTTTGGACCAAGGCTGACCGCTGGTAACTGAAACTGCAAAAAGCAAAATCTCACATAAGGGGTCGGGGGTGTCATTGTATCTAACTCTTGTGGAGACTCACAACATTGTGAGCATTTTTAAAGGCTCTGGGCTATCCCACAACAAAGAAGCTTATTGAAATTTGTTTAATCTGTCATGTCTAAGCTTTATCATAAAGCCTCCTCCTCCCAGCTCCCCATCAGCACATCTATTAACATCTTGTCATAGAGCTACTATTTTCTCAGAAATATTTTTGAGAAATGCTGGCTTGGCTAATGAAAAAAAGAAAAGCATGGTACAGACTTGCTCTTTGTAAGAAGCATGACTGCTGCTAGCTCTCCAGGGCCGCCTGTCACTCAACCTGCAATGAGACTTTTTGGACACTCAGATCCTATCTGAGTTGTCATCTGTGTTTGTGAGGGCCATGTGATATGTGATTTATAATAAGAAATATATATGTATATATTTGGTCTTCATACATTCTCATTTCTGGCACAGAACTGTTAAAATCCTAAGAATTTCTTAAGTAACAGGAGGCATAAAGTAAAGGGAGTATCTTTATTCCTAACAAGTCCCTTCAATCACACCTGAGTTTATTTTAGTGACATGACTTTTGGGAAACCCCTTAGGACAGGGGCACGTTGCCAGGGGAACTAGTCGCGACTAGAGGGTTGGAACTTGCCCCATCCCCGACTTCCTGGAGGGGAGCAGCACAGGAGACTGAGTTCAATCCCCAGTGGGCAATGATTCACTCGATTATGCCTGTGTGATGAGTTCTCCAAAAATACACACAAAAGAGGGTTGGAAGAACTTCTGGCTTTGTGACCACATGGGGACTCAGGGAGAATGGGGCTCCTGGGGGTGGGGGGCATGGGAGTTTTGTGCCTTTTCCCACACAGCCTGCCCTAGGCATCTCTCCCATGTGGCTGCTCCTGAGTAATATCCTTTATTTTTTTTTATTGTTAAAGATTTATTTGTTTGTTTGTTTGTTTGTTTATACAAGCACTGGGTACAGTCAGAAGCACAGGAGGGTGAGAGAATTCACCAGAGACAGAGCAGGGAGCAGAGCAGGCAGAAGGACCAAAGCACACTGCTGAGGGGAGCAGCGGGTGGCAGGAGAGGTCTGTGCTCCATGTGGGACCCTCCTCCAGTGTCCGGGAGCAGCCGGGGATCGAACTGGTGTTGAAGAGGCTGCAGGCAGCTTCACAACCCAGCGCTCAACCGCCGCGCCACCAGGGAGACCCATTATCCTTTATAATCTATCAATGCCTCCTACTCCCTGGCAGCCACTGATGATTCTCTATGATGACAATTTTATCCTGAGCATGCCATATAAGTGGAATCATACAGTATGCCAACTTTTCAGACTTCATTCACCAAAACAATGACCTTAATACCTATCCAAGTTGTTACATCTCAAGAGGTCTTTCCATTTTATTCCTCTCTCTAAATGCACCACCATTTGTTTATTCATTTACCTGTTGATAGTTTTTTGGGTTGTTCCAGCTCTCGCTGATCACAACAAAAATGGTTATAAATATCTACGTACCGGTTTTTGTATGGACATAGGCTTCCTTTGTCTAGGACACATACCCAGTCATTGAGTACACAAATGTTTAAACTTACAAAAATTGGCAGACTGCTTTCTAGAGCAGCTGCATCATCCTACATGCTCACCAGTGACCAGATATCCAGTTGCTCTGCATCCTCACCAGCACTGGGTATTATTAATATTTCCTTATTAGCCTCTCTTAAAGGAGTACGGTAGTATTATGGGGATTCCAACTCACTTGGGGAATGTCTTTGGGAGATACCTACCACTGTGTTGCAGGAAATTCAAATAAATACAGCCTCCTACATGGCGCCATTCCACACTGAGAATGGCTGTTCTTCACCCTGATGAATTTAGGGCACTCAGTGGACACCAGGGACAAACAGATCTATGGGGCGATGAATATACCACTGGAGTACAGAACGGGCTTCTTGCCTTTGCATAGATCTGCCCAGGAATCTCTCCAACATTGTTTAATTTCACTGGCCATAATAAATACCACTTAGTGAAAACTTAAAGCTGAGTTTTTGTTCACTTAATGCTCCTCTGGCTGTCAGTACTACATATGGGAAAGATTTTTAAGTTCACTTCCAGGGCAAACTAAAAATACTCTTTCCAAAAACTCATTGGAGGGAGCAAAGAAGGTCCGAATAGTATTGGAGCAACATGCAGGCAAGTGCCCATGGCGAGGACTGTGAGCAAGTACGTGGGTTTTTAAAGGACGCTGAAACCGTGCAGCGTGTCATTTTGTACTTCTGTAATCAAAGCTGACGCAAGGAGAGATGGGAGAGGGGGTGAAAATAAAGGTTCAGACCTCATCTTCTTCAGTTCCAGGAGCCAGGGGCCAGTCCCCTGTTGGTGCTGCCTGGGGCTGTGTCTGCAGGCCCACAGCGGCACAAGTGCAGGCTGAAAGGGAACCAGAGAAAGCCTCTGTGACTCCCTCTGCAAGTGCTTGAGCATCCAGGAGCTGAATGAGGCTTCCTCTCTGGACTATTCCAACTCCTTCTGCCTGAGAAATGCTACTCTCTTGCATTTCTCCCCAAAGTGTAAGACAAGATGCTCACAGGAAGAATGCCCTAGCTGTCACATGACCGATGAATGGGAAACAGATAAAACAAGGGAGGAAAAGAGCACATCACATGAGCAAGTGAGAATAGCAACTGATTGTAGCTAAATTGGTGAACCCTCTTCTGGTTTTGGCTATTGTTCTGCCTTAAAAATCAAGACAAAGAGGACTAGTTAACCTAGGCTGAATAAACTGACCAGACTCAGATCTTATTTCAGAATTAAAGCACACTTTTACTTGGTAGCAAAGGACTCTCTGTTTTAACCTAAAGGCATCAAGGAAGACAAAGACAACAAAGTAAACGAACAGAATCCATAAATTGCTATCAAATGCCTTCTATCATTTGTTGTTCAGACATGATACATGGTGACCAATTAGTTCTATCTGTGTTGAATGCCAATTCATTTCTCTGACTCTAATAGGCACTAGAATTTGCGATATTGTTCAATTGAAATGCTGGCACAAACTTTTTTGGGATCTTTGAACATATTTATTGAGCATCTATTGTAGATGCTGGGATAATCAGACAAGGTCCTAGCTCATGAAGTTTATGATCTATTTGGTGAGGGCAGGAGAGGGACACAAGTATTAATATATTTAAAAACATAGCATGAGAAGAATTCTGTAGGGTGGATCTGGTGAGAAAAAGTGAATTAGAGATCATGGGATCCCTCAAGATGGGAGGCCAGGAATGTCTCCCAAAATACAAGAGGAATATTCCAGACAGATCAGAGCAAGTTCTAGGGCTGAAAAGACCATATTGCATTTGAACAGCAGCTTACACAACTCCGGTGGAGCCACACACACTGGCACAGGAGGCACTCAGAATACCCAATGAAGCAAGATGGCGAGGACCTTAAAACTTCTTACAACTGTCACAAGATTGTCAACCAGTGCTATAGGTTGAATTGTGTGCCTCAAAAAACATGTTGAAATCCTAACATCCCCCTCCAGAATGGGGTCTTATTTCTTAGAGTTGTTGCAGATGTATTTAAGCTAACAAGAGTCTGTACTGGAATATGGTGGCCCCCAATCCTTATGCTAAAGACTGAAAACTATGGATCCTCAAATTTCGTACATTGAAGCCTAATCCAAATTGGTGGTATTGGGAGATGGAGTGTGGGAGGGACTAGGCTATGAGGTGAAGCCTCAGAAGGGAAGTCTGAGAACGCCTCATCCTTTCCTCCACAAGGCAGCATCTCTGAGCCAGGAAGCAGGTTCCCACCAGACACCAGATCTGCAGTACATGTTCTCAGACTTCACAGCTTCCAGAGCCATGAGAAATAAAGGTTTATGTTTTAAGCATCCTTTTCTCTGGTGTTTTTGTTACAGCAGCCCAACCAAATTAAGACACCCTATAAGGAGACAGTAAGTGTCACAGGGAGAATACCAGGTAAAGACAGGAGTTACAAGCCAAGGAAGACCAAGATCACCAACAAACCACTGGAAGTTAGAAGAAAGACAGTTTTCCCTACAGGTTTCAGGAGAACATGTCCCTGCTGTTACTTTTATTTTCAGACTTCCAGTCTCTGTAACTGTGACAGAATATGTTCCTGCTGTTTTAAGACACTGAGTTGTGGTAATTTGTTAGGCAGCCCTAGCAAACTAATATAGCAGAATGGTTCAAGCTGAATGATTTTCAAGGTCTCAGAGAAATTCAAGTCAGTGACCTCTGCCAACAAACCCGCCGGCTTGGATTTCTCTGAGACCTTGAAAACTGTACAACTTGAGACACGTGGTCATACTCTGTATTTTCTAGCTGTAGAAAATTGTGGATTCTAGCTCATGACAGGTCCAAGTCACACGCTGCTCAGGAGCCAGTCTCATGCACACACTAAGGTTTATCAGCAGGGAGTCAGACCCTAGCCCTCTTCCTTTAGAAAAGCTATGCAAAAACAGCAACTCTTTTAAAGTGAAAATCTGACATACACACTCTAACTTATTAAAAATGATCATTTACCAACAGACCAGGATTTTTGGTTGCAAGCAACATAAACTAACTCTGTCTACTTCAGCACCAGAGAGCTAGTGGCACTGATGGGAAGTCTTGGTGGCAGTCTCAGTCCAATGCCATGGCTGGAATGTACACCCCCCCCCCCACCGAGTCCCTCCCTATGACTGCTCAGAGTCTGGGCACAAAGTCCCATCGACCTCTTTTGTAAGGGATGTCAGGGGATGTTGATTTATCAGCAATGACCCTGCCAAGGTTTCCCACCAAGGTGCCATTAAAGGGGAGGATGGATGTAGGACACACCAGCACCCACAAATAATGCAACCTGTTCAGGACTGAGGCCCTGGGAAAGACAGTGTGTAGAGGCTAAGGACTCTATCATCTACACACTGATGATGTTGTTTCCTACAAGTAAAAGCTCAGCTAAATAAAATACATGCAAAGTATTTTCTTCTTTTAAACAACCACCACAACTGCACTGTAAATCTGCAATGTCACATTTCTTCTATTCTTCTGTACAATTATTATGAACCTGTCTTTTCTGTGACTCTCTTTTTCAAAAATGAATCTTTGAATCAGTTTTTCCAACATGGCACCTTTCTGAACACTGTTTACTTTGGATGTAAGGTTCCCTCCCTGTACATCTTAAGCAGGTGGGGGGGGCAACTTGAGGGAGGAGCAGAGGAAGCAAAATTTAGGTTCCTAATCATCATAAACCTATAAAATTGAACCTATAAAACTGATATGTCAAGATCAGGTAGTCTTGGCATCTACCTGGTGGTCCTCACTTCTTCCTGTGTACAAATCCTTATGACAAAAGATCATTTATTTTTTAAAACTTCAAGTTGGTGATATTTTCCCCACCACATGGATGATTACTTCTGTAAACCTTAAGGTGGTCATTAAAGTCATTATTAGTTTATTAAAAATGAATGTCATCATCCTAGTTAATAGTTTCACAATCCACATATAAAAAATTTTTTATCATCATATAAAATAAAAATGTTCCTTATTCTGACTTCAATTTAAATTTTTAATATCATACCCATTTCTGAAATTCCTTTATAAACCCAAACTAGTTAGAATCATGATAACAGTTGTTTATGTCTTGGAAACTACTTCTCATGTTGGCCCATGAATACCAAAGTCACTTGTGCTAGTGAGATCACAAGCATCATGTATTAATTCATAATTAGTTATGCTCAGAAAAAAATGCACAGCCACAATTTGCATTAGTATAGTTCTGCACATTTAGGAGGTGATCACATGTCTGATCTCTTCAAGGTCTGTGAGTTTTTCTCTATCCCTCAAGAGAACAATGTCCTCATTTTATTAGTTGCCATGCTCTTCTCCTTAATTTTTCCTCCCCTTTTCATTTTTGACTTACATAGAGAGAGAGAAAGTGACATTACATGCTAATCCCCAGCTCTCATCCTTACTTTTCCCAGGAGAATTTTGGGAGGTGCTGAGATCTATCCTGATTAGTCTTCTTCCCCCTGTAACACCCATGTTTCCCAATGTGGACACTTTGGAACAATTCAAAACCCTACATCTCTAACCTTATGATATTAGGAGACCTCACTCAGCCCATCAACATTAACCAGGATAAACTTTGACATTAGTCTGTACATCAGCAGGCAATGCACTGTCTGCATAGGACCCTATACATTCACGCAGTATACAGACACTGGGCAGTGCATGTTCACGTAGCACATACAAATGGTCAGCCTCACCCGGGCATGGGCACCCCATATATTATATGGCCTTTGGAATTAGTAAGGTGCTCTTGAATGATACATAATTCTTTCCCTCATTGTCCACATTTCATCCACGAGCAGGTCCTGCCACGTGTATATCTAACATATGCTCTAAACCCAGTCATGTGTGCCACCTCCAATTGTACCATCTGGTCCCACACACCAGTCTCTTGTCCCTGGACACAAAGAAAGACCCTATCCTATTTTTGTCTGCTTCCATTCTTACCTGATCCGCTACACTCTCCTCATTGTCCTCAAAGGGATTAAAAAATTAAAAAAGCACATATCACACTCCCCTCTAGAAAAGTATTCCAGAAGCTGTTTACAGGGAATGTGAACCAACCCCTCAGAATGGCCAGGATGTGGCCTTCACCCACCTCCAACAAGGCCAGGGGGACAGGATCAACTCTCACACATTCCCCCTCCCATTGATAGCACCTCAGAGAAACTTTCCCTGACTGCTAGTCTTCCCACCAATTCTATTTTAATGCCACCTCATTCTAATTTTACTCTTTTATGAGACCAGCTCTTTAATACCCTGTGTGTTCACGCCACTCAAGGGATGCTTATTATTAACTGTTATGATCCAGGCTGTCCTGGAGCTCACATTCTAACACAAGACTGAGAACGAGCATATTTCATGGTGGTAAGTGCTTTGGAGAAGTATAGCCTAGAGAAAGAAGATAATGAGGCCGAGTTAAACAGAGAGGTCAGGGAAGGTGGCTCTAGGATGCAGCGTTGGAGCAGAGACCAGAGTCACTGAAGGAGCCAGTCGTGTGACTATCTGGGGTGATCACTCCAAGCAAAGGAACGCAGGTGCCAAGACCCTCAGGTGGCAGCAAGTGGGTTCAAGGGAGGTAAAGGAGAGCTAGGTATAAGAAGTGGCCAGTCATGCGGATGTCACCAGCTCTGTTCTAAGACCCCAAGCCCCTGCAGGCTGTGGAACACAACAGGGGCAGGAACTGGCATGCAATTAAGAAGATACGGTGTCACTCTGTCCTCTGAGTGCAAAGTAGACTGGATGCCTGGCGGAACAAGTGTGGAGGGAGTAGAGGTGGGGAGACCAGTGAGGGGACTGTTGTCACAATTCAGGAGACAGGATGGTGACTCAGCCTTTGGTGGAAAGGGCAGAGGGTGTCAGATGTGGTCATATTCTTGTTCTCTTGAAGGCAAAGGTGACAGGACTTTCCTGCTGTGCCTGGTGAACTAGAGGAACCTGTGGTTTCCACACACAACTCATCAGACACATCCAAAGTCATGGGAAGCCCTGGCATAGGAGGCTCATGCAGTTGTTGAGGAAGAAAAGCCCCCCCCGTAAGCACAACAGGAAGCTCCTTATATGTGGCAGCTCCTGGAGCCTCACAGCACACTGCATTGTCTTGATTCTGCAACAGGCTACAACTTCCAAAATTGATCCTGGAGGAAGAGCCGGGCATGCAGCTTCTGAGCGCTCCCATGGAATGATCACGAGGCAATAGCTCCAACCAGGGAGTCCTGATCTGTGCTGCATGAGCCCCTGAGGGCCCAGCTAGCTATTAAATGAGGTCAGTTCAGCTCAACCAAGCCAGAGCTTGTGGCATGTACTTGAGAAAGCTCGGGTCATACGGAAAGTCTTTTAAGCATTATCAATTGAAAAACACCTTTTAAAGCTAAGAACGAGGAAACAACACAAATGGAAATACCTTCTGGTTTGTGCAGCAGACTTGTTTAATGCTGAGGAAACTGCTCTGGAGCTAGCAACGGGACCCATACAATGAGTGAGCAGAGCTCAGCGGGTATAGATGCAAGTGAGCAAGGCTGCAGGATGTTCCCTCCATTACTCCTTCAGGACTTCTACCCAAGAGGGCCATTTTACCTAGCCCCCCCCCCCCCCCCGCCGCAAAGGGAAGTGACAGGTTACATCAGACACTTAAGGTCACAAAACTTCAAGGTTTGGGTCAGAATGGTTTCTTCCTAGGAAAATGCATTCAACCCTAATTCCTGATCCTGAAGCACTTCTGGCAACGAAAGGACTGCAAACCCGAGGTCTGTACCCGGCCTGTACCAGCTGGCTTTCACCACCAGGGCCCTGGGTGAGCAGAGTAGAAGGTTGTCCTCAGGCACAGTGACCTGGCTGAGAGAGAGGGAGGTAGCAGTCCTGGCATCTGGCCCCTCCCCAGGCTCTGGCACATATGGCCAGTGGGCTAGTTAATGATCAGATGCCCTGGTATCCAGACCCAGACCTAAGGAGCATGCAGAGTGAAGTCATGCCACATTAAAACCTTGTGATTTCTCAGATCTCATTTTAAGCAGGTTTGGCAAAAGCAACAGGTTTAATCCCTCAGAAGTCACTGAAGTTAGAGGGCAGACCTCGGGCTGCCTTTCCTTTATGAGGGGACAACTCGCCTTTGAAAGCCCATAGTGTTTCCTGCCCAGGACTTTTTTTTTTTTTCTTATAAATTAGTTACTATATTTATGCATAGGTTCCTGTGGTTAATTAATACAATTAAGAGTGATATTAAGTGGATCTCCAATGCAAACAAATTGGGAGCACAAGGGCTAATGGGTTACATCTGAGGCCACCCCCTCACCCAACCCCCAATTAACAGGGACTGCAAGTAGCAAAGTCTAAGAGAATTGCTGATCAGGCGGCACTCACATGAAATTGCTAACATTTGACCATTTTTGATCTATAAAAATAGCAATTTAATATGGTTCCTCCTAATAGCTTTTTATTATGAGCAAGCTGCCCTGGCTCGTATAAAATATGAGATCACAAGGCGTGACTTCCTCTCCCACAGAATTGGTGATGACCAAATGAAAGGAAAGAAAAGATGGGGCTCTGGAGACTAAGAAGCGGCTAGCATGAGGGAGTCCTGACTGTGTCCCCTTTATCTTAATCACATGCTCTCATCAGCTACACACAGAGGAGCATTGCTGTGGCCCCGCTAGCCACTCAGTAGGGGGAGATTTTAAAATGCACAGTGGCCCTCACTTTCCTTTACATCCTCCTATCAGAGGCACCTGCCATATACGATCTTAGTGTAAGACAGGAGTCCTCCAACATTAGATGCTGACCAAAATCCCAGAGCTTCACCACGACAGTCACAGACAGTTATTCTGACAAGTCTCTGGAATGGTCCATGGGGTGGGCCAGAGGCTCTGGTCACTCAGTGACATTTCACTAGGAGATTGTTGCATTGACTTACGGCCAAGGACCTCTGTGTGCATCCACGTGCTGATCTATGCCTGTGCTACTTTCTAAGGTAAAATTCCCATGGTCATAAATTCACAAATAATTAATTTGTGAAATTATGGCCAGTACACATTCTAACTCTTTCCATTAAACATGTCTAAAGTTAGACACCATGGAGATGGTCTCTCTAGCAGAGATGCTCTGGGAAGTGACTTGTTCTGAAAACCACCGCTTAGCCCTTATACATTCTATCTTTCTACATGTTAACTATTTTCAGTGAAAACACTTCTTAAGAAAGCATTAATAATCTTTAATTATTAAGAAAACAATTACTTTGGGCCTCCTTTGGTGGCACAGGGATTAAGTCTCAGTGCTATCATGCTATCATGGCTGTGGCCTGAGTTCAATCTCCAGCCAGGGAGCTACCCACGTGGCACAGCAGACCTCTCCTGCCTTGCCCACTGCTCCCCTCAGCAGTGTATCTCAGTAGATCTGCCTGTTCTGCTTCCCGCTCTGTGTCTGTGAGTCCTCTCATCCCATGCCTCTGGTTTATACCCCAGTTCTATGCATAAATAAATAAAATAAATCTTTTTTTTAAAGAGAAAACAATCACATACATTTGTTAATATGCAGAGCATGTGCAAGATGCTCTTAAGCCGTTGTCCATGAACCCACCTAGAGTATCCGTGCAGCCACAGGAAGGAAGAGGGCTGCTGACCCACTCTGCAGGTGGGAGAGGGCCGCTGCAGGATACACATCCACTTGCTCTCCCCACCCAATCACCTTTCCTTCTAATAACAGAGTTGGTTAAAATTGTGCACCAAGTAAGAGTAAGCAATCTTGAAGTGGGAGTTCAAGGGGACCCATATAAAGTAACAAGCTTTGCTCCCCACTGCTGTCTAAGTAGTGAATGAATATGAGGGTTTGGGCTAAATGAGGTGTGAATGTTTATGACACAGTACATGAGTGTATTTGGGGTCTTAACACATCAGTGCTACCCCCAAAGCTCCACAGTACTTGAGGTTAAGGCAGAGCACCAAGGTAAATGCCTCAGGAGAACAGAGTTTGTGTGCTTGACAAGATACTGAGGCAAAGCACAGCAAGCCACAGATGTTAGCGGGACCCAAGCAGCTGTCATGGGGCAAACTAAGGCATGGCCACTGAAAGCATGAGGACTAGAAGTCAGAGTTACAAAAGGCAGTTTCCATAGTGTTTCCTTGCTGGGAACTGGGGGCATGGCAGGGACACAACCACCAAGTCATTGCCAGGTAGGACAAGGGCAGCATTTTGTTTGAATAGTTTCCTCCTTATCCAAGTGACAGATCCAAGGAGGACTGGGACAATGTGTACTCACACACACACTCACACACACTTTTCAGCAGAGTGCTGAAAATGTAGAGACATAGAGATGTTCAAGTTAAAGAACTCAATGGTTTTCCACTTGGATAGAGGTAAATGGTGAAGAAACTTTTGGATAATTACTTGCTTTATACTTTAAACAAACAACTGATTAAGTCCTTTCTATAAAAGCTACCTCAAAGACTTATACAGCACCATCCCATCAGAACAATTGGTACTCTTTGAAAACCTATATCTGAACAAGGTTTTTCTCTAAATGGAAAGCCTTTGTGTTGGATTATGTTAGGAATGTATCCCTAGCTGCTCAGGTAGTGAGGGTGGTAGAAGGATAGTAGCTGGAACATGTGGGTGTTAGTGATGTGATTCTGGACTTAATGATTATATGTATTTGTGGGAGTCATTTAAGCTTTTTCATTTCTACCTATATGGTCTCAGCTGACCACATACATCTGGGTCTAGGATTCCAAACTGAGAATAAAAATGATCATGCATGAAGGCCTCCCTGGTGGCGCAGGCGATTGAGTGCTACGCTGTGAAGCTGTCTGTAGCCTCTGCAGCACCGGTTCTATCCCGGCCGGCCGGTGAGGGTCCCACATGGCAAAGCATCTGCTACTGCTGTCTCATCCGCTGCTCCCCTCAGCAGTGTATTTCATCAGTTTGCCTGTTCTGTTCCCCGCTCTGGCCCTGGTGAATCCTCTCCCCTCCCATGCATGTGGCCTATACCCCAGCTCTTGTATAAATAAATCTTTAAAAAAAATGATCATGCATGAGAAGTAGCTAAGAAGTATTTTCTAAACAGTAAAATACTATGTTATTGATATTATTATTCCCATATCTACCTCCATTTACAACATTCATCCACGCCTCCTTGCCATCAGGCTAAACACATATGAACTGAGAAATTCAGAAATCAGTCTACTCAAGCTGAAAGTGAGTCCAAGGTACACTTACTAGGGATTCAAATTAGGAGAGTGAAGGAATACTAGCCAATCTAGGACAGCTCCTAACCACCAATTCCACATGGTCCTTTCAGAAAAATTTTAACCTGAGTATAATGTAAGTTTTTTATATAATGTAAAAGGAAAAAAAAATATCTAGAAATCAACAGAAAGGACATCGTGATATTTATGGGAAAATAACTGGGTTTTTACAGACCTACAGAAATATTTTCAAAAAACATTTGTACTAGTCTCAAGTATAGGAAATTAATTAAAAATTCTATTTCTGATTGCAAGCTAATTTTGGGTTTAATGTAAAGACATTTGCTATTCTATGAGTAGAATATTTCAGTTACCCAAGATGAGTAAGCTCTAGAGATCTGCTGTACAAGATTGTACTCACAGTCAACTACATACCACTGTTTCTTTTTCATGGTAAAACACATAAAACTCTGCCTTATTCTTGTTCATAGCTACATCATGTTAAGCTACAATGGATCTTGAAGAAATCATGTATATTTAATTTTAATTTAATATATCCATTTGTCTCTAAGTTATTTTTAATGTATTTATGACATTTTAAAAGCAATACAATTCTTGCTGCCTTTTATTATTTTGAATTGAATAAAAGAGCTTTGTTCTCTCTGCAAACTTTCTTTTCTTTGGTGCTTGGGCAGGCAACATACACCAGTGTGCAGAAGAACTACTTTCTGTTTACAGTTCATAACATAACCCTCACTCCCACAATATTGGCAAACTGTATATTGGATGCTCATAAAGCCCTGAGGTGGCTTTATGGAAGGTGGGAAATTTCATAATCCATGGTGTCTCCTTTGAAAAGCTCAACTGGAAGAAAATCCAGGGAAGAATATAGATATCAAGTCCCCCAAATCTAGGGAAAATCCAGCAACTATGCTGCATACTTGTGTTAATTCATGAGGAACAGTATCTCCTGATCACATAGGAAAAGCTCTAAACTGGCAAGGAAGATGAGAGTCATGGGTTCCTAACATTGGTTGATTTTGCAACACTTATTTGCAAATGAATCTTAAAGAGAGCCATGAAATTCAGTGGATTTCAGAACATCTTCATTATAAAGCCAGAGAAAAAAAAAATATCACTCTCCTTCCTCTCTCCTGCCCTGTTCCCACCAGAGAGGCCACAGGAGGTTCATTTTAAGGTCTGATGAATGGTTCAGAAGGTCTGAAGTGGATTAGAACGAGAGTTAACTCATTTGAATTCTATATTTGAGTTCCAGGCTCATACAATTTGTCATGGTTTCTTTTCCCTCATACAAAAAAAAAAAAAAAAAGTCAGTTGTTTGGTACTTAAAGCAAAAAACAAAAATTCTCTCCAGACAGTAAATAATATCTTTAAAACACAAAGATAAAAACTTAATAGAAGTTCATTATCATTTGTCAATATGTCATGGGCTATTTTAGGCAAAATCACTGGAGATTTGTGAACCAGGACAATTAAATTTGACCAAGGCTAGTATTTTTACTCTAACCATTTCTTCTATTTTAAGACTCACGAAGGTCCTCTCATTCCACTTTCAAAAAAATTTTATCAGACTGTTTTACTTTATATTTTTTAAGATGTATTTATTTATACAAGAACTGGGGTACAGTCAGAGGCACAGGAAGGTAAGAGGATTCACGAGACAGAGAGGGGAGCAGAACAGGCAGATGGACCACAGACACTGCTGGGAAGCAGCGGGCGAGACAGGAGAGGTCTGCCGCACCATGTGGGAATCTCCCTGGCCGGCGGGGAATCAAACCTGTGCTGCAGAGGCTATGGACAGCTTCACAGTGCGGCACTCAACCCGCTGCGCCACCAGGGAGGTACCAGACTTTTACTTTAAATGAACTAGTTCTGATTTTTTTTTTTGGAGGGGTCACCTGAATATTGTGAAATCAGTGTTCATTCACTGGGCTGAAGGTACGTAACATAATACTCCTCAATGTCACCTTCCAGAGTCTTTTCATTAGCTGGAAAAAGCATGACAGTGACCACCAGGGAAATAGTCATAAATTGAAAATGTACAGATAGGAAAGTATCTGAGCATTTGGCTGCCACGAGAACTCATCAGGATACACATAGATATTTTAAGTAAAGAATGAAAGATTGCAAAGGATTGGGCACATGCTAGTCAGAATGATTGAATTGATAAGATGGAAAGCAGGCATCAGAGGTCACACTGTCAGTTCTACACAGATTTATACAAAAGGTCATAATTCCCCAACCTCATTTCACAAAGAACATGAGAAAACAGCATCAAAGATGCCATTTTGGGGATTTGGCCTGAACTAGACAGCCTAGTAAGGATTGCCAACTTTGGAATCAGATAATTTCACCCACAATCTAATTCAGACTGCCCTGATTATATTAAAACATAATGAGTTTCATGCTTTTGTTTTTGATGTTTTATAGATCTTCTATTGAAATTAAAAAAAAAATCAGCCAGAAACTTCTCCCATGGATTCGTTAGTTCATTATGCATCTAATGTGCATCCACCTTGTGGTACTGACCTCATGGCCCAATTTTTTCTTCCAGGAAACCAGCCAGTCTGACCAACACAGACCTGCCTCCTAGATAGCAAGGCTGATCACTTGGTTGTTCCACCCATTTAAGATCCATGTATGGACACAGCATGGGTACCTGACCAAGTAGAATCAATGAGATGCCACCAAAGACAGAAGAGAGGCAGAAGGTGCAGATTTCAAGTCTTTTCCATTCTAGGACTTTGGAGATATTTGAACTGATGTAAATTCCCAGTTTGCTCTTTATGAATTTGCTACTCTTTGTCACTAGTCATGAAATGGGTCCTGCAGTACAAGGCTAACATTAATTTGACAATAAAAATAAAAATGGAAATTGCTTCAAACTTCTAAAGGAGCTCACCTTTGTTTGAAAATGCCCCAAGGTTCTAATGAAAAATCAGTGCTTTGTATCCTGAGATTTTCTCCAAACAAAAAGGCCAATAAGGTGAGAAATCTGAAATCTCTTGCAATTTGAAACTGAACTACAGCCAGAACTTTTTTTAGATAAAGTAAGTGAACACACTTTCTTTAACAATTCACACTAATTTAATAAAATCCCATTTTAAGATTTCCTTAAATGGAGTTCAGAAAGGTAGCAGCAGAGTGAAGGCACCAGGCTCACCTCCCTCTACATACTCACAACCAAATTACAATGAAAGAAAGTCAATAACCACAAAAAAATAAAGGGACATCATTTCATACATCAGGAACAATGGCAAGGTGGAAGGGCATAGGAAAAACTATAATTGAGAGTATAGAGTGATATCAGGGCAGCACAACCCATGAGGAAGGAGGGGCAATTGTTATAATGAGCACCTCTGCTGGCTCAAGGCACATGCCTACATCAGGGATGTCAAAAATCATGCGCTACCCCAGAGAAGGGGGGGTGTATAGAGTTGGTGTACAGGACAAAGGGTGTACCACTGGAGAGCTATTCTACAAAGGGTGCAGAGTAATGATTATTGGCTTAAGCCAGTCTCTTAAACTAAAATAGTTGGAGCCCAAACAGGTGGAAAGCCAGACCAGATCATCTATGTCTCCTAATAGAAGACAGTATTATTTGTAGCCCCGAGGCTGTGATATACCAAACACCTGCCTTACCCCCACTCCAGGTTGAAACCAAGAAAACTGAACACTCACAAACCAGAGCTAAAGCAATGGGATCTTAATTACAGTAGCAAATACCACAGGATTAAGCTCTGTTCTCAAAAGCAAAGAGAAAAATTCCTGTTTTGTAGCCCTGTCTCCACTATAGTCCTCACTTAGTACTACATCTATTGCTGAGGTTGGCATGAGACTATATGAAACACTTTGGCTAAGGAGTTGGGCTTCAAGAAGGGGTCAGGTTGATCCCCTCCATAACCCAAGTGCCAGCAACACCATAGGAAGCTTAAAACCTTGCTGCTTGCTGGAGGCAAACTAGTTTCTCCCAGTTTCTCCCAATAACCCCTCTTAATGTCTTCAGTGCCCCAGCCATTTGAGCAAGTATACAAAGGGAGCAATCTGTTAAATAATAGACACCTAAAAAAATTGGGGTAAAAATCCTAGGATTATTCCCAGCTTCTTGGGGAAAGGGGTATAATTCATTAAATGAGAAAGGAAACTCACTATTGCAATCCATAAAAACCAAAAGTGAAGAGATAGAACATATCCAAAATACTGGAGTCAAAAATACCCCAACTGATGTCTCAATCCAGCAGAACTGTGCAACATGCCTGAGGAGTAATTTAAGGTAACAGTTATGACGATGATTGCCAAATTAAGGAAAACCAATGGGTGATATGAAATAGGAACAAAATAAAGAATTAAAAAAAAAAAAAACATGGGGCCAAATTTAAAAAACACAATAGAGGGACTCAACAATAGACGAAATGCAAATAAGAGATAATTAGTGAGTTCAATTGGCACAATGTCAGTAAGCACAAAAATAGTGCAACAAAGAGAAAAATAATTTTTAAAAATAGCTCTTTGGCATAACCTAAGGAAAAATGACAACCATATCATGGGAGTCTGATAAAAGAGAAGAGAAATATAAAGACATTGAAAAGGATTATTTAAAGAAATAGTTTCTGGGCCTCCCTAGTGGCTCAGCGGTTGAGAGCTGGGCTGAGAAGCTGCCCGCAGCCTCTGCAGAGCCGGTTCGATCCCTGGGCCCTCGGGGAGGGTCCCACATGGCATGCAGACCTCTGCTAATGCCCACTGCTCCTGTCAGCAGTGTACTTTGTTGGTCTGCTTCTTCTGTTCCCCGCTCTGGCTCTGGTGAATTCTCTCACCCTCCTGCGCTTCTGACTGTACCCAGTGCTTGTAGAAATAAATAAATAAATCTTTAAAATAAATAAATAAGGGGCCTCCCCGGTGGCGCAGCAGTTGAGCGCTGGGTTGCGAGGCTGCCCGCGGCCTCTGCGGCGCCGGTTCGATCCCCGGCTGCTCCGCGGCCACCAGAGGAGGGTCCCACATGGCGCGCAGACCTCTCCTGCCGCCCGCTGCTCCCCTCAGCAGTGTACTTCGGTCCTTCTGCCTGCTCTGCTCCCCGCTCTGGCTCTGGTGAATTCTCTCACCCTCCCGTGCTTCTGACTGTACCCAGTGCATGTATAAACAAAACAAACAAATAAATCATAAATAAATAAAAATACATGCCTCTTTAAAATAAATAAATAAATAAAAATAAATAAATAAATAGTTGCTGAGAACCATCTCAATCTGAAAAAGGAATCAGACATCCTGATCCAATAGGCCCATGAATTTCAAACAAAATACCAGACTGACACACTCCAGACACATTAGAATGTTGAAAGCCAATAAAGGCAGAATATTAAAAGACACTGATAGAAAGAAGAGTAACCTATAAAGGAAACACCTATTAGACTTTTCAAAGGAAGTAAACTTTTCAAAGAAAACCTTACAGGCAAGAAAGGAATGCCAAAAGATACTTAAATTGCTCAAAGAAAAAAAAGACTTCCAGCCTAGGACACTTTACTCTTCGAGATTATCATTCAAGACAGAAGGAAGGATAAGCAGCTTCACTGAAAATTAAAATTGAGATGGTTCTCAGCAACTAATTCTTTAAATAATTTTTTTTCTATGCCTTTATATTTCTCTTCTCCTTTATCAGACTCCCATGCTGTGGATTTCATTTTTCTTTCAGTTATCCCAAAGAACTCTTGATTTTCAGTGAAAGTCATGAAAGAAGTACCAAAGGGTTTATTATAAAGCAACAACAACAAAATATATAGGGAGTGGTAACTGACACCTAAGAAGAGGAGAGTAAATCTGGCCCAACAGAACAAGTTTGAGACCAGACAGTCCAATGGGCCACAAAAGTAGCCCATCACATACTAACCTTCAAGCCAAAATCAATAGAAGCAACATATAAAACAAAAAAATAGAACCTAAATAAAACAAAATGATACAATAAAGACAAAAACAAACTGAAAAAATTTTACGAGATGGCAAAAAAAATAACTTTGTCTCAAGAATCATCTTAAATATAAATAGATTGAATGTATCAATTAAAAGGTATAGAGTGGTTGAGTGAATTTCAAAATGAAGTCCATTTTTTTTTATTTATAAGCAATTCATTGTACCAACAAAGACAAGCACAGATTTAGAAGTATAGGCTGGAAGATAATCCTACAAACAAATGGCAATCAAAAAATAAAGTCAGGAACATTTATGCTTATATCAGACAAAATAGATTTTTTTAAAAAGGTAAGAAAAATAGAAATGGACATGATCTTATTAAGGGTATAATATAAGAAGAAATAACACTTATAAATGCACCAAATGATGGTGTGCCAAGATAAATAAGACAGTTATTAATAAAACTAAAGAGAGACACTAATAACAAAGCAATAATATTAGGATGTTTTAATACTCCAGTTACAAGTACTTCTCATTCCCACTACTGACCCCTGGTAACCACTAGACTGTTCTCCATTTAATTTTATCATTTCAAGAATGTTATATGCAGTATATATTATTTGGGTATTGTCCTTTTATCATAAAAAATAATTCCTCAAAAGATTCATCCAAGTGATTACATATATCCTTAGTTTTTTGTTTTCTTAATTGCTTAGTAGTGTTCATTGGTATGGATGTATCAGAATTTCTTAAACATTCATCGTCTGAAGGCTTTCTGGATTTTTGCCAGTTTTTGGCTATTCTGAATAAGGCTGCTATGAACATTTGTGTACAGGTTTTTGTGTGAACACAAGTTTTCACTTCTTTGAGACAAATGCCCAAGAGTGCAACTGCTGGGTTATATTGTATTTGCATATTTAACATTATAAGGAACTGCCAAGTGTTTTCCAGAGAGGTTGTATCATTTTACATTCCCATCAGCAATGCATGGTATGAGTGATCCAGGTTCTCCACATCCTTTTCAGCAGTTAGTGCTGTTTATTTTTTTTTATCCAAACCATTATGAAAGGGGTGTAGTGATATATAGTTGGAGTTTTAATACACATTTCCCTAGTGACTAATGATGGTAATCTATCTTTTCATGTACTTAGTTGTCATCTATAAACCCTCTTCAGTAAAATGTCTCTTCATATCTTTTGCCCATTTCTAATTGGGCTGTTTGTTTTTATTCTTGAGTTTCAGAGTTATTTGTATATCCTATATATACTTGTTCTCTATCAAATGTGTGGTTTATATATATCATTCTCCAAGCAATGGATTGGGTAAAGACATTTGCAAAACACAAAACTTTTTTCATTCTTTCTCAGCAGGTTCTTCACATAGCAATGTTTTTCTCTAATTTTAATGAAATCTGTTTCATAAGATTTTCTTCTTAGGAGTTGTGCTTTTGTGTCAAGCCCAGGAACTCTTTGCCTGGCCCTAGATACTGAAGAGTTTCCCCTGGGTTTTGTTCAGAGAATGTCATAATTGTTCATTTTATATTTAAGTCTTTGATCCATTTGAGTTAAATTATATTTAAATTGTAAGGTTTGCATCAAAGGTAGAATGTTTTTTGTTTGTTTTTCCTTGCTTATGAATGGATGTTCACCTTTTCATTTGTTGAAAAGGACATCCTTCTTCTACTGAATCATTCTTGAAATTCTTGCACTTTGTCAAAAAAATCTACTGGGCATATTCTTGTGAGTATCTGTCTGTACTCCTCTTTATATTCTGTAGATCTCTATGTCTACTCCTCCATCAATACCACACCCTCTTGTTTACTGTAACTATTGTCTTAATACTGGGTAGATTGATTTCTTCTGCTTTATTCTTCTTCAAGATAGAATTTATATTCTCGGCCCTATGAATGTCTATATAAATTTTAGAATATCCTTGTGTATGTCTACAAAATCCTTGCTGGGAATGAAAGGAATTGAATTAACTTTACATATTATTTTGTGGAAAATAGATACATTTGCTATGTTGAAACTTCCACCTATGTATATTGTCAGTCTCTGCATTTACTTAGGCCTTCTTTAATATCTTTCATTAGCATTTTGTAATTTTCAGCACAATAAAACCTATACATGTTTTACTAGGTTTATTTGGAACAATTATAAGTGGCATTGCCTTTTAAAATGTTTTCCATATATTCAGTTAAAATACAGAAATATTTTTGTGTGTTGATCTTGTACATGTAACTTTGCTGAATTCATTAGTTCTAGTAAGTTCTTGGATTCTGTCATTTTAGGCAGATTCTTTTTTTTCTACATATATAAGCTAATCATCTGAAAATAGGAATAGTTTGCTTTCTTCCTTTCTGAACTGTATGCCTTTTACTTCTTCTTGTAGCCTTACTACATTAGTTAGAACTTACAACACTATGCTGAGTGTTAAAGACTGAGATTGACTGCATGGATTTAAAAGAAATGATCCAGTCATAGACTGACTACAAGAAATTTACTTGAAATTTAATAACAAAAGTATGTTGAAAGTAAAATGATGGGAAAAGACATACCATGCAAAGATTATTTTTTTAATGGCAGGTGTAAAGGAAATTGTCAAAGATAAATATATACTAAACTAAACTATGGTGTACTATGACACTCCCTTTGATTTTCATGATTTCATATGAGATATTTGCTATCATACAAATTGGTAATCTAAGTAATTTGTCTGTTCTCTTTGGCTGCTTTCCAAATTTTTCCTATCTAATTACTATTTACTTATGATGTGCCTTGGCATGGATTTACTTGGGTTTATCTCACTTGGAATTTACTTAGCTTCTTGAATATATATGTTTATTTCTTTTACCATATGGATGTTTTCACTATACACATACACGCATATACATATATAAAGCTGGGGTAAAGCTGTCTCTTGGTCTTTTCAGGGGGAACTAGGGTAAAGCTATCTCTTGCCCTGGGGGACTGCAGTGAAGGTATTTTTTTATGTCTTCAAATTTGTTACTTATCAGGAGTGACTAAAATATAATTTAGTCCCTGAATATCATCATCATCATCACCACCATAGAAATGGTTTTAAGAGAAAACTTATCAGAGAATATTATTGCTTCCTATTTTCAACTAGTAAATAGTTGTTGCTGATAAACAGATAGCTAACAATCTGTTGAGAATGCTAAGGATATTTGATATAATAAAACATTCCTGCTTACAGGGGAGGGGTGGGGCAAAGAAATAGGAAATAACTTATGTTTACTTCTTGATTTCATCTTTAAATATCTATTCAATCCCATACTCTCTCCTCTCCAGGGACTTTGAAGATATGAATGTTAGCTCTTTTATTATTGCCCCACATCCCTGAGATTCTGTTCATTTTGTTCTAGTTTATTTCTCACTGTTGTTCAGACTGGGTAATTTCTATTGATCTTCCCTGAAGTTCTCTTATTCCATTTGCTGTCATCTCCACTTCATTATAGTCACGCGCTGCTCACCAACAAAGATCTGAGAAATGCACTGCTAGGCTATTTCATTTTTGTGCACACATCATAGAATGTACTTGCAGAAACCTAGCTGGTACAGCTGACTACACATTTATGGAGGTACCACTACCATACATGCAGTCTGCTGGTGACCAGAACTAAATTAAGTTCACCTGACCATATTGAGCTGATCGAGTGGATGTTTGATTTTTGGTGACTGTAATTTTTAGTTCTATAATTTCCATTTGACTCTTTTTTACAACTTATATTTCTTTGCTGAGATTTATTGTTTTTTTAAACTTGTTTCATGAGAATTCCTAATTGATTGCTTGTTGAAGCATTTCTATAATTTCCACATCTGATCGATGTCAATATTGGCTTTTCTTTGTTGTATTTTTTCATTCATGTTGTGATTTTCCAAGTTCTTGGGATAACAAGAAATTATGAATTGCATTCTGGACATTTTGGGTTGTATATTACATGTCTCTGGATATTATTTAAGCTATTTTCTTACCAGTCTCTCTGTTGAGGTGGAAGCACAAGGTGCAAATAGGTATGAGTGTCATAGAGGATCAACTTCCCGCCAGTCCTGCTGAAAATGTGGAGGATTGGGCTCTGGCTGTTCCACTGTGTGTGGCTGGGGTGGGAAAGATATTGTCACAAATACTCTCAGTTGTTAGATCATTGTTTACCTGGTTTTTAGGTAAACGTTTTATTGTTGTCCATGCTTATTGTTGCTCTAGATAGGTGGTTTTTGGGACTCTTTTTAGGCTTTATGACAATCAATCTTCAAAACTAGGAAGTTCACCGCCTTCTTTCCACTTCATAATTTGTTATTCAGAGTTTTTCAATTGTAAGAGAGAAAATCTAATTAGGAAATGGTTGCTTCATTTTGGCAGATTTTTTTTATCTTATTAGTTAACTAAATTTCTTATTTTTTTTTCTATTCAAAACTACTCTACTCTTCAATATCCATAAATTCACTTGTTCACTTAGAAAGTTGCCTAAAGAAAGGTCTTGATCATTTTAATTTTTTTTTATTTATTTTTTTTTATAGAGGCATGGTTTTTTATTTATTTATTTATTTGTTTGTTTGTTTGTTCTGTTTACACATGCACTGGGTACAGTCAGAAGCGCGGGAGGGTGAGAGAATTCACCAGAGCCAGAGTGGGGAGCAGAGCAGGCAGAAAGACCGAAGTACACTGCTGAGGGGAGCAGCGGGCGGCAGGAGAGGTCTGTGCGCCATGTGGGACCCTCCTCCGGTGGCCGGGGAGCAGCCGGGGATCGAACCGGCGCCGCAGAGGCCGCGGGCAGCTTCGCAACCCAGCGCTCAACCTCTGCGCCACCGGGGAGGCCCAAGGTCTTGATCATTTTAAACCTCTTTTCTATTAAATTTTGTAAACAACATCCATGAAGGGCTATTTGAGTTTCTTAAAGATATTCAATGTTGTACTGTTGCATTGGGCAACACGACACTGACAAAGACACAGGGATCATGGAGCAGGCTACATGATGCAGGATGTTGCTGAGAGCAAGATCCTGGCTGTTTTTATTGATAGAATAATCATACAGCATCAGCTATATGCATTAGGAAGACAAAGATAAAAGAATGGGTGAAACTCAGAAATGACATCTAGGGCTTGGGGGGACATGATTCTGCTGACCATGTTATCAGCTTGATGACCAAGTATTGTAGTCGAAACTGGACCCCAGGCCCCTGGCCATGGTCCTAATCTTATCAACAAGACATTCCACAGATCAGCATCTGGGGTTCCTTGTCATACATTGGTCCTGGCCCCCGGGCATTCCTGGTCATACCTCATGATGTATGAGTTGGGAGTAAGTTGATGCATCTGTCCTCAGGCCCCCAGGCATTCCTGGTCAAACCTCTTGATGCATACCCTTCCCAGAGTGAGCAAGCTTTCTGCCCTTGATTGATATGAAAGGCACCTTGTAAGGTTTGACTCATATGACTGTGACTGGACAGTTTGGACCTTTGTATAGGAATGCAGAACTGCAGATAACCATAATGGTGGCTGAACAGGCCGCTGAAGTCTAGCAGACCCACAATGTACTATTGGGAAAGGGGTGGAAATCAGACCCAGGCAATAGCACCAAGGGGACAGTCCCTAGAAAAATGTGGCTGTAGTTTAAGTAATTTCTCTTTTCCTAACTTAGCCTAGAAAATGACCATGAACAAATATTCCTTAAACTGTTCTTTGAAATACAATGTGCTTTTTTCTCCCTCCTAAAAACAAAAAAATAAATCTCATTATGGTGTTTCATCCACTTAAACTGATACTTGTATATTGATTCCTCCTTCAATATATCTTCCTTTTGTTATATAATATTTATGGAGCAGGTAATGCTGGAAGCATTGAGGATACAGCAGTGAGAAGATATCATCCTTATCCTTGTAAAGGGTACCTTCTAATCCAGGAGATGTTACCCCAATGGCTACCTGCAGTATAAACCATGAAAGCTGACCTTTTTTATGTAATGCTTGACTCAAGGTCTGTACTGAGGCATCCAATTCAAAAAAAGTGTTCTCTCTCTCTTTCTCTCTCTCTCTCTCTCTCTCTCTCTCTCTCTCTCACACACACACACACACACACACACACACACACACACAACCAGCTACAGGACTAGGTGAGAGAGAGCCAGGCTGCCATCCCCCAACAAAAGTTCCTTTTTTTTTTTTTTTTTTTTTTTTTGTATTTCAGATCCTGGGGATTTGGAGAACTGATCAGTTATTGGAGATGACCCTTAACTTCAATAAAATCTGAACTCCAGGCATATATCTACAATCTACAATCCACAATCTCTCCCCTTCCCCCGCCCCCAGCAATCTTACTGTGGTTCAGATGTCCTGTGTAATTTGTAATTTCCAGGACTTGTAAGTAACACACATCTATTTTTTTCAAATTTTCTTGATGGTTATGGCTGAAGAGCATCTTGCAATCTTCACAAGAACCCCAAAACCTGATCCACTAATAATACTGGTTTAAAGGGGGAAATGTTTGGAGAATTCAAGTGAGTCCCCAGGCATTTCTAGCCAATAGCATTATTATCAATAGCCTAAGACAGATACAATATCCTAACTCAATAATTATTAAATCAATTATTTATGTGCAACGAAAGATATAACAAGTGGATTCAACATTTGATGAAACTTCAGCGAGAGTAATATTATTTCAGGGATGTCAACCCAGGGGTCAAGTACAACATAGGAAGTCCTTAGCATAAAAGAAAATCAAAGCTATCATTTCAGGACTATCAAGCATCTGAACCCAATTCTCTTACTGCCATGATTTTATGTGTATCTCTTCATAAATGTTCTACAAGCTGGGATTCCTACGGTCTCAATCAAAGGGAAGTACATTTAATGAGTTTCTCAAATCTAGGGCAGAATCATTGTATGTGATCACTATGAGGGGGAAAGAGGTGTCCAACTGCCCTTTGATGTGCCTGCCCAGCAAAGAGCCCTACCTCCTTGTTGGTCCTGTCGGCTTGCACCAATGTTCCATTCAGGCAAGGTTCCACATAGTGAAGCTCCTCATTATACTGCAAGGGAAGAGACAGGCAATAAGAAACAATTAAGCATTCGAAGGATACTAAATCATTTTAAAGATACTCACAGGGAAACAAAATGATGGCATGATCATGCTTCATTATTTCGCTTAAGGTAACTTTCTCAATTGGTGTCACAATAGAAAATCATGTTTAAGTGTCAAACACAGACTTCCTTGTGAAGACTTCCATACACCAGCCTGAGAGCATGGCAGTATTCAGGGTATATGGCAGTGTTCAGGGTATACATGGTTAACTGACTATCCTTTTGGGCTATTTCCAAAGACTGGTGCCATCTGAGAAAGGCTATCAGCTCATGGTCCAGGTGGAATCCCAAGAGCATCCCAGAACTGGGTAGATACAACTCAGCTCCTGTCTTTGGCTCCATGGAACCAGGGGAACCACCAGTGGGTCACATGTGAGGGAGGACAGAATGCGGGCAAGGGGAGGCCTTGATGTTCCCTGTTCACTCTGGAAAGCTACTCATATACAATGACACCATGTTCCACACAGGTCACCCAGTCTTCCCATCATTTTTGATCCCAAATAGCCAAAATACATCTCTTTGTTTTTGTCCAAAGCTCACAACTAAGAAGAAGAAATTTGAGTGCTTCTATTTTCATTTCTTTCTTCAAGCTCAATTCTCTGCACTGCAGCTAGGATGGTCTTTCCAAGCACAAATCTGATCATCTTGCCTTTTGTCAGCAGCACCCCATTGCTCTTCAGATGAATCTTCCTAGGGCTCGGCAGGGCTCTGAACACTTGGCCCTGTTAACTGTTCTAGCATCTTCACTCATTAGCCCTCCCCATAAACTTAGCAGAAGACAGCCCTGATTCCCACCCTGTCCTCTGACATATTCTCTTTTCCGGAAGACCTTTCACCACTGTTTCTTCTGTCTGAGTCCCCACTCTGGCATCTTCCAGTCAACTATTCATCCCCAGAGTCAGTTCTTTCTTAACTCTGCCAGGAAGCAACTTCCTCTGGGTGCAGGTGGGGTCCATTTCCTGTACACCCCCAGATTCTAACTGCCCTGTGCCTGAATCCCTCATCAGTCTGGAGCCCCTGTTAGGTCTGTGTCTGATTCTCCATATATCCCATGTGACAAGCATAGTATATGCCGGGAACAATTTGTTCGATGACAGTGACCAAAGGCTCAGCCCAGAACTCCAAGAGGAAAAAATGAGAAACGTCTCTCACAGGGCCAGTTTTTGAACTGTGTCTAACTAAAGAGTTTGGACTTTAAATCTGTAGGCAGTGAAGCCCATTGAGGGCTGCGGGCAGGGGGTGAGTGATATAAAGAGATGATGTTGGGACATTTGCTCTGGACACTCTGCAGAGGCGAACTGGCCTGTGGCTACAATGACAGTGACTAGGATGCATCAGGTTCCACATGCCCAGATGCCTACTCAGCAAGCAGGAGTAGCAGTGACACTAGTATCAGTAACTAACCATCACTGAGCTCAAACTTCATCTAGGTTTAGGCTAGCCCTCACTCACAAGCTCTCTCAACCTCACGCAATAAGTACTTCCAATCTCTCTCCCGTTACAGATGGGGAGAATGAGGCACAGTCTCTGGGAAGGTAATAAGGGTTAGAGTCCAGATTCAAACCCAGGTGGTCTGATCTCACAATCACTAACCTCAGGACCTCAAAGCCCAACTTCTCTCCACCCCTCAATACTTAATGTTTTCCATCAGTGTGACTTCTGCCCCTCTTCAATTATTTAATCTGTGCTCTGAGTCATACAAAGCATGAGAAAAATTCTTTCCCCATTGTCTTAGAGCTTAGGTCTCCTCTGATAAGCATGGAAAACATACATTTATGCAGTTTTGAAATTAACCATTCACAAATGGGAGTATGACCTCTCATCCAAAAAATGGATGTCATCTCTGGACAGTTGAATTGCACAATTCAACCTGAAGAACTTCTCTGAAGTTCTCATTCCTCATGATACTGACACTAGAAGCTGCAAAAAAACAGCTGCTTTCCCCCTCCCTTGCTGACTTATTTCGTTCAGGGTGACAATATGCCCATTCCTAAGGCCTGAAACAATCCATCGCTGTCATCACAGCTCTCCAGTTCCCCCCTGCTGGGTACATGCTTTCCTGGCCTGTCTTGCATTGGAGGGGTGATCAAGAGACCATTCCCAGACAATGAAACAGAAGGGGATGCTTTCTGCGCAGTTAGTTGCAATGAAATTTTTTTCTTGCCCTGAAAGGAAAACTGTTCTATACCCACCGCCTTCCTCCCCACTTAGGACATTATTGCAGAATTGCTAGAAACATGCTGCAGTCATAAGGTGATAAGATTAAGAATAAAAGGCAAAGGTCAAGGGAGACAGAGCCCCAGTGGGTCCTTGATGACACTGTTTAACTATGGTCCAATGCCAGCTGCTGTCCTTACGGCTTCTCCCAGGAGATGACTAGACGTCTATGTGCAGAAGCAACCATTATTCAATTGTTGCATAACCTGCACCACCAATGAGACAATTCAGTAAAGAGTCAACACAGAACCTGGCACACTTCCTAAATGATGCAACAACCTTGGTTCTTCTTCCTTTTAGCCCTCCATCTTCCAGGTAAATTTAATTCATCTACATTTTGCCTAAAATTGATCAAAGTTGATTACAGGAACTGTGCAGTCTAAGCTGGGAGTCAAAATATTTGGGTTCAAGCCCTGCCTCTGCTATGTAGTCACTGTGTGCCCTTGGGGAAGTCACTAAACCTCTCTGATCCCTGATTCTTACACATAAGAAGGTGCTGATTCATCTTCTGTTTCCTTTTTGGGGGCCCCTATGAGGATTCAACAGGGCAACGGACCTGAAGCTGCTTTGCTGATGCAAAGGCCTGTACATGTGGGGGGCACACAGGGGGTCTAAAAGTAAAGAAGACCAAGAAGTTCTTGCCCTCATCAGGGAGGAACATGTGCAGTAATCAAAACCATGCTGCCGTCGCTGTGTGTGCCGTGGCCACAGTGGAGGAATCTGCTCTTCTGAATCCCCGCCAGCTTGTTAGTGGCATCATCCAAGCTTGCAGTTGACTAATTTCCCTTGACTGCATCAGGATAAAGCTATGCTGAGCAATCTGGTCTGTATCACCACAGGGAGATGGCTCAGCCGTCTGTGTGAGGGCGCAGTGTGCTTGGGGCAGCTGTGCCGAGGAGGCCCATCGGTGTACCTGCTCCCCACGCCACCCAGGGCCCCACTCCAAGGGTATCCAAGGGCTCCCTGCACAGAGAACTGTCTCTAGGGTCCCAGCAGCACTCCCTCCAGAAACCTTTCTGTTTCTGCATTCCCACAGATGTTCCCAAGATTGTGAAACCATGGTGCAGGTGGCCATATTAAGTTGCAACTGAAGATCTGGTCATCTAAATGCAATGGCTTTATAAATTACTCTCTTCATCCTTACTTAATGAGGTATCAGTAGTCTAAAGAAGGAAAGGATGCAATGCACATTGTCATTGGCCAGATGAGGCTTACTTCTGCCCTTTACTCTTGCTTCCTACCACTCCCAATACTGAAACCTAAAGAGGCCCTCAACCTCTCTGCTCCTGATGTGGTTAATCTCTCCTGCAAATTTCTAGGGAAAGAGAGGAGTCTCTTCACAGATAGGAGAGGACACAGGCAGCCCTAAAGATGATGATCCACTCAGTCCACCAACCACATGGTAAGAAGACAGACAAAGAGTATTTATCTCTTAAACAGCTTACAAATTTCCCCATGGTTACCAGGTCTCAATCACTGTTGGTTTTCTTCTCCCATTCTCCTTCCTGGTAAGCCCTCCTATTCGGATTCACACAAGAGTAGAACTGGAGAGATAAAACAACAGAGGCATACAAGCCTGGAGTCTAGTCTGGCTCTGCCACCCGCTATCTGGGTGACCTTGGCCAATGCATCTCAGTTCTTTGAGCCTAGTGTTTGTGTTGGGCCAATGAGGACTGTAACTGCCCCTCACTCATGACCTCACTCTGAGGATGAAATGAGATAATTCAATAAAAGTCATCACAGGGGGCCTCCCTGGTGGTGCAAGGAGTTAAGACACAGCCTACGAAGGTGTCTGCAACCACTGCAGCACGAGTTCAATCCCTGGCCAGGGAGCTGACCCACATGGCACAGCAGGCCTCTCCTGACTCACCCACTGCTCCCCTTAGCAGTGTATTTCAATCGGTCTGCCTGTTCTGCTCCCCACTCTGTCTCTGGTGAATCCTCTCACCCCCCACACCTCTGGCCTGTACCCCAATTCTTATATGCATAAATAAATCTTTAAAAAAAAAGAGTCATCACAGAACCCAGCATGTAAGAAAGAGAAAGAAAGCCTCTGAGGGCACATGCACAAGAAAGATGTTCTTGTGACAGCCCCATATGCTGCATGGAGAGGAAGGATAATGGGCGTTCTCTCCACACTGAGCTGCTAAGTAGGAAGGGGTGAAGAGGAAGGCAGTGACCTGATTTTGGAAACAGGGCTGAGCTCACATGCCCCACTGACTTCCTCCAGAGAGCAGAGTCTGCACTCGTTGGAGAGAAATGCTGACACTAGGAGGCATAGGCGACTGTCTAAATACCTGAGACATCGGCCGCCAGGGCATGTAGCCACACACTGTCTCACTGCATCCACAATCTGAACCTTCCCAGTGACCCAGCTCTTTAGCAAACCAGGAGCCAAAACTGTGCGACCAGCTTACTGCCAAATCCTTTCTGGGGAAGGCATCTGCCAAGAACCTTTTGTTCCTTTGTTTGCTCAATGAATATTAACCAGGCACCTGCTATGTGCCAGGGACATAAAACACTGGCTAAATTTGCACATGATCACCCATGTGGAGCGATTGTAAACCTCTTTGTCTTACTTTTATTAGTAAAAGGATATGCTGATTACATCTGAAGACAATGTGTGCTTCTCATGATAATAAGCACTTATTTGTGATGTCAGGACTGTCCATCCAAAAACAGAAACAAGCTTGAGACAAACCCACAATCTTCTTCGAAAGTCAGACTACATCCCTCCTCAGTTCTCGTGGGGACTGTCCCTCCCTCTCGCCCAAGCCAGCCGGGGACATATCACCATCTGCCTTTTCCTCCCATTTGTCCAATCTCTAAGTATTCCCACATGTCCCATTTTAAAGACCCAGAAAAATCCTCAGTGGGGATTTGAATGGAGATCTAAAATAGGAAAGGTGACTTTTTAAGCTTCATTAAATGAATGGCCAGAAAATTTTGGAGAAGAATCTAAAAACAAGGAACAAATGTGCTGGACTCGACCAAGGTCCCCTGAAATTCATGCAAGCTTTGCTTTAGTGTAGAATCATATCACACGTAGGCTCATATAAAGTGCAACCCAGAGACTGGAGAGTGAAGGGCAGCTCCCTCTGAGTTCTGGATAATCTGAGGACTCCGAACCCTGCTAGATCAGTGAAAGCAAAGGAGCCTTCAGGCCTAGCAGAAGATCCCCAGTTATCTAAAAAAAAAGAGAGTGAGGAGAAATGAACTCAGAAGGGAGAGATTTAGGGGGATGTAAGTGTAAGTACTCCACTGCCTCCAGATGAAGCTTCCATTTCTTCTTGTCTGGCTAGACTTGTTTGATGTGGTCAATCCAGTCCCCCTCATTTCATCCTCAACCCCCAGCCACTGTACTGCCCATGTTCACAACCACTCCAATATTTCCAGATGCTGACCTCTTTTCCATCAGTCCAACTAGGTCTGTTTGCACTTCCTCAAGGTGGGAAAGAGGTTACTCCAATCTGCAAATGGCCCTTCCCTCCTCTGCTTCTTGTCCCTCCCTACATCCTACCTCCCTGCATATGTGGTTAAGGCCCATGTATCTGAAAGTGTTCACTTTATCATTATTTCTTCTGAAAAGTCATCCCTAAGCCCCCAATTGGCTGCATGTCCCAGTTCTGCCCACCCCCAGTGTCTTCACTGTTCCCCCCGACTGCTTCCACACCCAACTCTTACACATGCAAAGGCTGAAGATGATAAGTGAGGGAAGACCACCTGTCCTCATTGACAAAGGCAGCTTTGGTACTTAACTCTTTGCACTCAATAGCATTTTCTGAATGGATGAAGAGTAAAGAACAAAGAAATAAGAAGGCAAAGTTGTAGAGAAAATGATCAGTGTGAAAAACGGCTAGGAAAAAAATCAGAAGAAAAAAAACCAAGAGGAAGAAAAAAGATGATTATCTCTAGTCCCTTCAAAAAAAAATAGATCAAAAAAGGAAAGGAAGTAAATGGGTATGTTTTACAGAACCCTAATTACCACAGAAACCCCACAGAATTAAAATACTGATATGTTTATACAATACAAGAAACTGATACAGAATTGGAACTCCATTAAATATTTTTATGGTTTTATTGGTGCACTTTTGATTAAATAACCTTTCGAATGAAAATGTGTAGGAATTATGTAATGAAGCAGATGAACCCACAATATTTTCACCAACACAAGGCATCCCAGGGATCTTTTGCATTACAAAAGTTTCTTGTGTAATTTGAAACACGACTGGACATAATTAGCAGTACAGAACAAATAAGCACTGAAAGAAAATACCATCCTCATACTTTTAATACGGAATCGATTACTTTAAAAAGCAAATCCACTGCAAGCAAAGCACTGGAGAAATGGTTCTAAAGAAAATTCTACAAATTAAAACCAGGGCACCAGAAAGTTCTGGGCTGAACCAACAAACGATGTTCTCTATTCCACTCTGCACAAACTCAGGCTACAGGAGGCATTTAAATTGATTTAACAATATCAGCCCAGTTAATACTGTGTTCATTTAATGCCTGGCTTAGGCTTCTGTAAAATGATTTTTCAAATTTCAGCATTGGATGGAATTAGCACCCTCATTTTTATGATAATATTGTTAATTTAATGCATGGCTTGGAGTGAGGTTTCAAAGTGAATCAGAAAAATATGCCTTTTCTCTTGTCAGAGACATCTCTCTTCATGCGCTAGTGGTTTGACCTTAAATTTTAACTTCCACTGCACAAAATCACTCTCAGATTTCAATGATTCTTTTATAATTCAATCATTTAGCTCATCAGTCTTAGATAGACTTTACCGTGCCCTGCCCATGAAAGCTGAAACAATTTATAATAGTATCTTTGCATGTTTATTCTCTGGAAAGACCTGGATCGGAAACATTTCAGTATAATATGTAAGATGCACTTAGCAATGAACTTGATACAAACATACAAAACTGACTGGGATGGCCAAGGAAAGTCTTCCTGCTATTAAATCTTTTTTCTCCTTTACTCATTATGGCAGTGCAAATCAAATTGCAATGAAGAATTAGATTTGTACAAATAAAAATCTACAATGCACAAGGGTTACCAACATTAAAAACAAAGATTGTACTTTTTATTTCCTCTATAAACCAGTGAAATGTCTCTCCTCAGACATCTAACCAGCAAGCAAGAGAAAGCTGGCATTGTAGTGAAGGGTGAAATGATAATATCCTCTCCCATAAATGGGATCCAGCCCACAAGAACAATGCACTCAGATTTGCAGGGTGTCCTAGATGGAGCTTCAAATATCCCCCTCCCCAGCACTTGCAAGAGCTTGCACTGGGGTCCTTCTCTATACAGAGGCAAGTAACCACTTCAAAGAAACTGAGGGAAAACCCACACTGTATTACTAGAGCAATTTTGCCAGGATGGAAACTGGAGGAGGTAGTGGGGAAACACAGCAATATGAAACACAATTCAGCAAGGCAAAATCGGTGAACCACACTTAGGGGTGAGAGAGAAAACTCAAGGGAATGCAATGAAGATTTACCAATTACAAATCTCCTGCTGAGAACTCTCAAATGCCAGTGGAATGGGCTGAATGTTTGTGTTCCTTCCCAACAAAAATTCATATATGGAAGCCCTAACCCCAATGTGATGGTATTTGGAGATGGGGGGGTCTTGAGTTAAGGTTAGATGAGATTATGAGGGTGGGGCATTTATGAAGATCATACCCTTAAAAGGGGAAACTTGAGAGAGCTTCTCCACATGCACACAGGAGGAAAGGGTCGTGTGAGCACACAGTGAGCAGGTGGTTGTCTGCAAGTCAGGAGGGAATCTTCATCTGAAATCAAGCCCTGCCAGACCTTGATCTTGGACTTTCCAGCCTCTAGAATTGTGAGAAAATTAAGTTCTGTTGTTTAAGTTACCCAGTCTCTGGGCTTTTGTTATGGCAGATGGTGCCAATACATTTTGTAATTGTGTAGACTTTATATCTGCTCAGTGGACATTGTGATCATATCTAACTGCACATACCTTTTGGTCTGGAAGCACAACGAACCATACAATACACAGACAAGTCCATTCACACAACCCTCCTGGGCAGAAAAGAGACTGGTAACAGCATAGTATTCAGCAAAGGGGAAATAGTTATGAAATGTATGTCAACTGCAGGTGATGGAATGCCCTTCTGTTCTAATACATGTGATAACAGTGTGAGTACAGAGGGAGGCCAAAATGGGTGAAAAACACATGAGCATAGAGGCAAGTTGCTGAATATTCTGTAAAGTAAGATTCTATTTTTATGGAAATTATGCATTCACATTCACACAAAAATCTGGAAGGATATGGACCAAATGGAAAGATAATGGGGAACATTTCTGTATTGTTTATATTTTTTACACACACTGCCTAGTTAAAAGCAATGTATAAAAGTTACTGTTAATTCATGGTTTCTTTTATGACCTCAGGCTTTTAATAGAAATTCACTAACATACTTGATTCATTCCCTTACCCATTAGGGAAACACAGTTCATGATTTTAACTAACAAAGCTTCAAATAAAAAAGTTCAGAGTGTCCTCTAGTTGTCAAAATAATTACATAAGTAGTCTTGAAGCCAATCATTTATGTTGAAAACTAGCAAACAGATGTACAGTGAGGGTTAATGGAAACTCTAATGGGTCTCTTTATACAATTTTGGATAAAAAATTTATTTTCCTTAACTGTTCTACAACAACCGGCTTGTCTACTTTTAATTATCTTAATCTTCCTCTCTTCATTATAGAGTTGACATTGTTTGTATATCTTAATGAAGTTATAGAGATTATTTCAATCGATTGGTTTTGTTACCAGAACAATAAATCCTGACTGATAAAGGATTCACAACGTAATTAGTTAGCTCATCTTATTATGTGAATTTCTGGTACTTCTGTAATGAGTAATTAAAGATTAATAAGAAAGATAGTCTCAAATTAGCTGCTTCTTATCTCTAAATGCTTCAGGATGTGGGGGAGGATCAGGCCACATCTGAATATTCATAAGAGTGGTAACTCAAGTAACTTCTTGATTTGGAAGAACTTCTAAGTCTCTAAAGTACCCTTTGAAATAACTGTGCCCACCGGCCCTGGCCCTGTAAGTTTCACAGTAAAAACAGCTTAACTACATCCTCTTCGCTTCTGCTCAGGAAGCAGGACAAGGACAATGGCGAGATGCCCGCTGTGCTATTTTTCAGACTGTGACCTCCAGCTGGTACAGCCCCTGATGCCTGTCTCCACACTGTGAGGCACAAGTTGGGGGGAAGATCCAAGGAGCTGATTCCCCATCCAGCACTAGGCACTCTGCACATTCTTAGGATGCCGCTTGCTAGAACTACTCATTCAATAAAATGTTAAACTCCTACAATTTACTAGGCACTGAGAATAGTTCAATGAGTGAACAAGACTGACCCCTGCTCTCATGGAATCTATTATTCTCTATTGTCTCCCTTTCTTTAGGGCTTTTTAAATTCTAAAGCTAGAAATCATAGCCCCCTATAGTTGCTCTCTTTTTCTCAGTCTCATCAGAAGCAGGATACCAAGCCAGGCAATCGCCCCCATGAGCCACAGTCAAAGTGGGAGCCACATCCGTGCAGAAGGTGGCCCCGACACAGGGTCAAGTGAGGACACACTCTTTTCAGGGGCAAAGGGAAGCCATGTGAACAACTGCACCCCACTCTTCAAATAGCACCCCTTCTTTCAAATCTGATCATTGATCAGGGGACTCCCGTGCACCAACTTGGTGATCCCTCCAGCAACCCTGTGGGCCAGGTGACCACATCCACTTCACAGCTGGCAGGCTGATGCTCAGAAGCAAGTGTTCTATCCCAAGATGCACAGCTGTATGTGGTAGAAATAGGATTTCAAACTGAGACCCACCCCAAAGGCCAAGCTCTGCCCCCTAGCACGTGCCTCCACTGCCTGCTACAGGCCACTCCAGGTCCCAGACAGAGCTGATGTGAGCAAACACCAGGTGACCATCACACATAGGTACCTGGTTAAGTTCTCAAATGACTCCAATCTTTGACAAATGAAAAGGAAGGAAATTTTGATGGTCATACCAGACAATTGGGGAGGTATGAAAAAGAACTGGATATAGAAGTCTGAACCACAGCTTCTTTCTAGGGCGCTGGTCCATGCCTTGTCTCAGGCTTGGGTCTCAGACCTCTCACTCTCCAGCAGTGTGAGCTTGGGCAAGATACTGACACACTCTGGACTTCAGCAGCTTCCTCTTATAAAATGTCTAGACAACACCCTACCACCCGGAGTTCCTGTGTGGAATGAAGATAATGCAAACATGAAGCATAAGGCAACTGGCACATAGTAGGTACTTAACAAATGTCACTTTTGTTTCTAAAGCTGAGGTAAAGTGCCCTAAGTGTTTTAAACTACTCTCTCTATATTTTAGTTGTTTTATCTTCATGATTATGATTATTAGCATCATCATAAGGCTAATCTATCTTAATCTCTATGTGAGAATTTCTAATAATTCAAAGAAAATCTTGCTAGATAGAGCTAAGTCCTCAAAGTTCTGAAAAGGCCGGCTTCCCAGGAAAACCAAATCTGGCACTACTTCTCCAGATGACAATGTCTGGGTGCTAAGTTAGGAGAGATGTGCCTCACTGCACCCCCAGGCTCCAAAGCCCCTCTAATATCACAAGTCAAGGAACTCACATGGGACTAACCAGTCCTCACCCAGGGCATTAATGCTGTGTACACAAAGGCAGTACAAACACTACCAGGCTGCTGCTTAAAGAGCAAATGAGCCCAAAGTGCAAGGAAAGCACAAACAGCTGCACTCACAGCAATTATGTTGAAGAAGTCGTCGTCTCCCAGTGTATCCAGAATAGATGAGACCGTTTGCTTGGCTATAGTCAGACGGAGCCCTTTCATGCTGCCGCTGACATCAACCAAAATGACCACGTCTTTTGGAGAAGTTGCTGCCTGGATGTACCTAGGTTGGGGGAAGAGGAAGTAAAAATGAGTCCTGAGCCTCTCTGCAAGTTGTTTCTTTACAAAAATAACTACGAGGTTTGACCATTTCCTACCATTTTCGGTTCCTGCAGTCAAAGGCAATGACTCCATTCTCATCTGGTTCCCATTTAATCCCTAGAAGAAAAATGGAGTTATGAGAAACCCAGAAACTTCAAATATTTATTCATAGCATTTCAAGGCTGCTCTGCTTTGCTGATTGAAAGGACCGGGTGAAAAATCACATGCGAAGACCAACCCTGGAGTTCATTGCATGCTCCATCACCAGCTCTGGGGAGGTGCTATAGGGCCCTCACCACTACAGCAAACACAGCCTCAGCTCAGCTGATCCCAGACTAGTTCTTGGAGGGTGGTGACATCCTTGTGACGTGCTGTCCATCAAGAAAGGACATGACTCCAGCCCTTTCCTGCGACTAAAGATAAAGCTCGACAAGCTCATTTCTCACTGTCTAGCAAATCACTGGACTTGGTGGCACCATTCATAGATCTCTGGGCAAATGGGGGTTTGGTCCCTGGACAGGGGAGGTAATGTCTCCAGCATGGGTACGTGGAGAGAAAGGAGGCAAGAAAGCATTTGAAACGCTTCCATCTCAGAACATATGCAGGTCTCTTTTCTCCTCCCTCCTGCTTTTAACATCAGGAATTTTGGCCTCGCCTTCCACACTGAAATGACATAATATGGTCCTAAGTATGCTGCAAATAAAGTTTGAATTTCAGTTTTTGAAATCTGGGGATTTTTTCCTCACTTTTAAAATAGGACCAACCTCCTCAGTCTCGTGGTTTGCAGACTGGTTGGGATATGTCCAAGGATGATGGTTTTTATTTACAAGTTAGTTTTTAAGAATAAAATTTCATTTAAAAAGAAAAGCACTGCCGAGAAATTAGAGAAAATGAACGTTTTTGACCATCTATGCTACTTGGGGATGGAAGGTTGAAAACATAGGCTTTAGGGTTAAGAAAATAAAAACAGAAAAATTATTTTCACTGGAGAAAATTCAGGCTCAGACTGCAGTATTGAGCTTCTCCTATCCAACTGAGAAAGGCCAGCTTTCTGGATGACACTGGACTAATAATAGGCATGTGCTTATGATGACTTATTAAGATGAATAACTTATTAAGATAAATTATTACACAGAAAGCCGTGAGATGGCAGTTTGTAGCCTACAAAGTTATTTTGTTCTGTCCTCTTTGTACCTACATTTCCCATCTGCAGAAGTGCCTACTTTAAAGAACTCCTGGTAACAAATCAGAATGCAGAAGTATGAGAAGTCGCTGCCAAATGAAGGTCATTAGGTAATGAAGATAAAGTAAAACTGACATGATATTGTACACTAAGGAATAAGAATGCAATCTATTGAAACGTATAGGACACAATGCTAATATGGCTAGGATGCCACAGTCTTGACACATAATGAAATTATATCCATGGTGAGGCTAGGTAATGTTCCCATTTATAATTCCAAAGAGAACTGGTTTCACTCCACTATAAAGAAAAAACTTTAACATGTGGACCCAAGGCAGACATTCAGTGAATGACTCTTGAATTGTGGTGAATGTTTTCAGCATCCTCCGCTCTGCCCCTCTGCCTTCCTCTCCCATCACAGCCCCATCGCTGTGTCTGCCAGTGGGAGGAGAAAACCTGAAATTCCCTTTCACTGTTACTGGCATTTAGGCCAGGGCCCAGGGACAAGGAATTAATGATACTGGATGCTTCTTTTTTTTTAGAATTGAGATCATTTCCCTGCAAATGGGCTTATAGCCCCTCCTGGGCGCTGCTGAAACTTAGTGCTTTTTGAAAAGTCAATGTGAAATTCATCTGCTGGGAAGGCCTGTAAAGGATACAACTGCAGAGGGACAGGTCCAGAGCCTCCACCCGACTGAGCATGTGTTCCTCAAGCTCCAAGCTCTCTACCGCTGATGAACGCATAGCAGTGCTTGAGAAAATGGTCATGGCCCCTCCTCAGGAGGCCTCACAGCTACCAGGCAAGCAGACACTAGAGAGGAGACGGCAAGTAGCAGAGATGTCCTGACATCCCTGAGGCTATTGTAGTGTGTCAAAGGTGAGGCTAATCCCTAACACGAGGGACACAGCTTTAAGCTGAGCGTAGCCTGGTGGGATATTAGTTTTCCAGGGCTCATGTGGCAAAGCCTTACAAACTGGGTGACCTCACAGAAATGTATTCTCTCACATCTCTGGAGGATAAAAAGCCAAAGTCAAGGTGTCAGGAGGGCCTTGCTCCCTCTCAAGGTAACAGCACCAAGGAAGAGTCCTTCCTTAACTCTTCTGAGGCTTCAGTGTCTCCCAGTGATCCTTGGTCTCCTTGATCTGTAGCTGCATCCTTCTCTCTTGCTCCGTCTTCACTTGACTGCCTTTTCTCGGTGTCTCTGTATTCTCTTCAATCATTAGGACCCTGCTATATTGGATTGAGGACCCATGCTAATCCCAACTTAACTAATAATATCTGCACAGTCTAAGGCTATAGGTAGTCATGAATGAATTGGGGAGGGGTCTGCTTTTCAATTTACTCCATATGGGCAGAATTTGTAAAATAAAATCAAAATAGAGAATACCAGGCAGAGAAAAGATTTACAAAGATGCTGAGGTGAGAAGAGCAGGTCACGGTGGAGGTGCGGATGGTGTGGCATAAGAGAGAATGTCTATGTCTCCAGAAAAGAGTCTTCCTGGCAGCAGGAGCCACCAGGCCAGACCCTTCCCAGTTGGGCATGAGGTGCACCTGTGAGTGTGCACTTCATGATGAAATGAAATGAGTGGATGAAAACAGTGGCCCCATGCAGTTGTAGGCACTGCTATTCTGGTTGTAACCAAAAGGCTTGCGCCTTGACTTAAAGTCAGGGCAGATGGGCTCTAGGGAGTCATATTGCTCAAATCTGACATTTGGGTCAAATTTTTTATTTCACAGTAGGGACTCCAAGGCTCTTAGAGTTCAACAGATTTTCTGAAATTTCCAGTGAGCACTAGAACTTGATCTTCCAAAGCCCATGCCACCATCATCTTCCTTAGAGAGGCATTTCCAAAAGGGCGTTTCATGAGAAGCTCTATAGAATGTTAGCTCAAGTTGAGTGAATAAACGTAAAACTGGTTTCTATCCCAGGGGAGCAGTATCTTAAGCAGGTCTTTAAACTGCTTAATGAATCTTGAATCTCTTCACTGGAACAGCAGGAGCAGCATTTCCCAAACTAATTTGACCACTGAGCCCTTCCTCCCCCAAGTATTTCATAACAAAATGTTTTGTTAGATAAATATCAGGTACTTCTGTATGAATTCCCCTAAGACTTACCCATTTCTTGCTATAGAATTTTTTTGTACACAGATATTTTGAAAATGTTCAAGTAACTTCAAATCCCAGGGGGATAATAGCTGGCTCACTTGCAGTCTTTAAGATCCAGGGAATTTCACATAACCAAGAAGCACCCCCATGTGCCACATGATTTCTGGAAGTACCTGTGTGCCTTTTGGGATCCCACCCAGGCAGGATGGAGGGTAATTCTCCAGACAGAATCCATGATGCTGTTCAGCTGCAGATTTCACTGCCATTGCACCTTTTCTCTCTAGACACCCTGGGCTTCATTATCAGCACCCGTGACTTCTGCCTGGCTTCTTCAATTTTCAGAAGACAATGTCTAGAACATTCTGCCAACTTCCATGATCCACCAATTGAACAGACACTTACTATCCCATTGCCACATGGGATTTCTCTTCTATATTTCCAGACCAAAAAGTTCAGAAAAATGTGGAAAGAAAGGAAAATCAAGATGGAGGAGAAGTCGGCTTATTCCTAAATAGGTAGTTTCTGACCAATTCCTTCCTCAAAAATATATTTTTTTAATTTGGCCCATAAATAAATACCTTCAAAAATAACTTTAGATCTAAAATATCTGGTCTAGAATAAAATGGTAGCCTCTAAATTGAGCTGAATTTAGACAACTTTGGTGCTTGAGTGTCTTCCGAAACACTGGCTAAGCAGTCCTCAAATAAAACCTGCTTCACTCAATGAAATGCCATCTCCTTCCTTCAGCCAAATGTCTTAATCTCTTGAGAAATCAGATATCATAGACGAGTAGCCACAAGAGAATGGCTATGAAAATTGTGAGCTATGGTTTTCCCTGATCACATACTGCAGGGGTTCTGTTGAGCTGGTCAAGGAAAAAAACTACATCAACCATTTCACATATTGCTAAACCTGAACCTCAGGATGAATACAAGCAAGAAAATAAATACACAATGATGTTGTGCACAGAATCTACACTTGATTGATTCCTAGTCCAAACTTGCAGAGAGTTCTTTACTTAGTCATCTGTCTCTCCCTGTGGCTAAAGCTATGAGCCAGCTTTCATCTTTCTCAGGCATAGAAATCATGGCAGAAAGATAAGAAAATCAAATCCCTTAGTGATCATTAAATCTCCCACTAGATCACGTTCTCCAATATATGCCTCTGCGAGTGTGAGAGTCTGATACTAGGGAAGGGACTGAGCTTCTCATCATCTTCTTAGCAGCAGCAGCTTCTTAAGCATTCCTTTAATTAGTGTCCTGCTTTTGATCAGATATTGGTCTGTCTATGACACAGACATTTTTCTCTATATATATTTATTTTTTTAAATAATAAATTTTATTTTTATATTCCCCCATACAATTGCAAATGCCCCATTCTGACCCCAATCCTTCCCCTCCCGCCCCCCACCCCCCAAAAAGTATCTCTGGTTCATAGTTTTTTGTTGATTTTGATTTTCACTTTCTTATATTCATTTTCCTGGTCCCTTATTTAAGTTTTCTAGATTCCTGCTATGAGTGAGACCATCCGGTATTTTTCTTTTTCTTTTTGGCTTATTTCGCTGAGCATGATCCCTTCCAGCACCATCCATGTTGGTGCAAATTGCATGTGTTTATCTTTTTTGAATGCTGAGTAATATTCCATGGTATATATGTACCACATCTTCTTGATCCAGTCATCTATTTTTGGGCATTTGGGTTGTTTCCAAAGCTTAGCTATTGTAAACAGTGCTGCTATAAACATAGGGAAAGGCAGTTACACACTGAGATCTGTCAGTTAGCCAACACATTTTGGTTAAAGGTAAGAACTTACCAGAACAAAAAGGATATATCAGCACCAGTGGTCCCACCCAGGTAGAAATTGTGTCCCACATAGAACTATAAAATTGTGGGGGACAAAGCCCCCCGGAACAAAGCTCACCCTGCAGGTATGACTCTCTGCCTCCTAGGAGATGAGCCTACAGAACCCTACTAACTACAACAAAGTGGTTGTGTGGCATCATGAGGTGAATGGCCAACAGATGGGGATCATTCAATGTCCAGCACTTGGTGGGTATTGGGATAGGAGAGGGCACTCAAGAAGACTTGGCAAAAGTGGAGTAATGGAACTATTGATCCATACTTTACTTATGCCAGCTCCATGCTTGGAAGCCAAGTGTCACTGGACTGCGGCCTATGACCAGAACCTTAGAGATGCAGGAGTTCCTTTGTTTCTGGGGAGGGAAGAGAACAGTTCCTACCTGTGTGCTGGGAAACAATAGATCTGGTGGCCTTGATTCATTCACTCAACTGATACAGACTAAGTACCTGCATAAGAATGTGTTATTCTTGGTGCTGGAGACAGTGATAGATAGAACAAATGGCTCTGTCCTCCTGTGGCTGATATCCAAACAAAGGAGATGGGTATTGAAAGTCTGATGACTCAGGACTACAGGCCAGACTTCCTATTTTATAGGGTGAGAACGACCATGAAAACAAAAAAGAGACGTGGTTGAAGTTTTAACACCATCACCAATTCCCTCTTACTTTGCCGGTGTGACCTAGGTTAGTCAATTAGCCTCTATTTCCTCACTTGTAAAATGGGGATTACAGTAACCTCAGCTCATGGGGGTCACGGAAGGACTGAGTTACAAGTACTCAGCACAGTGTTCAATAAATGAGGGTCACTATCATGATCATCAGTACGAATGTGAATAGCCACAGCACTCTCAAAGCCTTCCAAGGATGAAACTAGAATAAGCAGTGTTTTGATGATCCCTGGGTAACCAACCCTGCAGAGCTCAAAGGTCCTTTATTTGCATTTTGTTGTTGCTGCTGTTGCTGTATTGTACAGAAGAGCCTAGCAGAAGTTCTCTGCTCTGTGGCACCTTTGTAATGTGGGCATTGAAAGGTAAAACCAGTATCCTGAACAATGGCTATCAGGCTGCTACAAAAGTCTTTTCCTATAGAGTTAACACTGTTCCACATGGTAGCCACTAGCCACTTGAGGCTAATTTTATATTTACATTTAATTTAACTGAGTTAGATGAAATTCAGATTTTAGTTCTTCAGTCTCACCCAGGCACATTTCAAGTGCTCAATAACCCCATGAGGCCAGTGGCTACCATGTTAGACACAATGGAGACAGAACATGTCCATCAGTGCAGAAAGTTCTTTTGGACAGCACAGTGAGAGTGCCGCCACATGCCCACAGGACATAATTGAATTGGTGGAGGACAATGTAAATTTATGCAGAAATGGACAACATTAGCTCTGTTTCCTACTAGGCTAACACTTACTAAAATTCTCTTTTTGAAAACTCTTTCCTTCTATCTCCAGAAGGTATGGTTGGTACTTCTTCTCCATGATCCCCTAGCACCTTTTATTTCCCCTACCTTAGCATGCCATGACATTCCAGTGACTTGTTCACTTACCTCTCTCACCATGGTGATCACTGTCCCTTCCTGTGGGAGATCAATTCCAGACAACACTACAGTAACCCTGATTAGCACCCACGGTTTCAGATGGGCTGGCCCTAACCACTGCCCAGTCTTCCTGGTTCAGTATGGGAGCATGTGACCCAGACCAGGCTAATCCTTGGACAACTGTCCAAGTCACTAGGATAGATGGTCTCTTTCTCCCCCAGAAATATAACTAAAGAATCCTCAAGCCCATCACAACATCACCTACTAGTTCCCCATCACAAGATCACCTGCCGGAAACATGATCGAACAGAGGAAGGCAGACATGAGAGATGGAAGGAATTCAAAATCCAAATGAATTGCTGACTACAGAAATCTAGCTGTGTCCCAAGAGGATATATTCCCCATATTTCAAGGTGCATGAGGCAATAAATGTGTTCCTTGGGGCCTCCCCTGGTGGCGCAGGCAGTTGAGCGCCGCGCTGTGAAGCTGTCTGCAGCCTCTGCAGAGCCGGTTCAATCCCGGCCGGCCGGCGAGGGTCCCACATGGCACAGCAGACCTCTCCTGTTGCACCCGCTGCTCCCCTCAGCAGTGTATTTCATCAGTCTGCCTGTTCTGTTCCCTGCTCTGTCTCTGGTGAATCCTCTCACCCTCCCACGCATCTGGCCTATACCCCGGTTCCTGTATAAAAATAAATAAAAAAACAAATCTTTAAAAAAATAAAAGTAAATAAATAAATAAATGTGTTCCTTGGTGGAGCAAGTTAGAGCTAGGTTTCTGTCACTTGCATCCAAATTCCTGCAGGATGATTTCTCCACAAGAGGGAGCTTCATGAGGTCAGAGACCTTTGGTGTCTAGTTCACCATTTCATCCCAGGCCCTTATGCTGTGCTTGGTACAAAGTAAGTCCTTAGGACACAGGTATTGAGGATAAAGAGCAAGGCCTTCTGCTTAAGGACATGCACACTTACCACTGACTTATAATATTATGCCTAGTATGTCTAAATATGATGAAAAGCATCGTGAAAAGGAAAAACATCCTAGCAAAAAACACAAATGGGTCACTCTTGTAATGATCATTCATGTCCAGGGGCAAGAGGCATGCACCCTGTTCAGAAGCAAGCAGAATGGCCACATGGCACTGATTAGAGCAGCGAGACCCCTGGAGGCCTGAAGCCCATGTCTGTACTGACAAAAAGGATGGAGAAGTTTTACAATGTCCAAATTCTGTCACAAATGAAAGCACTGTAAGCATTTCTGAGTCAACTCTTCTGATTGATAAAACATCTTATACATAAATTAACCTCTTATTATGTAAAATCTTTATGAAGATGGCCTTTTGTCATGGGCGGAATGTTTGTGTCACCCCAAAAGTCACATGTTGAAGCCCTAAGCCCCCCTACTAAATGATGTCATGAAGAGGTGAGAACTTCAGGAAGCAATTAGGTTAAAGCACCCATGTTGGGATGTCACCCTTTATAAGAAGTGGACACAGAGTAGGTGGCCAGCTGCAAGCCAGAAAGAGGAACCTCACCAGGAACAGAATCTATTGGCTCTTTGACCTTGGACTTCACATTCACCAGAATGATGAGAAATAAAAGCCTGTTGTTTAAGCTACACCACTACAGTATTTTGTTATGGCAGTCCAAACGATTAACATAGCTTTATTTTCAGATTTTCTCATTTCCATAATTTTGAGTACTTCCTGCTGTAGTGAATCAACCTGTAATTTCTTCTTCTCTGCCCCACCTTCATCCAAATGCCACATGGTAGATGGTAAGATGTCCATGTGGCTCTTTCCATGGACTAGACCCTGACGGGGCTCTGTTTTCGGCAAGGTCTATGTTAAATTTATTCTATTGAGTGCATCAAAACAGACTGCAATTTGGTGACACTGGAACTTTAATAGACTACTGTTTATTATAATGTTATCTTTAATAGGATGCTTATTGTTTAAATTCCTGTGAGCTCCAGGAGGAGCCATGCATGCCCTGCTGAGCACGGCTCTTGGGAAATGTTGAATAATATGGCAAGGCAGACACTCGGCAGGCAAGTGTCAGGGGACAGATGCTGTGCGCAGGGCAAACAGCTCCTCAAGGCGGAGGCTGGCAGTCTCTGTGCCTCAAAGAGGGAAGACATCAGGTGCCTAGTCTTACTTAATGAAAACATAAAAGACTCCACTTAATTGCTCCAAGATTATGCAGGGCGTTTTTCCTTCTTTTAGGTTGAGCTTGTTAATTTCTACAGCTGTGATATTGGCACAATTGCAGCCTCGAGTCCTGTTTTCACAACTTGTAAGCAAAATTAAAACTTCTCTTTTTAATTAAAATTCAAACCAAGCCAGAATTAAATTCCTATTGCAAAGCCGAGGCCCAGGAAGGCCCTAGAAGGAGCACCTGTTCCAAGAGTGTGACACGCAGACTGATGGTGCCCCGGGTTGTGGAAGCTGATGGTGTGTCCTGTAGCAACTGACCTCAGGGATGCTCTGGCCACTTCAGCCTCTTCCTCCAAGGGCAGTCAGTTCAGGGTGGTGCCTTTCAGTAGAACTTATCTCTGGCCAAATACATTGCTGCTTTCCACCATAATAATAACAACAGTAATAATACTACTACTGGTGATAGCAATTAAAAGCAAACTCTTACCCAGAAAGATGGAAGACACTCTATTGCCTCACTTTTCTGGTAGAGCTCTGTGTTACTCTACTGAAAACTTTTCCAGTCACCTACAGATCTAAATGCCCATGTGGGGGGCATGGGGGGGTTTGTATGTGTGTGTGCACATACACACGCCTGCACAGATGCAAATGTCATTCCTATCCTGCACCCTGACAACAGATTTAATAGACTTGAGCTTAATTTTTCATTTTCTCCTAAGGAAAAGGAAAAAAAAAATTAGACCTAAAGCAAAATAATACAAGATCATTAACCTGAACCAGAATTCTCAATACCTGGAATACTCACCTGGATACTGCCTAAAAAAGCCCTTTGCACTTCCAAAGTACTGCCATATGAGAGAAGGGTCACGGTCAAAGTTATCTACAAAAACTTTGTTTAGTGATTCGGACCAATAAACTCCATTGACAATTGCTGGGTCTGAAAGAGAAAGAGAGAAAAGAGGAATGTTACAAAGCTAAGTTAAACAGAACCCTGCTGGCACCCCATAGCTGGCAGATGAGGCCAATCTCACAGGAAGCTGTAAAGAAAGTTACAGCTCCTGAAATGTTCAGCTCCTGGGAATTCCACACATTTGGGTTTTTCCATCCTCCTGGAGCTCTCAAAGCCACCCAGGAGCTTCTGTGGATATCTGAAAAGCATACCCCTTCATTTGTAACTTTCAATCCTCTTTAGTCCATAGATCCTGAGAAAGCAAAAGGAAATCTTCAACATTATTTTTCATAATTTCTGCTCCTTTGTGCCTCTTTGTGCCTTTGAGTCAAAACTCAGCATTAAAAAACAGGAGAAATGATGTTGAACATTTTTTCATATGCCTGTTGGCCTTTTGTATTTCCTCTTTGGGGGAGAAGTTTCTTTTTAGCTCTTCTGCCCATTTTTTGACTGGATTATTTACTTTATTTTTGTTGAGTCTCATCAGCTCTTTGTAGATTTTCGTGATCAGTCCTTTATCATTAGTGTTTTGTGCAAAAATTTTTTTCCCAGCCGGTGGGCTGTCTCTTTGTTTTGATTACTGTCTCTTTTGCTGTGCAGAAGCTCTTTAATTTGATGTAGCCCCAGCTGTTTATCTTTGCCTTCACTATCACTGCTTTGGGAGATGTGTCTGTAAAGATGTCTTTGAGGTGCATGCCATGTAGTGTTTCACCTATATTTCCTTCCATATATTTTATGTTTTCAGGTCTTATGTCTAGTTATTTAATCCATTTTGAGTTGGTTTTTGTGCATGGTGTGAGATTGTAGTCAAGCTTCATTCTTTTGCATGTAGCGACCCAGTTTTCCCAGCACCATTTATTGAACAAACTTTCTCTGTTCCATTGCATATTCTTTGCTCCTTTGTCAACATCACTTGTAATCAGGGAAATGCAAATCAAAACTACAATGATATACAATCTTACACCAGTGAGAATGGCACATATTAAAAAGACTAGCAACAACAAATGTAGGCGAGGATGCGGAGAAAAAAGGAACTCTCCTGCACTGCTGGTGGGAGTGCAAACTGGTCCAACCACTATGGAAAGCTGTGTGGAGATTCCTCAATCTGCTAAAGATGGAGCTTCCATATGATCCAGCAATTGCACTCCTGGGTATTTACCCAAAGGACACAGAAACATTAATTCAAAAGGGCACCTGCATGTCTATGTTTATAGCAGCACGATTTACAATAGCTAAGCTATGGAAACAACCCAAGTGCCCCAAAATAGATGACTGAATCAAGAAGATGTGGTACATATACACAATGGAATATTACTCAGCTATTAAAAAAGATAAACTCATGCAATTTTCAGCAACATGGATGGAGCTGGAAGGGATCATGCTCCGCGAAATAAGCCAGAAAGAAAAAGAAAAATACCAGATGATCTCACTCATAGCAGTAATTTAGAAAACCTAAATAAGGTACCAGGAAAAAGAGTAATTATAATGAAGTAAAAATCAAAATTAACAAGCAACTATAAACCAGGGACATACTATAGTGGGGAGAGAAGGGAGTAGGATCAAAACAAGGGTGGTGGGAATTGTATGGGGACCACAACCAAGACGAAAATGCATATATTGTGCAAAAATGAAAAAATGATATAAGAAATATATAAAATAAATAAATAAAAACCAAAAAAAAAAAAACCAAAAAACAAACAAACCCAGAGAAATGGTTTGTTTTCACTGCAGTCATCTCAGCTGAACAGTTCTCTCCGCCTCTGACTTAGGGGTTTGCTTAAAAGGAGAAAGTCAGTAAATTGGAAACAACATAAGTAAATTGTTCTGTTTCTTTTGATCAGTGACACCTTCTTTTCCATGAGGACAGGAACCACCTTGCTTTGGTCTTGTGCTACAGAGATACCCCTTTGTCTATAAACTCCAAATACTTGTGGCAAGGAGAAGAGATGGAAGAACAAATGAAAGGATCAAAGGAGAGAGGATGGGGGAATAAAACAAAGAGTCTCCAGATTCCAGACAACTGTCCGCTTTCTTGCTCAGTAATCCCATAAGCAAATCTCCTTTCCTATCTCTTGGCAGCTCAAAGATACCCCTTTGCCTTTTGTTCATAGATATAAATAAGGCAAAGACAAAGAGAGTGAACACGTTATTTCTTACATATTGGTCAAAGGGAGTTGGATCCCTTAGGATGCTCTGGTACTGCCCAGTTTTTTTAACCTGTGAACTTGTTTCAACATGGTTTTACATTAAGCAACATTCTAAGATGGGGGATAATTGCAGTGTCAATATGATGGTTAGATGACAATTGGATGCACAAGTTAATAACTAGGAAGAAGAGGAAGAGATGAAGACTTTATCGAATCTTTCTTGGGGTGTAGACTCTCTTTCTTTTATTACTTGTACCATGGCCTCTGAGGCAGGTGCATCGCTACCCTCAGCAGCACTGGAAGTTCAGGTTCTTTCCGAAAAGCACCCAACTGTGAGTGCTAAAGTCTCTAGTTTTATTACATCTTATTTGTAAGATGGGGACAATGATACCCACCTTAAAGGAATGTTTGGAATGTTAAACAAATTGACAGAAAAGGAGTAATAGCAAAAGGCATTCACAAAGCCATCAGTGGAACTCTTCCATTGGCTCCTCACCAGAGCTCCCTAGGAGACACAACAATCTCACGTGGTGGTGGTGTCTGTCTTACAGAGATTCCTCAAAATGCAGACAGGAAAATAAAGACAGATTTGCTCACTCCAATCCTAAAATCACATAGCAAGTCAATGAGCAAAATCACAGCACAAATTTTCATGTAAATTAGGTATACTGGACAGGAAACTCAGCACTGGCACCAGTGCAGCCCAACTCTCCTCCACAGCTGCCTGTCCTTTGCTAGCTGGCTGTCCCCAAGACATACATCAAGAGACATTCCAGGCAGAGCCTACAAAATGGCTTCTGACCCAGGAGCCAGACAAGGCATCATCTTATTGTCTTACCTCCAGCCTGCCTTATTTTTTCAAACGAGTTACCCAGACTCAATAGGCATTGGGATTCTGGGTCTCACCTCAAGGGTAAATGCTCTAACTCTTGCAAAGTATAATAAACTACATCATAGGTTGGAGAGTGAAAATGACCAAATCAACCTTTTGCTGCAGAGTAATTTTAGAGAAAGACTCTATCCTCGCAATCCTAGAAAATGGAGTCCTTTATTTTTCCTGTCCATGCTTGACAATAAGTCTTTTGACTCACTCGTTGCCACTTAAATTAATCCACAACAATGAAAATCCAATAAGGAAACTGAAAAATACATGTTTCTTGTCTCCTCCATCACAGGCCTCATGTGTGCCATATAAAAGCCTTCCACAATTAGGAGCAAAAATTCCATTTCACTGGCTCACAGTCTCAACATTTAAGGGGTCAGTTTCCAGTTAGACAATTTTCTCCCTCTTATTTTTTTAGTGTGGTTTATGTGGGGTTAGTAAAAGGCTGCCCATACCTCTACATGGTTCTAAGATCAATATTTGGGGAATTGTGAGCAAGGGGAATATGGTGGTCTGTGGATCGTTTCACCCACTTCATTTGGACACTAAATTTTGCTCTGAAATTATTCCTCTTAAAGAAAATAGGGCTTTAATTTTCCCAGGGCTTGGAGAACAAGGAAAAGAGAATTACTAAAATCTATGGTTCAGTTAAATGTGGGTTGTGCTACACACACCCATTTGATCAGGTATGGGAAATAATATTTCCTCTGCCTCATAAAATAATCACAGTGTACTGATTTCATAGCAAGCAATTCTAATAGAAAGGTAAATCTTAACTTGTTCATCGTTACAGTCATCTAAGAAATGGGGGGGGGGGGTTACAGGAAAATTGTCACATTAAGTAGAATTTTCATCTAGACATTCAGACTAAAAAAACCTCAATTAGAAACAGTGGTCCCAACATCACTGACAGAGCAAAAACAAAGTAGCCCACAGGCTGGGTGCTGCCCACTGCACCCTCCTCTTCAGCCCCTTCCAGCATCTACCAAACAGGAGCTGAGTGTTACATTGGAGTGTGGACAAGCGCCCCAGTCTGATGGGCCTTAATGGCTGCTGAGCAGATCTATTTTCACATCCTCTTAAGGAGCAGACTTATCTTTCTCCTTGTTTGTGTTTTAAAATATGTTTAAAAATCCCACTTACTTCATCTAGGGTTCTTCAAGAGTCTTAGATTAATCTGAGATTTGGTTAATCCAATTAATCTCAGATTAGTCTTCCTATGGATTGCAGGTACTGTATTAGCTTCCTGTGGCTGCTATAACAGATTACCACAACCTGGAAGGCTTAACACAACAGAATTTGATTCAGGAGGCCAGTCCAAGTATGGGCAGGACTGGCTCCTCCTGGAGGCTCTCAGGAAGGGTCTGTTCAACAGATCTCCTAGCTTCTGTTAGCTGCCAGCAATCATTGGTGGTTTTTGGAAAGTAGACACATCACTTCAGTTTCTGCCTCTATCTTCAGTGAGCCTTCCTTTCTGTGTTTCTCTTTTTTCTTTAAGGAAATCAGTCCCTGGATTTAGGGTCCACACTAAATTCAAGAGGATCTCATCTTAAAATGTTTAATTTAATCACATCTGCAAACACCCTTAGTCAGACCATGCTCATAGGATGTGTGGAGGGTACAAACTGGACATTTCTTCTGGGACCACTGTTGAACTTAATAAGTGCACTTGAAACCTCTCCCTCACCTGTTATTATCCTGCACAATATATCCATATTTTGTGGGTTGTACATATTCTTTTTACAACATGAGTTTAATAAATACAGATTTTTACCCTGTGAAGGATCTCTAAAGGCTTCCTTCCTTTTCTTGTTTATAGGAACAATTTAAATTGTGTGTGTGTGTGTGTGTGTGCATTATGATTCCATGCACTGAACTATTCTTCTTGACCTCTGTCAATGGACTATAATATACCAAATTGAATTAAAATCAGCCCTCTTTTTGTCTAGTATTATGAGTTAGTGCTCAGCCTTCTCTGCTTAATATAACACAGTGCTCCTTCTGCATCAACTTATTATTGGTCAATAAGAAGTTTGGGAATAGCAGTTTTGCTTCATGCTTCCTCTACCTTCTAAGAGAGTAAATTACCTCTGATGTCAGTCAAAAGTGCATCATATGTTCAGCTTCTAGTAAAAGAGACTACTAGCAGATGTTTAGAGAGTGAGAGTCCCACACCACCTTTGCAATCAATTTGCTATTTTTAAAAATGGCATCTCACATGTCCCTGTTGTCTTTTTAATGTAACATATAATCCAGCCAAAAAATAAATAATCGCTTTTGTAGTTTGTTTCTTTTATTTCCATCCAAATCACTGGTATTCCTGTGCTTTGCTCTCAAGCTTGCATTTTGCCACATGGGGGATGCCTTGATGTTACAGAAGGCACACCCCCACCTACATACACTCACACACCTTTCTATTTCAGTTCTGTACCTTTGAAATGAAGTACTCCCATTATATTCCAGTCACCAGTTCAATCCTCCTGAATCTTACCTGAGATGATCAGCCTGTTGGGATCAAGCAAATTAATGGAAATAAAACATTTAGCACAGCAGCATGTAAAATGTACCATAAATGCCTACTACTTACTCTGTGTACTAGCAATTGAATAAATGATATCCAAGAAGAGCTCCCAACTCCCAACTCTGTTTGTATAGTGAGTATCACTGAGCAGCACCCCAATAGTCCAGCTACCAAGTCTGGAACTTAAGCTTTAAAGCCCCAAGCTTGCCTAATGTAAGCTAATGGCCTAGGGCTCCCAACTCTCCATGGAGGGCAGGTCAGTGTCCTAAAACTTAAGATTTAATCTAAGTCTTTTCTTTCCTTCCTTGAATTAGCAAGTCAAGACACTTTCATTCCTTTGTTCATCAACCAATACTCATTTAGCACCTCCTACACCAAGCATCCTGCAGGAAGCCAGACAGACCAGGAGCTTGTTCGGTCTGAGAAGGAGAGACAGGGGACAAGTAAATGAGAATCCTGGACAGAAATGCATGAACACTAAAGGGGGTGGTAGGCCTGAGAGTTACCATGCATACAGAGGTGGAAGGGAGTTATTCTAATTATGAGTAAAGATAGTTGCTATGAGGAGAGACCTGAATGCTGGAAGATGTCAGCTGAGAAACACTTAGATCAGCCAGAGCTTTAGGCAGAGGAAGCAGCAAGCAAGAGGTCCGAGCTGCAAAGAAATGGATGTTACCCCCAAACCATTGTTTGAAGGGAAGACAGTAAATTCATATTAAATTGATTTTTTGAATGTGTTCCTTGTAAAGAAGGTATTTCCTGCCTTGAATAGCAGGGAGAAGGATCTTGGGTTTCTGAAAGATCATTGAAGGCATGCATCTCCTGTATATGAAGTGACACCAGGCTTGGGACAGCCAGAGAGACTGACACCATGAAGGAGTTTTCCCCAGTGCTGCATGTTGGACCAGATTCAAGAGGAGAATAGCTGTATAGTTTTCATATCTCCCATTTCAGCAAGTGAATGACATCTTCCCCGTTCATTCTAAATAGATCGTAGATTAAATAATGACTAGTTTTGATACTAATTATCAAGTACTTATATGTATTGGAAAAGAGCCCTTAATGTGCATTGGATTATAAAGTAATTTTATTTGCCAAAATTTACCCTTCCTCTAAACTTAGTGATATGCCAGATATTAAATGCAGGTTGTTTTCATAAAACTAGAGCCAGTTTTTGACAGCCCTGGGGCCCTAGGGTGGAGGACAACTCACGAGCCATGTTGGACCACTCTGGATAAACGTGGGAAGCAGAAGGAATGGATAACCTGGAGGATGCTCTCCACTGCCAGTCTCCTGCCTCAGCATGCTAGGCTTCAGGGTCATTCCCCAGCACCATTTCACCTCACAACTATGTTTGTTTTGCTTTAAATATATCAACTTTATATAATCCTTCTCCATTAACATATTTTAAATTTTGTGGGGAGACATGCATTTCCTCCTCCTCACCACTCCTCAGTCTCCTGGAATAAACCATTCCCCAATTTTTGTCAGCAATAAGAAGAAGAAAATTACATGATAGAAATCAAATTCAGATGACACAATAATGATGACAGCAGCAGAGGCTGCCATTTTCTAGAACATTGACAATGTGCCATGCACGAACATCAGGGGCCATGTTCTTTCTAGCCCCATTTTACAGATGTGGAAACTGATTCTCAGAGCATTGAAGTCTATCTCCAGAACACCTTGCCCAAGGTAGAGATGACTGAAAGCTGCCCAAACTAGAGATGACTGAAAGCTGCCCAAGCTGGAAGAAGACTTGAACGAAGGCCTTGAATTCTACTTAGTGCCTGTAAAACAGAACAAAGGGCACTAGGGAGGTGTGGTCAAGATACCAGGTAACACATGGCCCTGGGCAGGCTGTCTGCCTCCAGCTTAATGAAGTGGGTGGTCCCTGGAGAAGAGGCTCAGATCAGATTTCCTTGGGTGCTGACATGGCATCTTTGCCCCTGATGCTCAGAGCATGTGTGGGCTCAAGGGGACATGGTGCATAAAGATGAGGCAAGGCTGGGAGCCAATTCAAAAGTTCCCTAAAGCACTCTCCTCAGTTCTTGGATGTGGAACCACCAGTGAGGGTCTTTCATCACCATCAGCTTTTGGATTTCAGGTCAGCTCACAGAGGGGATATTTACAAGGCATCAAATCTTGGATAAGACACACTAGGATGAGGATAAGCACATCTCAAGGGGTTTCTGACTCTAAAATGACACTTGATAAACTGCAGTTAAACTGGTGTTAGCTAAGTTAAAACACCTTGCTTGATGTGATATTTTCCCCCACTAACTGAAAACTCCCTTAAGGTCTCTAACAAAACTGAAGAATCAGAGCTTCCTTCTTTTCTGAGGTTTTGCTGTAGCTAGAAAAGAAATAAAACTCCTCTTGGACAGGGTCAGAGATGGGGTGGGTGGAGTCACCCCTTTCCCACCAGCAAGTACTAAAACAACATCAGATTCCCTGGAACTCAGTATTCTGCTGGCAAATGTGTGCTGACTACGATAGCCACCCGAACCTTGCTCCAGAAGCACCAGCAGGACCTGCTACTGGTCATACAGAGAACAAAACCCGCCCCGCCCTCACACACACAAACCTGGTATTCTAGATGTTCTGCTGTGGCCCACACTCCCTTTTCTAGCACTTTTCTCCTTCAGGCCCCACATACCCTCACATGTACATTCTGGTCAGTCTCAACTTTCCCTTCCTTGTCTGCAGTTTCCTTCCTAGCAGCTGTTACTACCACCATTGGACACCTGTCTAAAAGGTATAAACCAGGGCCTCCCCGGTGGCGCAGCGGTTGAGCGCTGGGTTGCGAAGCTGCCCGCAGCCTCTGCAGCACCAGTTCAATCCCCAGCCACCAGGCGAGGGTCCCACATGGCGCGCAGACTTCTCCTGCTGCCCGCTGCTCCCCTCAGCAGTGTACTTCGGTCCTTCTGCCTGCTCTGCTCCCCTCTCTGGCTCTGGTGAATTCTCTCACCCTCCCACACTTCTGACTGTACCCAGTGCTTGTATAAATAAATAAAGAAATCTTTAAAAATAAATAAATAAAAGGTATAAACCTCTCATATTTTCTAATATCCAAAAAAAGCATTTAGCACCTATATAGCATGCATTTACTTATTTATCCAGAAAATATTTCCTCGAGGCTTACTGTGTGCCAGGCACTGTGCTAGGTTTGGGATAAAGGAGAACGTGAAACATGGCCTTTAACCCAACAGAGCGTACAGTCCAGTGAGGGAAGCAGAGCACACAATAATTACACAATTAGATGGAAAATTACAGGCTTGATTAGTATAAGAAGGGGCAGCAAGAGATATTAAGGACTATGTTCATGGGGAAATCTTCCTAACAGTGCTGATCAGCTGATCAAGCAGGAATCTACTACACAATGAATATGCATGCAAAGGGGAAGAGGCAGAGTGGTCCCCACAGAGCCAATTACAAATTTAAATACCTGTAATGTAAAAAGAAGGCTGGAGGGTGAGGGGAGACCAGCATGAAGACCCTCACCTGCATCCACCTTCAACTCGGGAGCAAAGAAGGCCACTGGAGAGTTTGAAATGAAAGCAGGCACAAATCTTTGCCATTTGGAGAGCAGTCCAAGTGGGGGTAGGTGGGCAGTGTAGAGAGTTTAGATGTTCCCACAGCCATTCAAGGGACACCCTAGGGTGCCTGCATTAGGGTGGCAGAGCGGCCTCCAGTGGCAACTGGAGACGTGCTCACCTAATGTGTACCTGTCTAGGTTTTCTCTCTTAAGAGAGGTGTTTATGTCAAGCTTCAGGGCTCTCTTCTGTATCACCCCAGCATCCACAAGGGGAGGCCACAGCAGTAGGAAGCTGGCCTACAGCACTCCAGAGCTAGTCCACGTGGTTTTCGCCCCAGGGGAGCTGGCTTAGATCATGCACAAATGGGAAAACCTACTGAGGGCAATGGAGAAAAACTGTCTCCCAAACAACTGGATTATCTCTGATATGCTGTCTAAGGTTAATTTCTCTGTTTTAACAGAGCTAAGAGAAAACCTTCCCAGCCATCCTTGCAGTGTGTCTCTAATTGATAGGAGTTATTCATAATCAGCATAGAAGAAGGGAATTTTTTTTTTTAATGGTTTGAGAGCTGGGATAGTAATTTATTTATTTATTTACTTACTTACTTACTTGATTTGATTTGATTTTTATATTCCCCATGCAATTGCAACCCCCTTATTTTGACCCCGATCCCACCTTTCCCCGCCCCCCATAGTGTGTTTATGGTTCATAGTTGTTTGTTGATTTTGATTTTTTCTTTCTTATAGTTATTCTTTTCCCTGGTCCCTTATTTAGGTTTTCTAATTCCTGCTATGAGTGATACCATCCGGTATTTTTCTTTTTCTTTCTGGCTTATTTCGCGGAGCATGAGCCCTTCCAGGTCCATCCATGTTGCTGAAAATTGCATGTGTTTATCTTTTTTGATTGCTGAGTAATATTCCATTGTGTATATATACCATATCTTCTTGATCCAGTCATCTATTTTGGGGCATTTGGGTTGTTTCCAAAGCTTAGCTATTGTAAATCGTGCTGCTATAAACATAGACATGCAGGTGCCCTTTTGAATTAATGTTTCTGTGTCCTTTGGGTAAATAACTAGGAGTGGAATTGCTGGATTATATGGAAGCTTAGAAGAAGGTTATTGATAAGAAAAGGAAACCAATCTCTAGGTGCTGGAAACCTTCAGAACAGCTCTCTTCCTTGCTTTGGCCACATACTGCCAGCAGCCCACCAACCCTCATTTTCTATCAGGCTCACAATTACTAAGAAGGCCATCAGCCCAGATGGCAGAATCACAAAATCATATTTTATTGAGAGCCAGTCCCATCTAGGTTGAAATGAGAGAAGACTTTCTGAATGGATATCAGGAATCGGGATGTCTAAAGGCTAAGGGAACAGGCAAAGGGAAGACCACAGAGCTAGTCAGGGACTAGACTGGCCTTTCACTGCCCAAGGTAAAAGGTGGGGAAGGTATATGGGATAAGGATGGTGGGGCTCCAAGCCTCTGTCCCAAATCCCCTCCCCCTCAAAGTAAAGCCAAATAAACTCTTCCCCATCTGGTCAACAAACACTTATATACCTAGGATATTTAAAGCTTTGCCCTGTGCTCCATGGGATGGATGGGTGGGCACAAGAAAGGAACAATTGGGGAGAAAACTGACATTATTACAAGTCACACACAATAAAAGATAACACCCAGTTGGAGAATATATAGTTGTCATCACTTCCCAAGAACCCATTCCTGATATCCATTCAAAAAGTCTTCTCTCATTTCAACCTTTCAAAAGATAGAAAGAAATTTAAACATTTCTTCCTGCCATCTTCTGGACGGTCCTGGCTCTCAGTAAAATATGATTTTGTGAGCCTGCCATCTGGGCTGATGTTATCAGCTTTTTATTGATATTTAATATAAACACAGCCCTGAGGCTAGCAGGTACCCTGACAGGATCTGAAATATAATTGCCAGGGAACTGTACAAATGTGTGTAGCAATTAAGGAGCTGTCAGGGATATTGCTGTTGTGAAGACAGAGCTGCAGGCTGGACAAAGGCAGGCGGTGCAGAGCAGAGAGGCAGAGGGAGCAGAGACTACAGGAATTATACAGGGGAATAGTCTTGTGATCACTATAGCAGCAGCCCAGAAATCACAAGCAGGATGAGTGGGTTATGGATCTTCAAATAGAAATGGAGTCAAGTGTAACTTTGCGATGTGCTGTCAACATCCAAAGGTCGAGAGCTGACTCTTGTGCTCTAAGATCCATATTGAAGCAACAACATGCACCCTGGAGTCTGACTTTCAAGAAAGGTCTGGGTCAGAGGACACGAGGGTGGGGACATGGAAAGGATTTTTATTCTGCTCTGCTTTTAAGAGCTATCACAGTCATATCAGCCTGCGAAATTGGCTTGTGGGTGAGCAAGATGGGATGCATAGGGATGAAAGTTCTTTTCTGAGTGAGGAAGAAGGGAAGATGAGGGAGCTGGTGGTCAAGGTCCAACACAGGAGATTTTCCTGAGGATCCCCAAAGAATTCCTTCGTGCCATGTTCCAGCTGCAAGTGATACCCACACCTAAGCTGTCATTGACTAGAGGTCACACAGTGGTGGTGGATGTGGCCACAGTGATGGAGGCATGGATGTAATCTCTTCCCTGTATGAGGGTCTCTTGTCATCCTCTGAGATGCCTGGGAGAAACTAGAAGAAGAGAGGTGAGGAGAGAGTGGAGTATAATGAATGACTTGGGTTTGGGAATCAGAATTACCTGGTCTAGCAATAGAGTCATTAGTGCCTTAATTTGATTCTAAACTCCTATGGGAATAGCACCTCTTTTCAAATGGAATGCTGCTGCTGGAGATGTGAGTCACTACCTCTAGTCACTATCTCAACAACTCACAGAGTGAGTCAATTAAAAGAAAAGCATTAAGTAATCACACAGGTATTGGGCAGGAAAAGGAGAAATCATGAGTGTGGCCCACGAAAGACTGACAGGGCTGGAAAAGGCAGCTCCAGAGGCTCAACACCACCGTACATGTCAGCTCCCACAGAATCCCGCCTAAGCAACTCAGTCATAATCTTTTATTCCATAAGTACCATTGTTTTACATCCTTGCTAATATTTTGACAATATAGGCGTTCTCCCCTCAGGTATGGTCACCATAGCCTTTCCACCACCAAAGCACCCCAGTCCTGCACCGTAGAACATTGTTCTCTTCCTACCTTCATCCCACCTATCCCTTCCCCCCTTAGAGGCCTCAGATCTATGGCCCATTTTCAAGGGTTAGTCTTAAAGGTTTTCTGATCCTTTAGTTTCTCTATATTCACATACAAGTGACACGTTGACAGTATCTAACCCAATTTGTGGGATGACAGGGAGCACGCATTCTATGTAGATAAAATTATTTTTTCTTCTGTAATAAAATATAAATGTCCCCTATGACTTCCTGTTCCAAAACTGAAAAACTTGATTGCCATTCAAACTAAAGAATATGAAAATGTAGATGCAGTCATATATCAAAGAGCATTTCTAGCTCCACATCCCTAGGAACATGTAAGGAGGATTCAGAGGAGGGCTGAGAAATTGTAGAAAGATGTCCTAAGAAACAGACAAGTTCTCTGCAAGTAAACTGCAGGGAATATCTTCACCCTCACAGAGGTCTAGGGAGGAAGTCAATTTCATGCTCAGGTGGTTTTCATGGACATGTTATTGAGGACCAGGTTTGTATGGCTAGAATATTATAAGAAACTGCACTTGAAGCCCAATTTCATGTGAAGATCTACAGACTGTAATTCCCCTGGGAGTATACCACTGGAGGTTCAAACTGTGCCCAGTGATAAGCACAATGAGTAATGTCAGTTTCCATTTCTAATAATGTTGGCCAAGGACAATTCACAAGGAGGTTCCAATCATCTTTTTGCCAGATTTCATTCACCCTACAAATTCTTTTGCCAACTATTTCTTTGGCTTGTTGAAGAAGAGCATTTGGGCCAAATTAATCGAGGTCAAATGATTGAGTTCATGAACCTTCAGTTGCTGGTGCACACTAACTCCTGAGTAGCAGGGACCAGGGCTTGAAAACCTCTTGTCACATAACAGCTCATGAAAAATCAAAGGGTGTAGGTTTAATTCTATTATGGTGATTTATAAATAATATAACCATATAAAATACCATCAAAAATGAATGACTTTGGGGAGGTCTTTCTATTAAATTATAGGCACAACTACTGTACAATGGGTCTATTCTAGGCAAATCAGAAAGGATGAACATCCCAGTTATAATTAATCCCATTCCACAAGGAGTGGAACTGACTGACAATGTGTGTGTGTGTGTGTGTGTGTGTATCTAATGATCTCTAATGTGATCATGATATGTAAGTTGGCTAAAAAATGTAAGGTGGTTAAACAAAAAGGATTAGAGCAAGGAATCACTTTTAACACATGAAACACCTTTTAACATGCAGCCAATTACTGCATGTAGAACTATGACCTTTTGATTATTAGGGATATTTTGCTAGCTGTGGACATTCAGCATACTATATATTCAGCATGGGTTCTACTGATGGAAAAAGAAATAGCAAACATTAATTTGCTTAATTACCAGTGCATAGGTGGAAGTTACTTAAGAGAGCTTTTACTACAATTATGTCAATGCATCCTCTACTTCCTTCTTCAAGACAGGAATCTTTCCAATTAAAGAAACCAAACATACCACTCAATATATTAAAAAAAATAATCCATAGAACTAAAACAATGAGGAGCTGGGAGACTGTAAGGGTAGATTTATTTGCTATTGGTTTCTACCTTTGATGCTTTCCTACTGAGTTGACTCCTTCCTCAGATTCTTCTTCTCTACATCCTAGCCCTTGCCCCAGCATCTCCAGTCTTCCACTTAAGAGGGCTACAAAATTTCTTGGAGCACTTACAGTCACTAATCCCCCCATCACACACACTCTATTCAGGGGCAATAAGTGAGATCTTCAAATGTCTTCCTACTTTTCACTGAGTTTGATCAGAGTAAGCCTGTCCCTGAGCTGCTGAGCACGGGAGGGGGCTAGAAATGCTGACTGATCTACTTAAACCTGTTATGCCTTAAGTCTAAATTCAAGCTCAGGATCCATGGAAGATCAGTTCCTGAAAGAAATTCATGGTGCCACAGCACGAAGAGAAAGGTAAGGTCACTAAACCATAAATATTGCTTCCTACTTTCCAATAAGGTTACGAACGTCCCAAGAGTAACTTCAGAGGTCACAAAATTCATGTCATTCAGAATTTCATTAAGAACTAATTCAGTCAGGGAACTTAAATATGGCATGATCACTCCCCAAGCGAAGCATTTCAATACTAGTATACAAGTCTGTTGAACATTCTAAAATCACAAAGCAAATAGAAGGAACTTTATCAAGGAAATTTCAGTGCAAAAGATAGGTATCTTGGAATACAAAGAAAAAATCAAAGAAGAAGGAAGTGTTTCTTGGGAAATAATGCACAAGTCCAGTAGACGAAATGTTACAAATAACAAATAAATAGGAATTAGGGATAAAACATAGTTAATTAGGATATGGGATCAGTATAAGTTCATACCAGAGGGTCAATCCAACCTATTGAATAACTCAAAGCTACGAAAACAAAACCAACCAAACCGTACTCATTTAACAGGAACTGCATCAAGAGACAAGGAAGCCACCTGCTGCAAAAATGATGTAGGTCAAGAAGGGGCCTTCAGAAATGGAAGTTTATCTCCAGAACATTCAAGGATAGGACTACCTACAGATTTTAAACAGAATTGTTTAAATAAGAGCACACTCTTGGGTCAAGTTTGAAAATGTTTTCTGAAAAATTTTAGCAGTCTAAATTTTATTATTTTATATTTGTAGAAACAGACTACTTCAAAAAGATATTCTGGCAATAAGTTGCTAAAACTTTTATATAACAGTGGTGACTTATTTAATCAATTTGATTAAACAGTATGGACCATAATTTAAGATGCTTGTAGTAAAAGCTCCAGTAATATTGCAGAGTCCTATCATTTTTGATGACTAATTTTATTATAGCACTTACTAGAAATAAGATGTCATCTATGCAGCTAGTATCCAGTTCAGCTTTCTTATTTAATCTGTCATGATTTTTTCACCCTTTGATCTGATTATTTTTAAATAACTTGGTAGGTAAATTAAAACATGAAAATTTAAGGTTCACATCATTCCAAAAACATTTACATGATTAGACTATAACGAAGTTTTCATAAGACCTAAAGGCTATGTTATTCTTGGAGTGCCCCAAAGCAAGGAACATCCCTGATTCCAGACAAAAGTTTACAAGGTCAGAATAATGGTTAGTTTGGTCACTTTGAGTTCAGGAGATGGGTGGAATCAATAACAATAACAACAAATGATGCCAAGAGATGATAGCGAGACTTGTTTCAAAACAGTAACCAATGATAGAAGGTAGAAATATTTAAGAGAAAGCACATTACTTAAAACATGCATTTAATTTAATTTTAAGTTGTTCAATATCTGTTCTCTAAGACATATTATGTATTTAACCATCTCTGTGGAGATCTTATCTCTTACAATTGAATTAGGGATAAAACATAGTTAATTAGCATATGGGATCTGTATTAATTCATACCAGAGGGTCAATCCAAACTATTGAATAACTCAAAGTGTGTTTAAGAAGAAAAGGAAAGGAAAGAAAAAGAATTAAAAATGGGTTCCTTCCTCTTGAAAGGAGCTGACTGTAGTGCAATAAGGGATGTAAAAAAAATTAATAACTTTTGGGGTTCTTAACTTTCTCCAGACATTGTCTTACAACAAGAAAAAAAAAAAGGTCCGAGTGTTTAAAATCTCTCCAAAACTATTTGCAAAAACAATATGGAAATATATAACAGATGCACAAAGGCATCTTGGGATGCATATATTAAGGACCCACAACTGCAAATTCTAAAATCTATTTAATTGTGCCAAAGAGAAACACAAGAAAGACCTTTTGATAAACAAAATGCAGACAGAGTTTCAAAAAAAGAAAAATCTTGAAATCCTGAGCCAAGGATTAGTCCATGGTTGGGTATTTCAGCCCATGACTAGACCACCAAAACAGGCTATGCTGTCACGCCGGCCACCACTGAGTGCAGCGACAGAGCTCAAGTCTGGGCCCTGTGTGGTGAGAGAGAAGAATAAGGAATGAATTCTGCATGAAATTTTCGTTTGGGCTTTTTATCTTAGACCAAACATAGAGCTTGCTTTTGCAGGGGGTAGGGGAGGTGGGAGACTGGACATGAACCTCTAAACCTTGTTTTATTCTTGCCCTTAAAAAAATACCTTCTCATTTAGTTGACAAAGGTAGCTTCAAATTTTGAAAAAAATTGAAAACACCCTAAATCCATTGATAACCATTGTTTATATCCTGATGCAAACTGTCTGCTCCCTTCTCCACATATTGTGTTTGCCTCACGATCGTGCTGTGTGAGCATCTTTACCACCGTACCCCCTCTGTGCATTTCTCAGTTTCCTAAGCCACGTGCATCTCTCTCATCTGTAACAGCATTCTAAGTGGAGAGAAGTCAAGAAGTCTGTTTTCATGAGTGACATTTTCATACTTAGAATATTTGGGAGGATATGCTTGAAAGTAAACAAATATAACCTCTTCACAAGTGTAAGGAGAACGGAGTGTTGGTGAGCAGAGAAGCAAAGCTTGTGACTTCACTATAGAAACATACATATAAGCCAGATCACCATGCTTAACATGTCCAAAATAATCTCCCAAAACCTCTCTCGCACATCTTTCTCCTATAAACGAATAGTATCACTGCTTTCAATTTACAAATAGCATTACTGCTTTAAATTTTCATTATGAAATACTTTCAGATTTTAGAATAGTTGCAAACATTGTAAAAAACTGACAACAAATCCCATTTACCCTTTGCCCAGCTTCCCTAAATGTTAACCTCTTACTTAAATACAGTCCATTATCAAAAACATCATACTAATTCTGATAGCAACATTAGCAGGTGCCTACAGATCTTACTCGAATTCCACCAATAACCCCACCAATGTCCTTCACCAGGGACTAGATCCAATCCAGGATCAGAGACTACATCAGCGCTCCTGTATCTGAAGTCTGCTCTATTTCAAGACAGCTCTTCAATCTTTCTTGTCTTCCATGACCTTGAAGGTTTGCACTCCCTCCATGAGTACCACTTTGAAGGTCACTTGCGAGTCTAGCAGGACTCTGAAGAGCCCTGGCTGGCATGTTAGTTTCCTAGGGTTACCAAAACAAACTACCACTAGCTGAGTGGTTGACAACAGCAGAAATCTACTCTCACAGATAATGAGGCCATGTCTGAAATCATGGTATCAATAGGGCTGGTGTCTTCGGGAGACTCGGAGGGAGACCCTCTCACATGCCTATCTCTTAGTTCTGGTGGTCACTGGCAATCCTTGGGTCCCTTGCTTCATACACTCCAAGTTCTACATTACTCCAGCCTCTTCCCTCTCCTTACATGGCTTTCCTCTCTATACATCTCCATGCGCCTCCTTCTCTGCTGATAAGACACCTGTCATTAGATTGAGGGCCCACCCTAAAATTCACGAGGATCTCATCTCTAAATCCTTCCTAATCATATCTGCAAAGACCCTCTTTGTAATCAGGTCACACTCTGAGGTTCCAAGAGGGCGTGAATTGTTGAAGGGAACATTATTCAGCCCACTACAATGGCTTTCAATGTTTTTTTTTTTTTTTTAATGTATGCTTTTGCACCGTAGGTTATGAGTCCTGGCAGACAATTTCTAACATTATCTTAATATAAGACAATAGCAGAAACAGATTCTTTTACTTCTTAGAATAGCATCACACCAATTCCAAGCCCCTGTGGTATCATGGGGAAGATAATAGCAAATTATACTTAATTTTATATTTGGTATTTTAGATAAGCTATATTGTAGTTTAGACACTCAGCAGCAGCTCAAGTTCGCTGCTATTCTTATTCCAGGTGAAAACGTACCAGTCATCAGTCCTGACCAGAGAAGAAACGTAAACATATCTCAGGGCATCAGGGTTTGAAGCTGCTTCTGAATTGGATGTTCTTATAAGAGGTCATTATTTCCAAGAGCTGCCAGACCGGCACTGCCTCACAGGCCGAGTGAAAAGGACAACTGGGACAATCGCCATGTTCAATAGCCCGGCCGCCACTTGATTAGAGCAGGAGATGAGGTTCGCCTGACAGAATTTGTTCTCTCCAGAAACTCCCTGGGGGAGAGACAGCAGCTTGTCCTTGCCAAGTTGATTGCAAATTGAATCGGGGGTGATTTCGCTAGTACACATAGGATTTCCAGGCTCACCTCTTTTTCTCCTTTTGAGTAAAATGAACAGCGGTTCTTCTCTTCCAGAACTGAAGCCGTGCCTGCTCCGCAGCAGGTCTCATGCCTGGCCCTGAGATGTCTGGCTGCAAACTGGCTTAACTCTGAGGATTCTCTCAAACACATCTCCCTGGTCTCACCGTTGAACACATGTCTTTCTTTGATTCATTCTTTGTTGATTACTTTTCTTAATCAAGCAGAGGCGACCTCTCACATGCACAATCTGTGAGCTGGCTGCCCCAGGCTCAAGTTCACTGATTTCAAAAAGATAAAACTTAGGCAAGAGAGATAAACATTCCAAGCACGCACACACACTAAACCCATGTTAGCACCATCAAATATGAGTGCCTGCCTGGAAGCTAATTTGGATTGAGATGCCGTTGGTCAAGGAAGGCAAAGCAGAGGAAGGCAAAGAAAGCAAGTCTTCAGATGGAACAGGGTGTACATCACACAAATGCCATAGTAGCAAAAGAAATCATTTAACACACCTACATATCTCACACAGATACACACCCATATAGACACACACACTACATGCACACCCCCCACGCACTCAAACTACAGCAGAATAGAAAAAATATTGACAGTCCTGAAAAAGGAACCATAAACTGTTCACTAGTCTTTAATTGAATAACAGCACAAGAAAAAAGAAAAATGGGCTCAATTTCAAACATGCCTCCCTAAATACTATGACACTGGCCATGTAGACAGCACTTTCCATTTGCCCAACTGATTACTTTTCTCATGTTAGTTCTCTGGATCCTCTACAGAGTAGGTCCTCCCTGCACAATTTGAAATGAGGAGACCGGGCAATAGAGAGCTGAAGTCATTTGCTCATGGCAATACTTTTAAAAAGTAGCAGAACATGAATGCTTTGGACAAGCATTGGGCACTCAAGATGTGCCAGGAATCTATGTAGAGCATCACATTTGATTCTCAAAACAACTCAAAGGTGCACTAATGCAATCCCCATTTTCTAGCGATAGAGACTCAGATTAAGCTGCTGAGTAAAGTGCCCAAGGACACTTTACTCACACAGTAGCAGCACCACTAGGTAGGTCTTCCTGACCACACTTTATTGACAGGAAGCAATGCAAAGAGAGAATACATAAATTAGTAGTGTCACGTTTCCAAAAGTTCAAAACTGCAAACAAATTCCTACACATGGAATATGGGCCTTTCAGTTCCCATTGCACAAATAAAGTGCCAACCTTAAGAAAGGTAGGTGTGGGATCTGTACATGTGGGTAGACCTTGAGCAGAACAGATGGAGGAGCTGTGCAGTTTATGCATCCTTGTAGGATGGCCCAGGGGAATTAAAGTGAAGCAACTCAGGATGACGGCAAATTCCTCAGCACACTGGCTACATCTGTGAGGATAAAGCCAGTCTCCCCTGCTGGGAGCAGAAATGAATGCCCAGAAACTTGGCATCCTCTCTCCTTGCTCCCTGAAATCCTCAAATCCCCCTTGCATTGTCAGAGGGCAATTAGAGCTGAGAAAACCAGAGAAAGGCTTCAAAATGGCCCGCACTGTCTTGATGTAAGGGGATGTCTTGATGCAGATTCCGTCGTTGATACTGAGGACTCCTTGAGAGGGAGCTGAGAGGAGAGGGTTGTGGGGAGAGAGATTGACAAAAAATAAGAAAAAGCCCTGCTGAGTGTTCTGGGAATGTACATGTACACGGAGGAATTGAATTCACGGGTGGATAATGTCTTCTTCATCTGACTTGCCTAATCTTGCTCTAAGTCAGGCAACTTAGAGTGCTGGAGGGCAGCCTACATGAGGGCAGTGGCAGCAATGGCAGGTGCCAAATAATCTGAAAGTCTCCTGGAGATGATGTTACTCATCCAAAGCCGCAAGGGCACCTTTCATATCTGCACAAAAAAAAACCCTCAACCCGCAAAATCCCTCCCAAACAGTGAGTGCAATTCCTTCTTCCCACTGTGATTATGAAGATTGGGATACACCTCTGAAAAGTGCTGGGCATAGGGCTTGCCCTGGAATGTGATTGCAGCAATTATTCTTTAACTCTGAGGTGGGCTTAAGGAGAGATCTACACATGGTGTGTGAATAACCACCTCATGTTGACTGGCATTGCAGGAGATGAAAGCTGTGGGCAGAGCTGATGTGAGGGGAACAAAGTAGCCAAGAAGGGGCCTGGGAGAGGGCTGTGGAGGAGATCTGGGGAAAATGAACAGGCTGGTGGGGGTGGTTTCACTGTGTGGCACGGGCTATAATCTTCTCTGTGACCAGTCAATCAAGACTCACTCTCTGTACAGCTCTTATTTGGTTTGTGGGACACTCTGATCTTGGCCTCCGGGCCTGGCCACATGTGACTGGTTACTGCCATTGCCAAGACGTGGGCCGCTCTGCTAGGATCATTAAGAAGGTGTGAGCCCATGAGTCGGGACAGCATGTGTCAGACAACTGCTCAGGTGCTCAGGGCAAATTTTCAAGAAGCTCCTTTGTAAAAAGTTGCTTTACAAGTACTTGTGCTCTAGACCATGCTTTGAGATTCAAGAGACTGGTAAGATGTGTCAGAAGATGTTTGCAGGATTTGCAGTGTGGTGAGTGTGTTCAACACATCAGCTCACAGCACCGGCCTGTGTAAAATTTCAATTTACAAACCTAAGTGTGCTCACTTGTTTATCTCTCACCTCCCTTTGAGACTGGAAACTCCATGAGAGCAGAGAACCACAGTCATTATTTTTCTCATATAAGTGAGGACAGCACCTCGCGTTGCTCAACTCACAACCACAAACAAGCAGGGCAGAGCCAAGGCCTGCAGGTCCAACAGGGAGAGACTCAAGAGCCACATTTAGCTTTGAGCAGAGACCAAAGCCACTGTAGTAGCCAGCTCCCTGCAAGTCTTAACCCCATACAAAAGAAAATTAGACCAAATCAAAATGGGCTAGACAGATGATTGCAACCCAAGTTGTGGGGCACCCCACTGCTGAGGACCTGAGTTTAGATTGCAGCTAAGTGGCTTTATAGTCTGCAGCAATATTCTGAGGGGACAGGGCAGAGACCTCCTCACCTCATCAGAATCCAGGAGGAGATGGGAACTGTCTCATGATGGCCTCCAAAGGAAGAGAAGTAGTTCCTTACAAGCCTCTCTCCTCTCTTGTTCCAGGAGTTTCTCAAGGTGTCTGCCCAAAATTCATAGTTTCATTGTTTCAAGTCTTTGCTTATGAGTTCTATCTGGATACAAGCAAAGTTAGCAGGGCAACTAGCACTGCTGTTTTCCCAAAAATGCACATAGCATGTAGGAAGTATTCAATAAACATTTGCTAAATAGGTGAGTCCCATGAGGTGGTGCTAATATAGCTGTTTTTTTTTTTTTTTCAAAGGACCAGGAGGGAATGAGATTTTTCCCCAAGGCCACAGAGTCTGTGAAGGAGAGAAAAAGGATTTGTCCATGGTCTCCAGTACCCGGTCTACTTCCTTCCCCATCACCTATACCTCTGCGCTAGAAGCCAGGGTGTGCGTGTCCCAGGAAGTTAACCATGAACATGCACGTGACTAGTCCAGAAAGTCTTCAAGCTAGCACCCCTGGGCCTCTCTGTCCTCCCTCCTTCCATCTCTGTTTCCTAGTTTGTAAAATGAGAATAATACTAGGTAGCTAATAAGGTTGAAAACTATTATTACTATCAAGAGTCATAACCATTTATTAACACGTGCCGGTGTCTTGGGGCCATGGCTATTGTCCCCCTCCCTAAAGATTTGGGGAGACAGTTCCATAACATGGGCGAAGGAGGGTAAGTGACTTCTCTAGTTAGCACAGTGCTGGACACCTGTGAACACTCAATGACAGCTGCTCTTGTAATACTGATAACATTAATAATAATCACAACAGCAGAATAGTTTCTAGTTGTTCTATCAGAGTGAGAGAAAAGGGAATGAGAAAAAAGAGGGAAGGGAATCCTTTTCAGAAATGCCCAGGATGCTCAGCTTGTCCTGTTTTTAGCTACAATCTCTCCCCAGCACATGATGTTCTGTGCTCAGAGGACCTGCTGGCCATGGCACAGGGCCAGTGTGCACACTGACCACCCCACTTAAGCCAGCTCAGAGACAGGCAATAGAGCCATGGAAAGAGCATCGGCATGGGGTGGAAAATCCCCCATGACAACATGCTGGTGTTCCCTGCTGGTCTGCAGCATAGAGGAGTTTCAACCAGGGGAGCCTGGAGGAGTCCTCATGGGGTGGGTCCATGCTTCCCTTGACACTGTCCTGCTTGCTCTCTGCCTGTCTCAGTCCACTTGCTCATGGAAAGAGGCCCAACCTGACCAAATAATTTCCCAAACATACCCACAAGATCTTTTAAAAATATGTTCACTGTAGAAAATGCAGAAAACACAAAAAGGAATAGAGAAGTAACCCACAATCCAAAGATCCAGGATGTCCATCCACAACACTGGGAAACACCTGCCAGTTCCACCAGGCTCCCAACCCCACTGTACACAGGACACAGCCCAAGCGTGCCACGTGCCACGTGCCAGTACCAGCAGGGCAGGGTCTAGTGGCCTTATCTTTATCATAGGATTAGAGGTAGAGGCTGAAACCTTGATGTTTTTAATAACTTTTTTTTTTCTATTCTAGGGTAATTGAAGTGGAAAATCTACATTTTCAGTTGGAAACATAAAGCACAACCACAAACATGGACAATTAGCTTTTAGCAGTGAAATCGCCAAGAGATTCTCTGTAAGTCTCAGTGTCTAGTTTTTCAACAAATAACCTTTTAATTCCTTTTAGTTTGGTCGTGCTACCTGGTGGCCACTTCATCTACTGTTCTCAGACAAGAATGAGCTCAGAGCTGACAGTGACAAATTGACCAGCAGAGGTTCTGGACACATCAGAAATTACTCAGCATCCTGACAGGTGACATGTCTACTGCAAAGCTGCTTTTTTCAGCTGTGCAATGGGGCCTGAGATGAATTGTGGCTTGGGTCAGTTCACTAGCGCAGGAAACAGTTTGCCATCATATATTCTTTCAACAAACATTCAGCAACACAAAATGATACCTTTATAATTACTCAAAATTTGGAGCTATAATATTCTGTTTCCCCAGTAACAATCATTATCAAGAGTGTCCACCAAGGAAGGAAATAATAGCTTAGCATCTGCAGAAAAGAAAGGATGCAGCAGGGACAGAAAGATGATACAAGAACTCATGCTTTAACCTTGAATCCTCACAAAATTGAAATTGAAACACTAACTGAAAAATATTAAAATATTAACATTGGATTAATGTTAAATATTAACATTAATATTTAATATGTTAAATATTAATTAAAATATTAACATTGTTATAATGAAAATCTTACACTTTAGTAGAAGAATTTTATGATTCTGAATCAAGGAGGCATCAGAATGTGAACATTAGAATACAGATGTGCACTGAGTAGTTGTTTATTCATTTAAATGTTTTTTTAGAATGTACTTAATGTGAGGTATAACTCTAAGGCAGTGATTCTCAAATGTTATCATTTGTATCAGGTCAGAAATGTATCAGAAATGACTGGAGGATTGGTAAAATATGCCCTCACCAACCATAAGGGTACCTGATTCAATAGACTAGGGAAGGACCCAAGAATTTTCATTTTTAAAAAGTTCTCAGATAGGGCCTCCCTGGTGACCTAGGGGTTAAATCTCAGCGCTACAACTGCAACAACCTGAGTTCTATCCCTAGCCAGGGAGTTGACCCACATGGTGCAGCAGACTTCTCCTGTCTCACCCCCTACTACCCTCAGCAGTGTATTTCAGTCTGCCTGTTCTGTTCCCCATTCTGTCACTGGTGAATCCTCTCACCCACCTCCCTGCAACTCTGGTCTGTACCCCAGTTCTTGTATGAAAAAATATATTTAAAAAAAGTTCTCAGATGATACTGATGCTGCTATGTGGAGCCACAATATAAGAGCCACTTTTCCAGGTTATGAAAATACAGCAGTCTTTTTCCTTGGGAGCTCACATTCTTTCTATTGGAGCGACAATAATTAAGAAAAAATAATTTCATTAGTGGTAAATTGGTCATTTCTACCATAAAAATAAAGTCAGAAGAGAATTTGGAATTATGGTGACAGTAGGGATCATAAAAGCATGGTCCAAAAAGGCATCTCTGAGGAGGCAACATTGAAACAAATGAGGTGAATGAAGAGAAGAAGTCATGGAAGAGAGGAAAGCACTCCAGGCCGAGAGACTAGAGACACTACTCGTGGGTGTGTACAGGTGCTCCAGCACTGCAAAATTAGTTATTAATTCATTTATTTTAATTTTTTATCATTTATATTTATTTTTTACATTGTTGTTAATTTTTGGACAGTCTCTGATATCCATAGTCCCAACCAGAATGAAGGCAACAATGGGAGGAAATAAATTCCAAGTAGGTTCAAGGATGGAAGATTTTTTTTTATTGGAAGTTGATGAATAGAGAAGTGATGTGCTCTATTTTATTTTATTTCTGGTATAATATCTACTTTTTTATTTTTTATTTTTTACATCATTGTTCATTTTTAAACAATATTTGCTTCCCCCCATTCCCTCAGGTGTAGTCCCCACACAGTTTCCGTCACCAATGCCCCCGTGCATCTTCACCTCAGTGCCCTGTGCTCGTCCCTCCCTCCCTCTGATCCCTCTCCCTCCTCCTCCCCTGCAGGATGTCTCTGGTTTATAATTGTCTGTTTTTGCCTTGTTGTGTTTTGTACTGTTGTTATTTTTTTACACTGATGTCTTCTTTGGTTCCCCTATATTCCTGCTATAAGGTTTCTAACTTATTGTAAAAGGAACACTTAAGACCATTTTTGAGAACAGAGAAAAGACTGTCCAGAGACAATGATGGAAGCAAGGAAATGGGCTGGGCTGGAGACATTCAGAGCTGGAGGTTTCGTGGTTACTGGAGGTGTGGAAATGGAGTGTACTCTGCAGGGGATAGTCTGACAGACTACTTGTGGAATGAGATGTGCGTGTAAGGGGAAGAGAGCTCACAGAGGCTACTGTATTTTATTGGGGGAGGGAGAGTAAGTGGAAATAAAACATTTTATTTGGAAACACTATTGCAAACATGCAAGAAAGAAAAGAGCACCAAATACACTCATATACCTCTTCAGATTTTTAAACACTGTTTCAACACTCTATCCCATTAGGTTTTAACATTTGCATACTGTCCCCATAAACACCACACACACACACACACACACACACACACACACACACACACACCCTTTCCAAATCACTTAAGGACAAACCATATATACCATGGTCCTTTCTCCCTACATACCTTAGAACTACAATGTTTCGAGTCTGAGGGTTCACAATATTTATATTTATGTAACATCTTTTTTTTTTTTGAGTAGTCATGACACTGGAAAACACAAAAATAGAAGAAAACTATCACCATACCATCTATCCAGGGACCTGCAGTATCAGAACACTGCCAGCACATCATAACTCTAGATTGCATGATTCCACCTCTGAGATGTGCCAAGAGCCCCAAGAAGGCCAACAGGATGTGTCGGAGCCCGAAATGATGCTAGATGGCTTTGAAAGTGGACAGAACTCAGACAGACAGGGGGAAGAATGGAGGAGATGCTGGGGGTGGGCAGGCAAGTCTGCAGAGATGGTGAGGAGAAGATGGGGGTGGGGACGAAAGTGACAGGAAGAAGGTCACCCTGTACTGGTAGGAACTTGATAGCCAGGGTAGAAAATTGGGTCAGAGAGGCAGGGTGGGCATGTCAAAGAGAGAAGGCACTGACAGGCAGTCAGGGGCCAAACAGAAAGGGGGCAGTCCTGGGTGTGCTCTCTATAAGCATCCTGCTCACCTTTGGATGGTTTAAGTTTTGATAGGAAAACCGGTATGACTAGTGCAGTAACAATATGGCAAACACATTGACCAAAATTCCATTTCCTGTATTTGTAAATGTTGTAAGTTTCTAAAATTATCTCCTCAGCTTCAAAGTCCTCTTGATGGGGGCACCATCCAAGCAATTCAAGTGACCAGCCAATCCCCCATCCTTTGAACAATGACATCTGACATCCCCAACTCGAACTTCACAGAAATACACTTAACTTTGTTTCTCTTGAACACTGCAGCACAGAAAAGCACAGTCATTTCCACAGCCTAGCTCTCGCTGCCATGCTCAGAGACAAGCTTATGCACTGCAAGTTGATAAATGCAGGCAGTAATCAAAAGTTCTGCTTGCACATAGGAAAAAAATCTTCTAAGGGCACAGAGGCAGCTCAAAACGAGATTGAAATGTGATGAACCACTGCCATTTTTTTGATTAAGTAGGATTTTTCAATTTGCCACTTAAAGGGAACTATGAATATCCTTCTGTTATATACCCCTATCAACTTCGTCCAAGAGGCAGTCGGGCCAAGTGTACCTGCAATTCGAAGCACTAGAATGCCCACCCAAGTTTAACCAACCAGTGTAAAGAGATGATAATCTCCAGCAAGCAGGTATGTAAAAATCCTCTTTGGGAAGGTACAAAATGCAGAAATGAGAATCAAACCAACTGCTGGAGTATGACATTTGTTCCCACAACTTCTGATAATCTATCCTGCCCAGAAGACAAGGCAAAGCAAACAACATCTTGAAAGCCATGTTGGTTGTTAGGCTGCCTCAGAAGGTCCTTAAAGGGCTTTGAAATCAAGTGTACTGAACTCTGTGTTGTTTAAACCAAAAGGTGAGCCATTGCCTCAGTAATATAGCACAGGGGCAATGTTTTCTGGCCAATTCAGCCCACTTGGCTGATGTAGATGGTGCTGGGTGTATGTCCACAGCAGGAGATAGCTATTCTTTTCTCACCTCAGTCAACACAGCACAATATCCCAGATGTCCATTTCCTATAAGATTTCATATTCAGGCAATACTGACAAATCTTTATCTACAATTGAAGATTTAAAAAAAATAAAAATGCAAATTACCTGAATCTGATGAAAGGGGGATATTACTACCAAATTTATAGACATAAAAAGGATTATAAATAATACTATGAACAACTATACACCAATAAAATAGGTAACGCAGATGAAATAAACAAATTACTAGAAAAATATAATCTACTAAAACTGACACAAAATGAAATAATGTGAATAGACATATAGCAAATAAAAAAACCGAATTATATTTTTAAAAGATAACTTCAACAAGAATCTGTGGCTAAGATAACTTCACTGGTGAGTTCTACCAAACACTTAAAGAATAGCAATTCTTCACAAACTCTCCCAAAACAGCAGATGAACAGGAAACACTTCCCAACACATCCTATAAAACCAATAATACCCTGATATCAAAACCAGTCAAAGATATCATAAGAAAAGACTATGAAGACTGATATCTCGTATGAATATGGAATCAAAAACTTAATACATATCCTGCAACATGTTAAAAAAGATAATACAACATGACCCAGTGAGATTTATCCCAGGAATGCAAAGTTGGTTGAATATCTAAAATCCAATTAATATTATGCACCATATCAGTAGGATAAAAACGAAAGTCATTTGATGCTCTCAATATATGCATAAAACTTATGACACTATCTAACACTTCCATGATTAAAAAAAATAAACAATCTATGACAACAGTAGAGCTTTCTTGTTAAAGGGCACCTACAAAAAAATGAACTACTATCATAATTAACAGTGAACATTGGAGATGTCCCTTTAAAATTCTATCCAGGGCAATTATGAAAATAATTAAATAATTGAATAGACAAATAAGTAGTATCCAGATTAGAAAGTATAAAGTAAAATTATTTTTATTTACTGTTGACATGAACTTACTCATACACAGAAAATTTTAAGAACCCACTAAAAACACTATCAAAAATAATAAGCAAGTTAAGCAAACAATAACAATAGATGAGATGTTGCATAATACTACATAAATATAGTTTATTTACAATAGCATCTAAAAACAAACACTTTAGAATAAATTTAACAAAAAAGCATAAATAACCTTTAAAAATATAAGGTTTTGTTGAAAGACATTGTCAATGTAAAATAAATGAAAAATATCTAATGTTAATATATTGTGAGACTTAATATTGTTAAAATGGAAATATATGCCAAAATAATTTAGAGATTGAATGCAATATTTATCAAAATCCCAGCTGGTTTATTTGTAGAAACTGACAAGCTCAATCTGAAATATGTTTACAATTGCAAGAGATCCAAATTAACCAATACGATCTTGAAAAAGAAGAGAGCTGGAGAACTAACACTTGGCAATTTTGAAAATTAATACAAAGCAACAATAATCAAGACTGGCATAAAGATAGACATATGTATAGATCAAAGGAATAAAACTGAAAGCTCAGAAATAAATATGTGTAGCTATAGTTAATTGATTTTCAACAAGAGTGCCATGATCATTCAATGGGACAAAAAAGAGTCCTTCAATAAACAGTGTAGGGACAACTGGATAGTCATGCAAAAGAATGAAGTTGGGCTCTTCTCATCAGATGCAAAATGAATGCAAAATGTACCAAAGAACTAAATATAACAGCTTATATTTATATAAGAAATTATATAAGAACTATAAAACTCTTAGAAGAAAACAGGACTAAAACTTCATTAACTTTAATTTGTTAATGGACTCATAGATATGACACCAAAATCATAAGCAACAATAGATAAGTTGGACTTCATCAAAGTTAAAGCCATCTATGCTTCATAGGACACCATCAAGTAAAGGAAAAGACAACTCACAGAATGGGAGAAAATACCTACAAATCAGGGCCTCCCAGGTGGTGCAGCGGTTGAGCGCTGGGTTGTGAAGCTGCCTTCAGCCTCTGCAGCACCGGTTCGATCCCTGGCTGCTCCACAGCCACCGGAGGAGGACCCCACATGGCGCACAGACCTCTCCTGCCGCCCGCTGCTCCCCTCAGCAGTGTACTTCGGTCCTTCTGCCTGCTCTGCTCCCCGCTCTGGCTCTGGTGAATTCTCTCACCCTCCCGAGTTTCTGACTATACCCAGTGCTTGTATAAATAAATAAATAAATCTTTTTAAAAAAGAAAGAAAATACCTACAAATCATAAATCTGCCGTGATAAGAAAATCATGTGTCTTATATCTATATTATATAAAGAACTCTTGTAGTTCAAAAATAAAGTGATAAATAACCCAATCAAAATGGACAAAGGATATAAATGGACATTTTTAAAAAGAAGATATACAAATGGACAACAGGCATATGAAAAGATACTTGAAATTAGTAGTCATCAGGGAAATGTTCATCAAAATGAAATATTTATCAAATATTAGAATGGTTATACTAAAAAAAATAAATGTTAGCTAGTATGTGCAGAAATCAGAACCCTTACACGTTCCTGATGGGATTAGAAAATGTTGCAGCCACTCTGAGAAACAGTCTGACAGTTCCTCAAATGGTTAATGATAAAGTTACTTTATGATCTAGAAATTACACTCCTAGTGTAATAACCCAAGAGAAATCAAATACATTCACATAAATATGTACTTGTATGTGAACATTTATAGCAATATTATTCACAAAAAGTACAAAGTTGAAACAACCTAAATGTACATCAACTGATAAATGAGCAAAATGTAGTTTATGTCAACAATGGAATATTATTCAGCCATGAAAACTAATGAGTACTGATAATGCTATATTATGAATGAATCTTGGAATCATTATGCTACCTGAAATGAGTTAATCTTCAAAAAAATACATATTCTAAGATCACTTTTATATAAAATGTCCCAAAAAGGCAAATCAGTAGAGACAGAAAGTAGATTAGTGGGTGCCTGAGCCAGAGAGGAATGGGGGAATGGTGGGTGATCCATAAAGGGCACAAGATTTATTTTTGAAGTGATAAAATTATTTCAAAACTGACAGTAATTATAGCTGCAAATATCTGTGAATATACTAAAAGCCACTGTGAATACACTAAAAACACTTTAATAAGGCAAATTACATAGTATGTGAATTATAGCTCCATGAAGTTGTTTTTAAAAAAGAACTTATCTGAATGATTTTGACCAGTAATAGGACTGAGACGAGAACCACTGCCCCACCTTCTGCTGCACAGTCACCACAGGTTCTCTGTCTACAGAACATATAGTTACTTTTGGTCCCATTGTACTGTCACAACGCTGGTTATGGACAGAGTTGCTTCCAGATTTTGTGAAGTGCCCAAAGGGGCTGACAAGTCAACTATGTGATGCCCCAGCCAGCTCTCCTGCTACTGGGGTAAGACAATGACCCTTCTGGCTCTCAGGATGGAAGAGTTGCCTCTTCTTGGTAGTCTATGCATCACCATGCAAGAAAGGCTTGGAAACTGCTACTGCTCCACATCTGATCAATTTCAGTCCTCCAATAAAAACACATGGAGGGTTACTGGTACCATTAGGAATTCATGCACTTTTAATTTCAGCTGTTTCAACATCTACCATATTGCATTTCCTCATCTTAGTGTTTTTATTTTTAACTCAGACACATTAAAATGTAATAGATGTGTTCCAACTTGCTTGCTTTGCCTCTTGGCTGGCACTGTCCTGGCTGCCAGGGGTCCTCCCATCACCACCCAAGGCTGGACAAGGCCCCAGTTGACTTAAGCCATTCTGTGCCAGCATACAGTTGTACTTAATGCCAACCAAGTTAAATCACTACCCATTTAAAATCAGATGTTGGTCTCCAACCTTTGTCAACAGAACATTCCTGGATTTCTGTCATTTGAGTTAGTACAAACCACGTCCCTGCAGAGACAGAGTATATCTGTAACAAATGCAGTAACTTGGCCATCCACTATGCAAAAATACATACCACAGGCCTGGAAATGGAAGACAAAGCTCTTTCTGGCACAACCCAAAAATGTATCACGTGTTTCCTATGACCAAGCTATTTATTAAGAAAAGGGGCTGCTTAAAATGGGAAAAACATGTTATCTTTGCTGATGCATTGTCTGATATTGAGTATGACACATACCAACAGTATGACAGGGAGTCTGTTCTGAGCCCCCTTCTTAGCCACATACATGGTGGCTGCATCCCTAATGCTCTATTGTGATTCCCCTGGGAGACAGGAGCATCTTGGTGGATCTTATGTTGACACCTCTGGGTTCTTCACTCAAAAGGAAAGAACAGCATGAAACTTCTCCAGGAGTTCAGTGTTTCTTGCATATAAACCTGAAAGTTGTTATTTAATTCCCTTTCCATTCAGCATAGTAGCCCCAAACTATACTTAAAAACCAGAGCCTTTGGGATGAATGAACATGGTTCAATATGAATTTCACTCAGCCTTTTCCTATACTGTTCACAAAAGAGTGGGTAGGACAAGAAGGACAAAGGAAAAGACTGCTTGAACTGGGGTGGGGGGTTGAGTTGGCCCACTTTCAGTACACCTGCCTCAAATTCTCTTTGGAAGGAGAGTATCTGCCAAATAGGTAAAGAATAAAACCCTTATAAGTGGATCCATTTGAGATGCGAGGATATTCTGTGAAGTGAGATCCCCACCGTGCATGAGTGAAGGATGGGGAAGGACACTGAGACAGGCACTGCCCATGGAGAACAGAAATTAAGGTGATAAGAAGAGAGAACCTGCTCTTGAAATCCATGAGTATATTCTAGGAACTCTTTAAGAGCAAACTGAACAAAGAGCCTCGAGAGATACTTTAATGTCTGGTTGATGAAAAAGCAAATCACCACCACCCATTTCTGTGCATGCCTTAAAAGGTCATGTCAAGGTCTGCCCTTTACAGAGAACCTCTCCAACATCTCCCCAGTTCTGGCCCATAACAGGCACCCCAACTGATGCTGAATCTGGCATCCTGACTGACAGCCCCTTATCACCTCATCTGGGCTGCACAGGCACATGGTCCTGCTCTTTTCCTTCCTTTGCTCTTCTTTTGATGGCAGTGAATAAAATACACCAAAGTCCACCCAGAAACACCTTTGAAGGATGACAATGGTTTCACTTCCCCACACACAGCATTTTACCCTGAATCAAGTAGAGCCACATGAAGATGTGTCCACAGGGTCTGCTTCTGAGCTCCCGTGAAAAAAACCACAGGTTTGGAGTTAGTGTGAGTTCTAGCATGTAGAGTTATCAGCTTTCAATCTCTCTGAGCTATGGATTAATGGATTAATTTAAATTTTAAAAGATAATGTCAAAATGTGTTGCATCTACCGATATATGGAACTAAACAAATATCCACACATGGGGGCATGAAACTGCAGCTGCACTTGTTAAGGTAGAGAACACAGAACTGTTCTATGGCCATGAAGTGAACAATAAAACAAACAAACCACTAAACAAACAAGCAAAAAACCCTGATATCATAAATGTATACAAATAACTCTCTCATCAAAATGGAGCTGTCCACATTGTGCAGAGCATGATGTCTTGAGAATAAGTAAGATAACCTAGCTTTACCAGAACCCACTCGAAATATCTGAGGCATGAGTTTGGACATCACACCATTCACAAGCAGGCATTTTGAAGAACTGGTGGCACTGAGCAGAGTCAGCACCTGAGAGTAGGCATCCGATCACCAAGCTTTACCTGTTCTGTCAGGTATTCTTCAGATAAGAAGACACAACTTCTGGTTCAAGTCCCCTGTGACCTCTGTCACTGATGCCAGATTGGATTGAAGAGGGGGCCTGAAACGGGGCACAGATGGGGCATGGCATTGGCTAGTGCACGTCTTTGGCTACTTTAACCCTGGGCATCCACATGAGGCACCTCCCTCACCTCTACAGTATTCATTGAGACCTAGGAAGAGCTGCTTCAAAAATCCCCCTTACAGGTACCTGAGACAATGCAAACAAGAGCACAAAATGAGACCTCACAGCTGCTTGCCTTGGCTTGAGACTAGAAACCTCCACTTCTAATCTGGTTTGAAGTATGACCCTTGGAAACACTGACTTTTTTTTTTCCAAGTGCAGAATGCTCTCCATATTTGAGGCAGGGCTTCCCCATGTCTGTGACAACCATCAGTGGGTGATTAGAGTATCATGGAATCACTTTAGAGGGAAACCGTTTCTCTTTTCCCAGGCCAACATCATCTGTATGAAAATAACGACCGCCACCATAAGGACACAATATGACACCACATGCAATCTCCAGCAAAGGCAGTGTCCCTGCAGGAGCAAGTCACCCACTAGTCTTCTGCCTCCAACAAAACCACTGTCAATCACAGACACCCTGAAGCCCCAAGAACTATCAACTGCAAGTCATTAACAACTGACATGCAGGTGTGTTTCCTTTTATTGGATAGATGTGTAGATGAAAAGACTGGTAGATGAGTAACTTTTGTAAATCAAGTGCTTTGTTCTTTTGTTTTTAATTCCTACAAAAGCAACACATGTTCATGGTAAAACATTCAAACTGAACAGAAGAGTGGAAAGTGGAAAGTAAGTACTTTAATTTCCTGTACATCCCTCCAGAAACATTCTGTATATGCAACCACTTACATAGGACCTACACGCACACATGCGCACGCATGCGCGCGCACACACACACACACACACACACACACAGGCCTTGTACTACACAATTTCTTCAACATTTCTTCTTCACCTTGGTCACATACTGGAGTACTTTTGAGCCCTTTCACTGGAGCACACCTGAATTTCTTAGTCCCAGGACACACCCATGTTTTCTGAGATGTTAGTGGCTGCTCCATGATAAAAGGATGTCGTAATCAAGTATGCTTTGGAAAAGCTGATGCATACGATTAAACAGCTTTCTCTATGGTAGAAACTCTTATTCCTTGAGTATCTCACAAACACAACAAGCTGCCATGAGTGACAGATTTTTCTTGGCAGATCTTTCTTCCAAAGCATCTTTTCAGGGACAACTTATGAGCACCTTATGCAATGCTCTCTTTCTTCCTGTAATATCCTCGCCTCCACCTACGCCTGTGCAGGGGTAACTTTCTCCTTTAGACGTCAGCGGCCACATCTCAGGGAAGCTCCTGTGACTACAGCCTTGTCCCAGCCCAGCTCACCCCAACCTAGGTTGAGGGGCATGGGCCATGCTCTCGATGTACCTCAGCACTCTCCTCCAGTCCATTCTCTGGGATTGCCTCAAATGCTCAGGGGTGTAATTCTTTCCCATCTGCCTCCCCACTGGCCTGCATGCTCATGAAAGCATGGGCAGCATCTGCCCACCCATCCATTCCCACACCTCCTCATCCACAAGAACAGTCTGTAGATGTCTATTAAGTCAGCTTGTGACAGTGGTGTCCCCAGAACCCCGCTCTGTAAATGCCACTCCAGTTGCTACAGTGGAAGAATTCACTTCTAAATACATTACAGTGAACTTTCTGGTGGAGCAGAAGGCCTTTGCTGCATTGTGAATCATTGCCTCCTTACTCACACATGTGCCTTGTATGCACTGGTGTGGCAGGTCTGCGGAATTAAATGTGGAACCATCTCGTCTCTGACAGAAATATCTCCAATGTGTGAGCAGTTGGCACCCACTGACATTCCAATTCAGAATTTGCTTTACATTTTTCAAGACTTTCTGCTGCAACATTTACTTGGATCAGGGGAAGAGATTGTGAGCGTTTATGCAAAATAAGATGACTTTCCATTTATTACGGATTTTCACATGCTGAGAAGAAAACAGTAGCATTTGACAAAAACAGAGCCAGGATTGGCCACACACATGAAGTATGCATGTCAACAGGCATGGCAGCCAACGACCCCCTCTGCACAGCTATGGGGGTGGATTTGGTGACACAGGACACGATATATAGAGGCAGAGTAGCCTGGTGTTTCTGAAGGCAAAATTTCAGGGTAACATGCTGGCCAGCACATCAGCTCAGTAATCCTGACCAAGCCTTTACGCCTCAGTTTTCTTATTTGTAAAATAGGACTAATAATTGTCCCTAAGTCACTGAGCTGCAGGTAGGATTGTACTGTATTAAATAATGTATGTGCCTGGAACATACCAACCTCCACATCAATGTTATCTAAAGGAAGAAAACTAACAGAGGGAGACCTCAGTGAGCCAATGCACCAGGGAGTGTTTCCAAGGACACTGGGGAAAAGGCATTAAATAGGAGGTCCTGTTAGCTTAGAGCTAGGAAGAGAAGAGTGCAGAAAGTGAAAAGGACGATTTCCTTTATGCCCCTGTGAAGATGAGTAGCACAAACAGCAGAGGGCCCCAGACACAGGAGAACAAAGAGCATTACTTGAAGCTGTACAGCATTTAATTAGCAATGACACCAAGGTTCTCAGTCATCCCATGGCCTGAGCAGTAGCACTTGACTACAAAGTGGCTTCCCAGGCCTATGTCCAAGTGTAGGGAGCGAGAGGGGGCCAGGACCAAGTTTTAGAAATCAGGCTGCTCACAAAAAGTGCCCACTGACTTCAGAGAAAGCAACTCTGGCTCTATACTGATGTACAACTCCAGTGATAAAGGGGTTTCTGGGGTGCAGGAGAAAAAAGGTTACCTTGTTGGGGGTCATAGATATTCCCTGGCCAAAAGAAAAACAACACTGTGGGCTTCTAACTTCATTCCTATAACAACAGTGATCAAAGGACTCTTAGAAAGCTACTACCACACACTAGCCACAGTGCTAAAGGCTCAACATATAGTATCATTTAATCCTCACAAACCCCAGAAATAAGTGCTACCATAATGCCCAGTCACAGATGACAACCAGCACAGCCTGAGCCATTGAGGCCACCAGGTCAACACCCAGGCCACACACTGATATCATGGTCACACTCAAATAGCCCCTATAGCTGCCTACAGCACATGGGGTGATGGCAAATGAGACAGCACATTTGGGGTCTCAATACAGAGCGTGGCTCTTGGTACATAATCAACAGAGTCATTTATTCAAACATTCAACAACTCAGAGGCTGAACATAAACCTAAGCCCAAGGTTAAGGAGACACCATGGACACCAGCCATCCACTAACACCACAGTTAAGGAAATTAGATACAGACCTTCTCCTACACACACATCTGCGCAGATCTATGTCTGCATCATGCGTGTGCACGCACGTGCACACACACACACACACACACACTCAGAAGTGTAAAGGGACTTTCAAGAGGACTTGAGCTCAGCCATCATTAAAACTGTGAACTGAAAGACAGAAGTAGCTATTCTGCAACATAAAAACATAATTTCCAAACTAGAAAACAAAAACTAAGAGTACATCACAATGGCAACTGTGGAGTCAGTTCCATGACATTAACCATGTGTGTGTTGACACTTTGGTCCTACTATGCGCATCCTGGCAGATTCAGGCTGAGAAAGTTCACCTGGTCCCTTTGAAGACTGCTGGCCCAGGAGGGTCTGCTGCACCATGTGGGTCTCCTCCCTGGCTGAGGATAGAACTCATGCTGCAGTGGCTGCAGATACCTTCATAGGAGGTATCTAGGAGGGCTGCGGTGGCCACTCCCTGAGTGTTTCCCTAGAGCCAGGCAGTATGCTCAGGCCTGATCTTCTCACTGTGACTCTCGCTTCCAACTTACAGCCACTGACACCATCACTCAGTTAGGGGAGGGAGATCGACTTGAAGCTAGATTCAAGTCCACTCCTAGCGATTCTGGTCAGAATTCCAAGATGAAAACAAAGCACTTAGGACACAAATTAGTTTTGGACATCCTAAAATCAGTCCCTCACGCCCCCCACCATTCTCTCTCTGTCACACACATATACACACACACACACAAAGGAAAAAGAAAAGAAAAAGAAATTTTAAACACAGCTTTTTAAAGGGTTCATGAGTCTTCTTACACATCAAATGACTCTAGAAAACAACATTTTAATGATTTCCGTGTAAACGAATCAGAAACATATGGACTAAATTTTCCTTAAAATATACACATGTAATTAAGGGGAAAAGTGCCTGGCAAAATGCATTTTGCATTTTATCAAACCCAACATTTGAAAAATAGGTTGAGACATCTGACAAATCCCAACCCAGCAAGGCTGACCATCCCACAGGGAACTCAGTCTCCACTTCTAAACAGAGGACCTGCATCTGCCTTGCCAGACCACTGCCCTCTCCCGGGCTTTTTAGAAGCCCCTACTGAGTTGTAACAGACAGATGATTCCTCGGACGGGGCAACTGTGGTTATGGGTTGGACCCTTTCCCTGGACCTGATTTCATTTCAAAGTTTGGGTCCCCTGTGCAGGTGAGACTTACAGCCCAGGCTAGTCTGACCTTCTGGGGAAGTCTAGAAAATGAAGTGGTGGTCTAGGTCACGGCCTTGCCTCCTCTGTGGGGCTGCCCACCTCTCACCACCACCCTCATGACCAGTGCAAGAAGAGAAATTTAGATAGAACTCCATCACCTTTCTCTTCTCTTTGTGTGAGGTAGAAAGGTTGGTGGTGGTGTTAAGTTGTAATCCTCATTCACTCACCTTGCAACAAGCATTTATTGGGCACCTACGATGTGCTAGGTACCAAACTGGGGCTGGGAAATCCTAGGAAAAGAAAACAGATAAGGCCCCTTTCCTCCCCTTGGGGAGCTGCCATTCTCACTGAGCTTGCTCTCTGGGTGCCAGGCCCTCCCCGTAGCCATCTGGTCACGCACCTTCCCATCTCTGCGTTCTGAGCCCTGGACTCCTACTCTCCCTTCTCCTACAGTGCGGGTGAGCCCAGATTTTCACCTCAGTCCTCTTTCTGACAAAGCTATCAACCATATTTTATTTTATTTTTTATTTTTTAAAGATGTATTTATTTATGCATACAAGAACTGGGGTATAGGCCAGAGGGATGGGGGTGAGAGGATTCACCAGAAACAGAGTGGGAAACAGAAAGGCAGATCCACTAAAATACACTGCTGAGGAAGCATCGGGCGAGGCAGGAGAGGTCTGCTGTGCCATGTGGGTCTCCTCCCTGGCTGAGTATAGAACTTGTGCTGCAGTGGCTGGAGATAGCTTCATAGGTTGCATCTTAACCCCTTGCGCCACCAGGGAGGCCCCTGTCAACCATATTTTATTGGCATTGTCCATGATCTTCTGATGGCCTTACAGCCTCTCACCACCCAGACAGCCCCACCAGGCCCCTGGCTACTCTCTGATCCTCATAGAAGAGCAACTGCCGCTGTTGTGGGCCAGTCCACAGCCCCACTCCACAGCCCCTTGGACACCACCCTGTGCTCTTCTAGTCCAGCCCCGAGCTCCCCCACCTCAATACCTGCACCTTCTGCTGGATATTCTTCACCCCACCACCCCTTGCCTGACAAGCTCTTTCCTATGCTTTTCCTCTCAGGAGGAGTCTTTCTTCAAGTTCCAGGACTAGATCAGTTCCCTCGCTGCATGGCCCTTAGCACAGCACCGATGCTGCCATGGTGATGCCTTTTACCCAATCACTATGTGTTCAGCATCTGCCCTCCCCACTGCTCAGGGACAGGTCTGTCTCGGTCATGAGCATCCTCTAGAGTTTGTTGTGGTCAACATTTGAGTAAGGAGGGAGGGAAGGAGATAAGGAGGGAGGGAGAGCAGAATATTTTACTGAGGCATATTTTGTTTGTTCTTCCTACCTCTTTTCCCATTGCTTCAAGGATATTTGCAGGGCTGATATGCAGAAGTTACATGAGTCAGCAGCTCTCCCCAATTCATGTGAGAAACTCAACTTATGAAGTTATATGACTGGGTGTCATGGAAGGAATAGGAGAAAGGACCAGAAAGCAACATCTGGAAAAGGGCCTGGGGTCTCCCTGCAGTGAGGTCACAGCCTCTACTCCCTGGCCATGCTCAGGGAGAGGTGAAGCTTCAGAAGGGAAGCTGAGGAAGGACCCAAGAGGGTGGACCTCCTGGTCTGGGTTTCTCAGCCTGCACAAAGATCCCCATATATCAAGATGGCCCAGAAATAACTGAGCCCCAGCAATGGGGAATCCTGCAGAACCATGTCCCTATTTTTTCAGAGTTCACACCCACAGAGACATCATTAGAAACATTCCTGGGCCTCCCCGGTGGCGCAGCAGTTGAGCGCTGGGCTGTGAAGCTGCCTGCAGGCTTTGCAGCACCAGTTCGATCCCCGGCCGCCAGTGAGGGTCCCACGTGGCAAGCAGCCCTCTCCTGCCGTGCCCGCTGCTCCCCTCAGCAGTGTACTTCGGTCCTTCTGCCTGTTCTGCTCCCTGCTCTGGCTTTGGTGAATTCCCTCACCCTCCCGCACTTCTGACTGTACCCAGTGCTTGTATAAATAAATAAATAAATAAATAAATAAATAAATAAATAAATCTTAAAAAAAAAAAGAAAGAAAGAAACACAAGTCCCACCCTGTAAGGACCTTCCAACCCTGTGACCTGCAGTACGTCATCTAGCTTTTCAACCTCTAATTTCTTCATCTGGAAAAGAGAGGTGAGAGCACACAGCCTGACCGTCTCCCTTGTGGGGCTACAGAGGAAAGAGAATGAAGCAAAGGTGGTAAAATTGTACAGATGTTTAAACCCATTAACTGATAAAATTAGCATTTTCTTTCTTCCAGCCTAAAACTACTAAAAGGAAGCTATTATCTTTGCTTCTCTTCAGCTTGGGTTTGAAAAACTCACATGCTACAGGCTCCACCCTCCCCCCACCCCAGTCTAATTACAAAACCATTTGTATTTAATGCTATCTATGAGCACATTTCTAAGCTATCATTGTTTTTATTCTATTTTATTTGCTGCTTCATGGTTATTGCAGAATGACAGGGAGAAGGAAGATGCAAAGCAAATAGAGCAAGGAAGAAGGGGGAAACCTCAGGATAGTAGTCAGAAACAGAACAACATGATCATAAAGGTGCCCATCCGTGGTCTTCAACCACCACATGAGAAGATATAAGCAGTGACTTAGAGTCTAAACATTATTCTATTTCCAGTTCTTCGGTTTGGAGTACTTTAAAACAAACATCTTTGAGAGCCAAATGACTGCCTTTTCCCTTATAGATGCCCTTGTGAAACACAGCTCACAGACCAGCAGGCCCTGGGTGGGCAAGTGATGAGAGGACACTCATCCTGCCTCTACCGGCTGCGGGGCCTATGACCCACTGTTACTCCCTCTGATTTCAAGTTCCTCCTCCCTGAACCATAATTGCCTGTAAGAATGACAAACTGGTATGGTCACAATAACAGTAGGTTGTGCTGGCATCTGCCAAGAACCAGCTTCTGGCAGAGGCCGCATGCTTTACCTGTGCCCCCCACTGCAACTCCAGGACACAGTCACATGTTCCCTCCAGCAGGAAACAAGAGCCAAAGGCAGCAGGCAAGCTGCAAAGACACGTGCAGCCCACACAAACATCATCCTGGCAGTGCTCACAGTGACCCCCAGGTCAGGGCTGCCCCATTTTATGGCTAAGGATACCAAGGATTGGAGGGGAGGAGAAACTTGCCCAAGTTGTGTATTGGGTGGCCAAGAAGCTCCAGGCTTCTTTGAAGCATTTCATCCTCTCCACAACCCTGAAGCAGGTCATGGGATATATCTCCAATTTATGGGAGAGGAAAGTGAAGCACGGACATTTTATGTCACCCATGGAGCCAGGAGGCACACCATGATGTCACTACACAGGCCCTGGTTGTCCCTCTGGGTCCTGGCTCCCTTCCTCCCCACCATTTCCCAAGACACATTCTCTAGCTTTCTCGAGTCACTCAGTCCGCTGGGTATATTTCTGTCGCTTGCAGACACCATGGCAACACCAGAGTCCTGGGCTCCCAGGCCAGGAGGCAAACTCTGGGTGCCCCCACCTCATCCCACATCTGTGGAAAACCTAATATGTAGAGAGCATGGCACACAGGGAAAAGGGTGGCACCAGGCTGAATCAGCAGGATCCCTTACCCTCAGAGAACTCCAAGTGAGAAGGAAAACATGTCTGCATTGCACTTCTGGAACAAAGTGATGCTAGAACAAAACAATGCTGGAACAAAGGGATAAAGCAAAGTCACTTACATAACAAAAGAGTGAAGGAATTAAAGAAATTGCAATGAGCTAGTTTTTAAGAATGAGCATTTGGATAAGCAGGAAAGGGGGAGGCGGGGAGAATAGGAATGGAGCGAAACAAGATAAAATGGAAAGAGAAAAGTACACTGTGAACAGAAGGGGAGTCTCAGCTGGGTGGAAAGGGGAAAAATGGGAATTAAGGGGTAAGCTGAGAATACAGTGTGTTTTTTTTTTTCTTTTACACACACATGTGCAAACACACATACATAGATATATAATCTACATACATATGTCTATCATATATATAACATGTGTTGGTGTGTATGTGCATATGTATCTGTGAATATGTAAATTTTACGCCACGACAGCCTGCAAAGTATTTAAAAAGGAGTTCCAACTTTATCTGAAACCACTGTCAGATCATCAACAGTCTCATCCTGCCCCATGCTTTACTCACAGAGGAAGTCTTCCAAGAAGCCTCGCAGATCAGAAGACTCAGGCTGGGGATGCCCCAGCGGCCACTCAGCAAACATCTGTTGAAGAGGCTTCAGGAAGAAACTACAGCATCAGGCACCTGAGACAGTTCTGGGGCCAGTAAGACAGCTTTCCTGCATGCCACCAACTCTAAAGCCTCAGCCTCTTTCAGGCCCACAGGAGGATATCTTGGGCATAGAGGTAAGTGCCAACTTCACTGAAGAGCCAGGTTGCATGGCCTGGCAAAGGGGATAAAGAGCAAATTACAGGAAACAGGTAGATTTTATCAGCCAGTTTCACTCCCCTCTAGATTCTGCCCTAGAGATCAGCATACAGCAGCGCCTGAACAAGAAACAAACCAGTCTGCTATGTACCCACAGGGTCCTAGCTGCCAGGGGAGGAGGACCCTGTACTGGCTTCCTCTGATGGGGTAAGATTTCTACCCTAGGAATGTCACAGCCAGTGACCAAGCTCTGAGCATGTGTTTTGAATACATGTCATCAATAACTAGATCTGGGCTAGAGACTGCAGCTTGAAAAGAAAAAAGACTTTTGGGGGTTGGTTTGAATTAGGTAGAATGGAGACAGGAATTCTCGCCCCACTCCCATTTCCATCCCTCCCCCAACTTGGGCAGCTACTTGCTGCTTGGCAAAGACAAGATACAAAGCCTGGTTGACCTTGGTCTGCAACCCCGCAGCCTGGTTGGAAGATGACTGAGTGTGGGTTGGGTGGTAGGTAGACCCCAAAGTGCTGCTGAGGATGACTTTAATGCCATCCTTTACCTCCACAGCGTATGTGTCTGACAATCTGTTAGGATTCTGCCTAGCCAGCCTGGCAGACACAATTTTACAGCATGAGTGATCAATGGCAGTCCTGGTCCCTTATGTGTTCCTCCATTAAAAGGTACAATTATGCCTTTAAAGTTCAAGGTGCAATTAAATCTCTATAATGGTGGTAATGGCTCAGGCAACCTTGAAGCAGCTGCCATATTTTAAAAGATCATTCTGAATTGTTTTATGTCTGAAATTACTCTGTTAAAATCTTGTTAATTCTTCATCTTTAGTTGAGAATGTATTTAATGCTGAGGGGTGGCTCTCTTCCGGCCATATGCCCCAGGGGTTCCTTCCTCAGCCGACAAGATGGGCTAAACTTCACCAGAAGAAGCTGGGCTTAGCCCTCTAAAGCCTGGTGCCATTTGTCCTCTGAGGAAGAGTCTACAGTGAAGATTAGGTCATAAGACACAGCTCATGGCAGTGCAGAGTCTGAGGTAGATGGTTCAGAATGACATCACCTTCAAAGGGAGAAAGAAAAACAGACAAGTATGTGGCTCCCCACCTTAGTGAGTGGACAGACCCACTCCCTGATGCTCTCCTGCTGCTGGCCTCCCATCACTGTGACTTGCAGAGGGCACAGGGTGTCCTGATACCTCATCCCCTGCCTGTTCCCAAGTAAATGTAAGCCACTGAAGAGGTGGATGCATCTAATTCACCATGGAGTCCTGGAGAGTGGTCAGGACAAAAAATGAATGGGCCCTGCCTCCACTGGATAGTGAGAGCAGATAACAGGTAAATGAGGAGAGGAGACGTTCAGGATCCAGTCACAAAAGTCAGGCATAAGAAAAATGTTTCAGAGACAGTGAGTCAGAAGCTCTTTAATGATTGGCCAAGCTCTCTAGCTTGCTCACCAACGAACTAGAACAATTTAGAAGGACAATTAATGTAAGATATGATTTCCCAACAGTAATGATGATAGCTAAAAGGCACCGAACACCTTCTGCGAGTGATAATTTTGCTACACATGCCTCATTTTATATACTGATAACACCAAGGAAGACAGTGTCCTCTCTATATTACAAAAAGGGAAACTGAGGCTCAGGGAGGCACATTTACTTGCTTAGGATCACAAGGCCAACAAGGGGAAAGGCAGGATTCAAACCCGGAGCCCTTGCTCTTCACCACTGAACTCTTGTCAATGATGCTGACACGGGGTGGAAGGTGGGGTGAAAGAAACTGGTCCCAATATTTTTGTAATCTTGATGGCAGAAAATAGGGCAGGTTCTTACTTTGAAAATGTCTTATTTATTTTTCTGGGAGAATGGCTATTTGTTTAGGAGTGTTCCTAGTACAAAATCTACCTAAAATGGTGAAGATGAGAACATCCTTAACTTAAATCCTTCATAAATATCATCTATTTAGTGATGATACTACCCTATCTCACAGCTACCCCATGAGGTAGACACCGTTATTATCCACATCCTAGAGATATGGAAATGAAGTTTTAAAGAAATGAGGTTGTGCACCCAAGCTTACCACCAGTAAGAAATGGAATGCCAGCACCATGGCCCTGGCTACTATAATCCCAACTCAAATGGGCAGATGGGAATTTTGGGGAAAGAGATCTAGAGCCAATGTGAAGACTGGATTTGAGGAACACAAGTCTGAAGGCAGGAAGTCCCAATAAGGTCTGTGCTGCTTTGGACTCTCACAATCCCAAGTTCCCAAGCCCTTAAATATCATTACAAGAAGTGAAGAAAGAAGAGAGATGGATGACATCAGCGGTTGGTGAACAACAGCTGGCAGTTCAAATCCAGTCATCTGTTTTTACAGATTAAAAGTTTCACTGGAACACAGACATTTCTGCTGATTTACATATCATCTCTGGCTGTGTCTGTGCCAGAACAGCAGAGCTGAGTAGTTGCAAGAGAGACTGTGTGGCCCACAAAGCCAAAACTTACTATCTGGCACTTCACAGAAAATATTTGTGGACCCCTAGACCAGATGTTAGAGACCTTGATGCAAACACCACCTGGGGAAACAGCAAGCCCAGAATCTCCAAGGCAGAGCAGGCACGCAATGCACGTGTTAGTTGAGGCTGACACACCCTACTTGGGATTGCATTCCAAAATACAATATCCAAAAGCAGCACCTCGACACCTCAACTCCCTACACACCACCCTCTAAAAGGAGCAACAATGGTGAGTCTTACCTTTGTTGTACATGTTTGTTGGCACTTGGACATCACTCAGACTGATGTTCACAGGCAAATTATTAAAGTGGTCATTTGGGGCCAAGATGAATTCCTTCCCCAGCTCCAAAAAATTCCCATCTTTGTCCCTTTCATTTATCAGCACAGCATTGAAGTATTCATACTGAAAGAGAAAATCAAAAAACAACATGAGGGTTCTGAGCTCAGGCAGCTCTGTCCACAGGCTATGGCTGTCTCTTATACTTGTACACACTGCATTGGTCATGTAATCACTGTAAGTTTTTTTGTACAGTTTATGACTATTTTTGCACAGGTATCATAGTGTTATACATTTGCCAATGTCGTTAAATAAAAATTAAATATTTTTTTGAAACTGTAAACAGGAAGGAACTTCACAGTACTTTCTTAAGGGAATATAGAAAAAGCAGATGCAAAATATTTTTAATTCTTTAAATTTTGAAGACAGAACTATAATATAGCTTGCATTTAAGTCAGAGGAGACAGGAAATCAGCAAAAAATAACAAGTGAATATATATCAGTTATTCAAACTTTCTACGGAAAAAATAATAAAGCAGAGTAAACAGGAAGAAGCAGTAGAAAGGCCATATTTTTGTGTTTGGTACTTGGGAAAGTTTTCACTGCTATGGTGGACATAGAGGCTGAATGAGGGGAGAACATGATTTTGTGGGTATCTGGGAGGAAGCATCCCTGGCAGAGGCAACAGCAAGGACAAAGGTATTCAGGCAGGAGTGTGCTGGCATGACTTATAAATGCCTACATCATCATTATGGTTAGCTAACATTTATAGAAAACTTACTCTGTGCTAGAAATTATTCTAAGTGTTTTTCATATATTAACTCAATTATCCTAACAACTCTGTAAAGATTTTATGAGTATTCCCAATTCACAAATACGAAAACCAGTATAGAGAACTTACATAACCAGTCAAAGATCACGTAGTTGATACGTTGAGCCAGAATTCAAACTCTGGCAGTCTGTTGCTGGAGTCTGTGCTTTTATCTACTGTACAGAATTGCAAGATGGGAGATAGAAAGTGTGTTTGGAATCATCTGATCAGGAATTTGAAGCAACCGTTGTTGATATGCTAAGAGCACTAATGTTAAATGTAGAAAACAGATAAGAATAGATGGATAAAAGAAGTAAAGAGATGGATATTTTAAGAAAGAATCCAAATGAAATACTATAAATCAGAAACACCATAGTAGAAATGAAGAATACCTTTGATGGCTCATCAACAGAGACACAGACAAAGAATCAATCAGTGAGCCTGAAACTATGTTAGTAGGAAATTCCCCAACGGAAAAGCAAAGCAAAAGAAATAGAATATTGAAGCACCAATGGGCACTTAGAAAAGTCATGACATATTTAATGGGAATACTAGGAGAAGAAAGAAAGGAAGGAACACAAGGAATATTCAAAGTAATAATGGTTGAGAATTTTGAAAATAGTGACAAACAACAAACAACAGATCTAAGATGCTCAAGGAACACAAATGCATTAATATAAAAATTTAGATATAAGTATATCATATTCAAACTGAAAAAATCAAAGATTTGAAATCAGACAGGGGAAACAAAACCTAACCTAGTAAAAACAAGAATAAGTATTACCTCAGACTTCACTTTGAAAACCAAACAAAAAAGGAGAAAGTGCAATGAAATACGTCAATGATTCAAATAAAAAGCCCACCAACCTACAATTCTGTATATAGAAAAATTGTCCTCCAACGATGAAGGATATCAAACTTTACAAATAAAAATTGAAGGAGTTCATTGTGAGTAGATTTTCCTTGCACAAAAAAAAAAAAGTTAAAACTTTTTTAAAGAGAGGAAAAACAACATAGATTTTTTTAAAAAAAGCCATTCTGATCTACATAAAGATGAGTGGGAATAAATTAAAGTAAAATACAATATCTCTTTTTCTTATCTGACCTGACAGTAATAACAACAAATTATTGGATGATTGTGGTTTATGGATAAATGAAACGAATGACAGCAATGTTATAAGGGGTTGAGGTGGTGAAGAATTGAAATTACTCTATCATAAGGTACATAAATTTCCCATAAAAGTGGACTTGAATTAGTTGTAAATGTGTATTACAAACTATAAGGCAACTACTAAAACAATTTGGAAGGAATTATAATGCATTTGCTAAGAAAGGCAAGAAATTAAGTCATAGAAGGCAGGAAAAAAAGTGGAAGGCAAGGAGGGAGGGAGGGAGGGAAGGGCAAGCAAGGGCAATGGATAGAAGAGTCACAAATAGGGTACACAGCAATCCAACTATATCAATAATTAGTTTAAATGTGAATGGTCAACAAGAGATACACTGGGGGCAGGGGGAAGAAGTAGGATCAAAACAAGGGTGGTGGGAATTGTGTGGGGACTATAATGGAGATGAAAATGCATACATTGTGCAAAAATGAAAAATGATGTAAAAAAAGTCTATAAATAAATTTAAAAAATGTGAATGGTCTAAATAAGTTAATTTAAAAACACAGGCCAATAGAGTGGATAGTACAGAAAAAAGCAGCTAAATATGTTGACTTAAGCAACCCTTTTTAAATAAAGAAAAGTTAAAAGTTAAAGGATAGGAAAGACATACCATGTTAACACTAATCTAAAGAAAATCAGAGTAATTATATTAAATTGGGCCTCCCCTGGTGGCGCAGCGGTTGAGCACTGGGCTGCGAAGCTGCCCGTAGCCTCTGCAGCGCTGGTTCGATCCCCGGCCACCGGCGAGGGTCCCACATGGCGAGGGTCCCACATGGTGCACAGACCTCTCCTGCAGTACCCACTGCTCCCTTCAGCAGTGTATTTCTTCATCAGTCTGCATGTTCTGTTCCCCGCTCTGGCTCTGGTGAATTCTCTCACCCTCCCGTGCTTCTGACTGCGAGTAAGATCTCCCATTAAAAAAAGTTAATAGGGAGGAAAAGCGGCAGGTCCCAGTGAGAACTGGGACATGGAAGATAAACGGGTGACTCCAGCAAACTACCCGAAGAAGAAAGTGGCCATAAAAGAGGACCAGAAGGGAGGGAAGCGCAGAACCCTGCTCTCCTCCCCCGCCCACAGAGGCAGCACTCTCCGACCGGCAGAGAGGAGGAAAACAACAAACCAAAACGGCCAACAAGAACAAACGACGCAGCAAGCGGGACTGTGAGTGGAAAGGAACTATTGCAGCCACCACACCCCGTGAACGGGAGCTGAGGCGAACCCTGCAGGATTCGCCGCGGCGGTGAGCGAACAGCTCCGGGCGCCATTAGAGAAGAACAAAGACCCCGGGAGACTTGGTGCGCTTGAAAAGCAAATGCAGACCTGGATCGCGGCTGCCCAGGTACCGGCACCTGCGACCTAGGCTTGCGGGGAGACGCGCGGAGGTCCTCACTGAGGTGAAGGTCCCTCCCTGAGTAAGCAGGAACCAGGCGCCCAGGCACGGGAGCAGTGCAAAAGGCGCCATTCCCGCGCCACTGAACTGGGCTACAGCCCACGTCCTAGAACTGAGGGCTTTGAACTGAGACCCGGGGCACGAAAATTCGGGGCGTGGGTTCTCCACGACGGTGGGGCACAAGGCAGACACAGCACCCCAAAGCTGTTGAGGTGTACCCTACCATTCCCGCTCTGTTCCCTGTCCCACGGGGTGGGGGGAGGTGAAAAACAGCCCCCCAAGGACAATAGGAGAGATCTCTGGCGCCACCTAGCGACCAGGAAAAAAAAGTCACTAACACCCCATAGAACAGGAAATTTCTTAAGACTGCTTGAAAAGGGCAGAAGGCTTCTGGAGGACCCAGTGGCCAGCCGGGAAGTTAGCCCACGCCAGGCCCCTTCTGACCAGCAGTCTGAGCCCACAGAGGGAGCAGGCACCCACGTCCGGGGCAGACAGGGTGCGCAGAAGAGTGTGCCTGAAACCGGAGGTGCAGGGACTGCATCCCGCTTCGCCATTTTAGAACAGGGACATTTCTTCAGTAAAAACTGCCTAAAACCAGCAGAAAGCTCCCCCAGAATACAGAGATGGCTCCTGGAAGAGCCAGAGGGGAGCGGAGAAGTTCACCCAAGATGCCAGTCAGTCCGAGCAACACAGTGTCCCAACACATACGACAAATTAGAAAACAGACAGTAGGAAGTAGAAGAACCGCACGCAACCTAACAACTCCTCAGGAAAGAAGCACACCACAAAAAGAAAACCATTCCCCAGATTGCAACGACAGCAACTTGGAAGAACTTCTGAGCCTTCCAGAAAGAGAATTTAAAATTGCCATGATTAAAAAAGTGATAGATCAGAAGAAGGAAATTGAGTCCCTAAAGAGGGAAGTAAAAGAAATGCAGGAGATCAAAGAATTAATGGAGGAACTAAAGAACTCTGGGAAAAGCAATGAAAGCAGAATAGGTGAAATGGAAGAGCGAATAAGTACTCTTGAAGACACAGAAATAAAAAGAACCAAAACAGAAAAGGAAAGAGAAGTACGAAGGAAAAAGAATGAAGAAAGACTTCGGGAACTATCTGACTCCATGAGGAAAGGAAATATAAGAGTTATAGGAATTCCAGAAGGAGAGGAGAGAGATGTAGGAACAGAGAAAATATTCATGGATATAATTGAAGAGAACTTCCCAAATGCGAAGAAGGAGCTGAAAATTGATATACAAGAAGCAAGAAGAACACCAAACTTCCACGACGAAAGGAAAAACACAGCAAGACACATAATAGTAAAGCTCCCAAGAATCCAGGACAAGGAAAAAATAATGAAGCTGACAAGAGGGAAGAAACAGATAACATTCAAAGGAAAACCAATCAGGCTGACATCAGACTTCTCTGAAGAAACACTACGGGCAAGGAGAGAGTGGAGGGACATAGTCAACAGACTCCAAGAAAACAGATGCCAACCAAGAATACTCTATCCTGCAAAGCTCTCTTTCCTCCATGAAGAAAGAATATGGACCTTCCCAGACAAAGAGAAACTCCAGAATTTCATTACGACTAAAGCCCCACTCCAAAAAATACTACAAGGAATCCTAAAGCCAGAACCTCAGAGGGACGAATAACAACGAAAGAAGACCAAAAAAAAAAAAAAAATTATTAAAAGAATAAATAAATAAAATCAAAGGAAAGACAAACATAATGGCAAATACAGATGGTAACATATCAATATTAACTCTAAATGTAAATGGACTAAACTCTTCAATAAAAAGACACAGAGTTGCAGCCTGGATTAAGAAACAAAACCCAACCTTTTGCTGTCTCCAGGAAACACATTTAGCTATAAAAGATAAAAATAGGATCAAAGTCAAAGGATGGAAAACAATCCTACAAGCAAATGGGCCAAAAAAGAAAGCAGGAACAGCTATACTTAGATAAAACAGACTTCAAACTCAAAAAAATAAAAAGAGACCCCAATGGTCACTACATTATGATTAAGGGGACAATACTTCAAGAAGAAATAACACTCATTAACATATACTCACCAAACGAAAGAGCACCAAAATATATCAGACAACTGTTGTCCTCTCAGAAAACAGACATCAGAGAAAACACATACGTAGTGGGAGACTTCAACACACCACTATCAACAATGGATAGATCAACAAGACAAAAAATAAGTAAAGAAACTAAAGCTCTAAATAAGGACCTAGAGCATTTGGGCTTAACAGACATCTATAGAACACTAAACCCAAAAAAAACGGAGTACACATTTTTCTCAAGCGCACACGGATCATTCTCCAGGATCGATCACATACTGGGGCACAAGACAAACATCAACAGATACACCAAGATTGAAATCATACCAACCATCTTTTCTGACCACGAAGGCATCAAACTAGAAATAAATCATAAAAAGAAGGCAAGGAACTATCCTACCTCATGGAGATTAAAAGCCACACTACTGGAAGACCACTGGACTAACGAGGAGATCAAAGAAGAAATTAAAAAGTTCTTTGAATTGAATGACAAGGAGGACACCAATATCCTAAATGTATGGGATGCAGCAAAAGCAGTAATAAGAGGAAAATATATAGCAATAGAAGCTCACATCAAAAAACAAGAAAGAACTCAAAGAAACAACCTAATCTCGAAGCTCAAAGATCTAGAAAAAGAACAACAAAAAAACCCCAAAACCAGTAGAAGAAAAGAAATAATAAAAACCAAAGCAGAAATAAATGAAATTGAAACTAAAAAAACAATCCAAAAGATCAATGAAACCAAGAGCTGGTTCTTTGAAAAAATAAATAAAATAGACAAACCTCTAGCCAGGCTCACAAAGGAAAAAAGGGAGAAAGCACAAATACACAGGATCATCAATGAAAGAGGAGAAATCACAACGGACACAGCAGAAATCAAAAGAATAATCAGTAACTACTATGAACAGTTATATGGAAACAAGTTCAACAATCTAGAGGAGATGGACAAATTTCTACAACTCTACAATCACCCAAAGCTAGATAAAGAAGAAATAGAACACCTAAACAGACCAATTACAAGCAGCGAAATTGAAATGGTAATCAAAAACCTCCCCAAAAACAAAAGCCCAGGACCTGATGGATTTACAAATGAATTCTACCAAGCATTCAGAGACGAATTAGTACCTATCCTTCACAAACTCTTCCAAAAAATTGAGAAGGAAGGGACAATACCAAACACGTTCTATGAAGCCAATATTACACTAATACCAAAACCGAATAAGGACAACACAAAAAAGGAAAACTATAGGCCAATCTCCCTAATGAACACTGATGCAAAAATCCTCAATAAAATTTTAGCTATCAGAATCCAACAATGTATCCATAAGATAATTCACCACGACCAAGTTGGATTCATTCCAGGGGCACAAGGATGGTTTAACATCCGAAAATCAATCAACGTTATCCAACACATCAACAAAAAGAAATATAAAAACCATATGATAATATCAATAGACGCTGAGAAAGCTTTCGACAAAGTGCAACACCCATTCATGATAAAAGCCCTTGAAATTCTTGGGATACAAGGAACATACCTCAACATCATAAAGGCCATCTATGACAAGCCAACAGCCAGTATCATTCTCAATGGTGAAAAGCTGAAAGCAATTCCATTAAGATCTGGAACAAGACAAGGATGTCCACTCTCACCACTGCTTTTCAATATAATACTGGAAGTCCTAGCCAGAGCAATAAGACAAGAGAAAGACATCCAAGGAATCCAAATAGGAAAAGAAGAAGTCAAACTATCACTATTTGCAGATGATATGATAATATACATAGAGAACACCAAAATCTCCACAGAAAAACTAATTCAACTCATCAATCAATTCAGTAAAGTGGCAGGATACAAAATCAACACGCAAAAGTCAGTAGCCTTCCTATACACAAACAATAAATCTGAAGAAGAAGAAATCAAAAAAACCATCCCTTTTATTATCGAAACAAAAAAAATCAAATATTTGGGAATAAATCTAACAAAAGAGGTAAAGGACCTATACAAAGAAAACTATAAAACACTGTTAAAAGAAATAGAAGAAGACACAAAGAAATGGAAAGACATCCCCTGCTCATGGATTGGAAGAATAAACATTATTAAAATGGCCATCCTACCAAAAGCAATATACAGATTCAATGCTATTCCAATCAAAATCTCAATGGCATTCTTCAAAGAAATAGAACAATTATTGATGAAATTCATATGGAATCACCAAAAACCCCGAATAGCCAAAGCTCTACTGAAAAAAAAAAGAAGGAAATGGAGGCATCACACTCCCAGACTTCAAACTCTACTACAAAGCCATAATTATCAAAACCGCATGGTATTGGAACAAGAACAGACATACAGACCAATGGAATCGAATAGAAAATCCAGAAATAAACCCACAGATTTATGGTCAACTAATCTTTGACAAAGGAGCAAAGACTATGCATTGGAGCAAAGAAAGTTTGTTCAATAAATGGTGCTGGGAAAACTGTGTCGCTACATGCAAAAGAATGAAGCTTGACCACTACCTCACACCATACACAAAAATCAACTCAAAATGGATTAAAGAACTAGACATAAGACCTGAAACCATAAAATACATAGAAGGAAATATAGGCAAAACACTACGGGATTTGCACATCAAAGACATCTTTACAGACACATCACCCAAAGCAGTGATAGTGAAGACAAAGATAAACAGCTGGGACTACATCAAATTAAAGAGCTTCTGCACAGCAAAAGAGACAATAACAAAAACAAAGAGAAACCCCACCAACTAGGAGAATATTTTTGCACTCAACACTAATGATAAAGGACTGATCACAAAAATCTGCAAAGAGCTGATGAGACTCAGCAACAACAAAGAAAATTATCCAGTCAAAAAATGGGCAGAAGAGCTAAAAAGAAACTTCTCTGAAGAGGAAATGCAAATGGCCAACAGACATATGAAAAAATGTTCAACATCACTTGTAATCAGGAAAATGCAAATCAAAACTACCATGAGATACCATCTCACACCAGTGAGAATGGCACATATTAAAAAAACTAGGAACAACAAATGTTGGCGAGGGTGTGGAGAAAAAGGAACTCTTCTGCACTGTTGGTGGGAGTGCAAACTGGTCCAACCACTATGGAGAGCTATGTGGAGATTTCTGGACCTACTAAACATAGAGCTTCCATATGATCCAGCGATTCCACTCCTAGGTATTTACCCAAAGGACACAGAAACATCAATTCCAAAGAGCACCTGCACCCCTATGTTTATAGCAGCACTGTTTTCAATAGCTAAGCTTTGGAAACAACCCAAATGCCCAAAACTAGATGACTGGATTAAGAAGATGTGGTACATGTACACCATGGAATATTACTCAGCATTCAAAAAAGATAAACACATGCAATTTGCAGCAACATGGATGGCACTGGAAGGGATCATGCTCAGCGAAATAAGCCAAAAAGAAAAAGAAAAATACCAGATGGTCTCACTCATAGCAGGAATCTAGAGAACTTAAATAAGGGACCAGGAAAATGAATATAAGAAAGTGAAAATCAAAATCAACAAAAAACTATGAACCAGAGACACTTTTTGGGGGGTGGGGGGCGGGAGGGGAAGGATTGGGGTCAGAATGGGGCGTTTGCAATTGTATGGGGGAATATAAAAATAAAATTTATTATTTAAAAAATAAGAACAATGATGTAAAATATATTTACAAATAAATAATTTTTAAAAATTAAAAAAAAAAAAGACAGCCTGACAAATTCCAAAACATTTGGAAATTAAACAACACACTTTAAAGAAACACATGGGTCAAATAAAAAGTCTCAAGAGAAAAGTTTAAGTGAAAAAATACAACTTATCAAAATTTGTGAGTTGCAACAAAAACAGTGCTTAAAAGGAAAGTTAGAGAATTGAAATCATGCATTTAAAAAATCCTAAAATTAATCTTCTAAGCTTCTAGTTTAGGAAACGAAAGGGAAAAAAAGAAAGAGCAAATTAATCCCAAAATAAGCAAAAGAAAAGGATTTTTTTTTTTCAGTCAGAAATCAATGAAATTGAAAACAGGAAACCCATAGAGAAAATCAATTTGGTTTTTTAAAAAGACTCATTTCAGTGAGAAGATGTAAAGTAAAATCAGCAAAGGAAAAGACACATTGGGTGAAATCCAGAAGAATCCAGATGCAAGCTTCTAGAGTTCTCTCACATTATGATCAGAGGAGATGCACCTAATTATTCTAGCAATGAGATATTGACAACACATTGGAAAGATTGTCTACCCTAGAGGCTGTTTAAGGACTCAGTGTTAAAGATTTTTAACTCAGTGTTAATGACTGGGGATTGGTCATATAGCAACACTATTTATCAACTTAACCTAGTTGATTTTATAAAATTTCATACCTAACTGCAGAGCACACTTTCTTTTACAGATTAAACAGGGCCATCACATGAGTCTCAATAAATTTAAAATAATGAATATCTGCAGAGTATATGCTCTGATAATGATGGACTAAATTTAGAAATCAATATATGATAGTGATATGAAAATAATGAATCTAAGAAAAAATAATATCTAGTAAAATCCTAATGATTAGATATTTTTTACATCATTTTTCATTTTGACACAATGTATGCATTTTCATGGTGGCTATAGTCCCCAAACAATTCCCATCCCCCCTTGTTTTGATCCTACTCTCTCCTCCCCCTCGCCCCCATAGAGTCTCTCTGGTTTATAGTTGCTGTTTGATTTTGATATTTACTTTATTATAATTAGTCTTTTTCCTGGTCCCTTATTTAGGTTTTCTAAATTCCTGCTATGAGTGAGACAAAAATAATAAAAATAAATAAATAAAAGAAAACAAGAAAGGTCAACCATTCTATAAAAAAAAAATCTAGTGATTAGAAATTGACAATATACTCTTTTATTAAAGTAGAAATGACATAAGAAATTGAAAAATATTTTGAAACAAATGACAAGGAAAAAAATCAGTATTTGTGAACCATAATTAACATGGAATTTAGGTAAAAATTTATAGATTTAGAAGTTTATAATAGAAAAGATGAAAATTTTAAGAGGGATAATCGAAGATACTATCTTAGGGAGACAGAGAAAGAAGAAGAAATGCAACTCAAAGTTAGAAGGAATAAAATAACAGAGATAAAAATAGAAGCCTATAAGATAGAAAATAAGTAACAGAGAAAAAAATCAATGATATCAAAAGTTGGTTCTTTTAAATGATTGATGAAATTGGGCCTCCCTGGTGGCGCAGCATTTGAGCGCTGGGCTGCGAAGCTGCCCACAACCTCTGCAGTGCTGGTTCGATCCCCAGCCACTGGCAAGGATTCCATATGGCGTGATAGACCTCTCCTACATTGCCCGATGCTCCCCTCCACAGTGTACTTTGGTCCTTCTGCCTACTCTGCTCCCCGCTCTGGTGAATTCTCTCACCCTCCCGCGCTTCTGACTGTACCCAGTGCTTGTATAAATAAATAAATCTTGTAAATAAATAAATAAACAGATAAATAAATAAATAAATGATTGATGAAATTAAAATCCCAGTTAGATTGATGGAAAAAAATATGAAAAGCACAAATTGCATCTGAGTCATATACAGTGTTGTAAACCTGTGCATTGTCACCTGACTGAAAATCAAATGCAACAAAAAATTATAATAGCTCTAAAAAAATACAAAAACACAAACACAAACTATTATATCAGTTTTAAAAGAGGAAGCATTATTATAGACCCTAAGGTAAAAGGAAAATGAAATATTACATTCAACTTTATGCTTATATTTAATAATTTGAGCAAAATATGAAATTTGTTGAGAAACAGAAATTAGCAAAGAATTATAAAACATGACTGGCCCTATGTATACCAAAGAAATTGAGTTCACAATTACTAGTCATGCTAACATAAACAATCCCAAGTGCAAATTCCTTAATTTACAACTTCTATTAAAAACTATTTTATGTAAACTATTTCACAAAATTAGAGGGGATACATCTCAACTTATTTAAGGAAGGCAGTAGAGACCCAGATGACCAAACCAAACAAGAGCATTTAAAACTAAAAGCACATTTTTAATATGTGCCATTCTCACTGGTGTAAGATGGTATCTCATTGTGGTTTTGATTTGCATTTCCCTGATTACAAGTAATGTTGAACATTTTTTCATATGCCTGTTGGCCATTTGCAGCCACTTGCAGCAACATGGATGGAGCTGGAAGGGATCATGCTCAGTGAAATAAGCTAGAAAGAAAAAGAAAAATATTGGATGGTCTCACTTAGAGCAGGAATGTAGAGGATCCAAATAAAGGATCAGGAAAAAAAATAATTATAATAAAGTAAAAATCAAAATAAAATAAATAAAAGTACACACCATTATCCCTCATTAACCTAGATGCAAAAATCTCAACAACTTTTGGAATCAAATCCACCTATAATTAAAAGGATAACACATCACATCTAAGTTGTATTTACACCAGGAATTCAAAATTGGTTTAATATGGAAAAGTTGATCAATACAGTTTGTCACATTAAGAGAATGAAGAAAAAATTATTTGACTAAGCAGATGCAGAAAAGTCACTTGAAATAATCCGATCTTTGCATTCATAACAATCCTTAGGAAATTAGAAGAAAGATTAATGTCCTTAACCTAATAAATAAGACACTTACAAAATAACTATAGATAGCATTATATTTATGATGAAGCACTGAATGTTTTTCTGCTAACATCAGAAACAAGACAAGGATGTCTAACCACCTCCATTCCACACAACACTGGTGGTCCTGTAAAATGCAGTAAGATAGATGGATGATAGATAAAAAGATAGATAGAAATAGACAGATACATATATATATAGACAGATAGATAGATAGATAGATAGATAGATAGATAGATAGATAGATAGATAGATAGACAGACTGAGATGCCATATGTATCAGAAAAGAAAAATAACTGTACTTGCAGACAACATAATTGTCTACATGGAAAACCCTGAGGAATTTACATGATTTATTATAACTACTGCTTTTAGCAAGGTCACAGGATATTAAGTTCTATATAGAAAAATCAATTATATATCAATATATTAACAAAAACAATTAGAAACTGAAATAAAAGAACAATTATATTTACAATGTTTTAAATACATTAAATACTTAAGCATATTTTTTTTTTAATTTGTGCAATATCTGCTTACCAGGAGTGACAATTGAGAAATAAAGACAGTTTAAATAATTGGGCTAAGAACTGGAAAACTCAGTATTAAGATGCTAATCTTCCCAAATTAATCTATAAATATGATGAAATTCCAATAAAAATTTCCACTGGCTTTTTGTAAGAATTACAATTTTATGTAAACATGAAAGAGACTAAGAATATCCGAAACAATTTTAAGAAAGAAAAAGTGTAAGTAGTCACATTTCCTTATTTTAAGTCTGACTATAAACCAATTTAATCAATACAGTGCAGTACTGGCATTAGAACAGACAAATGATCAATAGAACAGAAGAAAGTCCAGAAATAAAGCTACACATACACAAGCAAGTGGTTTTCAATAGAAGCGCCTAGATAAGTGAATGGGGAAAGTATTTGCAACAAATTGAACTGGAACAAAAGATCTTATGAAAATATCCACAACCCCTAACTGACATCATACACGTATTAAATCAAGAAAGATGATAGACTTCAATGTAAAAGCTAAGTCATTAACATATTTTGTTTAAATGATGAAGCCTTATAGCCTTCATGTGAACAATGATTTCGTAGTACATAAAAACCACTTGCCATTTTAAAAATTGATAATTTGAACTTTATAAAAAACTTGAAATGTCTTATAATCAAATTTACCATTAATAATATAAGAAAGCCACTGTTGAAAATGCATTTATAATACACACATCTTTCAAATGGCTTATACCCAGAATATAAAAAAAAAAAACTATAACTCAACTTAAAATCATCAGTTAAAATATAGGCAAGAGATCTGAACAAATAGATTACAAAGAAGATAGGTAGGTAGGTAGGTAGGTAGGTAGATAGGTAGATAGATAGATAGATAGATAGATAGATAGATAGATAGATAGATAGATAGACAGTTAGACTGAGATGCCATATCTATCAGATAAGAAAAAAACTGTATTTGCAGACAACATAATTGTCTACATGGAAAACCCTGAGGAATTCACATGGTTTATTTTAACTATATGAATGGCTCATAGCCAAAGCAAAAAATGTTCATCATGATTAGACACAAAGGAGGGTCAAAATAAAGTTTCAACTAGATGTAATTTACACCCACTAGAAGAGTTAAAATAACAGTAAAAACTTCTGACAATACTAAATGCTGACAAGGAGTGACCAGAAATCATATACATTGCTCTTGGAAATATGAAATGTTACAAACATTTTGGAAAATCATTTTGCAGTTTCTTGCAAAGTTAAAAACTTTCTGACTCAGCAATTCTCCTGCTAGGTATTTAATCAAGAGAAATGATAATATATAAGCACAAAAATATTTGTGGGAATATTCATGGTAGCCCTAGTTGCAAGAGCCACAAACTAGAAATAACCCAAGTGTCCATCAATAGATGAAAGGCTACGCAAATCGGTGATATATTCATATATTACTTCAACTCAGAAACAAATTATCAATACACTCAAAATATGAATGGGTCTCACACACATTTCAAGTGAAAGAAGATAGACACAAAAGGGACATATGTGTGATCCCATTTATTTGAAGTTCCAAAACAGGTAAAATTATTATTCAATAATGACAGCAAGCAAGAGTTGCTTCTGAGAAGGGTGAGGATCCACTAGAAAAGGACCCAAGGAATGCTCTGTCTTGATGGAGCATGGATTGCTCAGGTGTATTCATTCATCAGTACTCATAGAATTGCATGCTAAAAATAGCATTTTATTATATAGAATTTTATGTTTCAATACAAAAATTAATCACAAAGGATCTTTGATTTTTAAAATTATTAATTCAAAAACTTTATAAAATAAAACTCAACAAATTCCACCCCAACCATCTTTGAAATTACAACTGTGATATGACACCCAGAAACGAAAGAACTCAAACCTTTCTGCTGAAAATATTAAGCAAGGGAGCAACTCAGCCAGTAGAAACACCTTGACCAGCCCATGAACTGCTCATGCCACAGGGGAGACCCCTATCTTCTGCAGGGGTCTGCTTTGCAGAAAATATATCAGCAGGGCTTCCTCCCACAACTCCATGTAAGGTGAGGTCTTTATCTTTCACAGACCCAAATGCTTCACACAGTATTATCACACTTTTAAAAACTCAAGCCTTCAACTCCATTGGTTCATTATAACTGGATGTTAAATTAACAAAACAAAGCCTCGGACTGCTTGGTACATGCCAGTGCAATACTGGTTCCTGCAGAGCTTCTTTGGGGGTGGCTTTGTGACTGCCATTAAACTGAACAATTCCCACATCCCAAATGCAAATGAAAAGATGAAACATAATCAAGATTTTGCTCAATGATGCTCATTATTTACCATGGACAACTGTGTGTTCTACTTTTCCCCCAATTCCATTGGCCTATTCCATACTGATTTTGAAAATGCTGACTTAGTGCAAATAAGAATTATTCCTGTCCTTGGAATTCATTGCTGTAATTATGAAGCTCAGTGGCTTTGTCCATATAATCGAGTGAAAGATATGTTTAGTTCAAGTCACTGCAGTATATCTGAATCCCTGTCACCCGCAGAGTCAGAGTAAATTATTCTTTTGTGAGTAGATCCAATACTATACTAAGAGTGATGGGAGCATAGAGGAAATTAAGCCAGGGGACAAAATGTTTAGTTTTGTAAGAATCACCAAACTGTCTTCCAAAGTAGCTGTACCACTTTGCCCTCCACCAAGGGATGAGAAATCCAGTTGCTCCACACCCTGTTGGCCTTTGAAGCTGTCAGTGTTCTGGACTTTGACCATTCTTCAAGGGTTGTAGTGCTTCCTGTTTTTATTCACATTGGTGCATCCTTCCACATGCGGTTCTGTATCTTCTTTGGTGAGGTGTCTGTTAAGGTCTTCAGCCAATTTGTTAATGGAGTTGTTAGTTTTCTTGTAACATTTTCTTGTTACAATTTGTTAATGGAGTTGTTAGTTTTCTTGTATATTTCTTGTTACATTTTCTTTTAGTTTTCTTGTATATTTTGGATAACAGTCCTTTATCACATAAGTCTTTTATAAATATTTCCTCTGAGTCTGTGGCTCATCTTCTAACTTTCTTGATACTGCCTTTCTCAGAGCAGAAGTTTTTAAATTAGTAAATCTAGCTTATCAGTTATTCTTTTCACAAATTTTATCTTTGGTGTTACATCTAAAAATGCATCATCAACTCAAAGATCACTTAGGTTTTCTCCTATGTTACCTCTTAGGAGTCTTACATTTTACATTTAGACCTATGATCTGTTTTGAGTTAATTTTTGTGAAAAGTATGTCTGTGTTTAGATTCTTATTTTTCTTTTTCTTTTTTTTTTTTTTAATTTTCTAGAGGCATGTCTTATTTATTTATTTATTTATTTATTATTTGTTTGTTTGTTTTGGTTTATACATGCACTGGGTACAGTCAGAAGCGTGGGAGGGTGAGAGAATTCACCAGAGCCAGAGCAGGGAGCAGAGCAGGCAGAAGGACCGAAGTACACTGCTGAGGGGAGCAGCGGGCGGCAGGAGAGGTCTGCGCGCCATGTGGGACCCTCCTCTGGTGGCCGGGGAGCAGCCGGGGATCGAACCGGCTGCAGAGGCTGCAGGCAGCTTCGCAACCCAGAGCTCAACCGCTGCGCCACCGGGGAGGCCCTTTTTTTTTTTTTTTTTTTTTTGCTTTTGGATGGTCAGTTGTTCCAGCACTATCTTTGTCAAAGATAAGTTGACTGTGTTTTTTTTTGGGGGGTGGGGGGCAGGGGGTCCTATTTTGTTCCATCAATTTATTTATATCTTCTTTTGCCAATACCACCTTGTCTTGATTATTGTAGCTTTGTTGAAAGTCCTCAAGTCAGGTAGTGTCAGTCCTCCAACTGAGAATGTACTATGCACTGTGAATATCTGGGGGTGGGATGTTGGGTGCTCAAATCCAGTTGATCACATAGGTGTCCTCAGCATTTGGCACAGGAGTCACTGTGCAAGTACCTGTGTGATCATTGTATCACACGGGATTAGTTCTACTCTGCAAAAATTGTGTCTTGTTATCCACCGGTATATCCTCAGCCCCAGTGCTTGTTGGTTGATTAACTGACCAAATGACCAATGTCAGAATCCATTAGATCCTCTCTGTTCTGCCTTCCACAGACCTGTCTTCACAGTCAACACAGGCACCAGGGAAAGTTCTCAGCAGGTTAGGAGGATCATGCTGCAGGCAATGTCTCCTATGCCCTGGGGAAAAGGAAGCCATGGGAGGCCAAGGTCATACTACCACACAGCGTATGTAAATCCATAGTGTGTCCTAAGGAAGAAGTGGTGGGGCTGTAGTTCTGTGCTATCACTGATGGAGGCAGAGCACAAGACAGGAGCTCTGGGATCCTCTCACGACCCTGCAGCTGCCCCAAATTGTGTCTGGGCACCACCGGCTGGAGCCCCTCTCCTTCAATGACATTGTCACAGAACTTGGCAGTTCTCAGTTGGCTAGGGGTGGCGCCAGGGAAAACAATCCATTGCCTCATTCCTCAACCAGTTGTAGAATCCCACAGGTCATTGTCTCAGCTGGATTCCTGCACCATGCTGCCACACTTCAGATTCAACAGGAAATGCCCCTGTCAAGCAGCAAGGTTGCAGCTTGTGTGCACTCCGACAGGTCAGTGGTGGCTGTCTATATGCTGAAGTTTCCGAGGCAGTATATACACCAGAGAAACATATGCTCTCTTCTAAATGATGGCCCAGCCTCTCCCACGCCACCCACATCCTTGAAAACTCATCATTCCCTCATTTAGGGATTGGCAAACTGTTTCTGTAAAGAGCCAGATAATAAGTATTTTAGGTTTTGTAGCCGAGACAGTCTCTGTCAAAACATTCAATTGTGCTGTTTTAGCAAAAGTAACCAAATGCAATACATAAACAAATGGGTGTGGCTGTGTTCCAATAAAGCTTTATTTGCAAAAACAGGCAGCTGGTAGTATATGGTCTCAGTGTCCTGGGCTGAGCCCTGCCCTTGCTCCTCCTGTCACTTTCCAGGTAAGAGGCACCTAGTCTCAGAAATCAAGGTGACCTGAGGCAGAGCTTCTCAGTACTGACTGGAGAGCTTTTCAACATCCAGATGACTAAACCAAACCTCAGAACAATTACATCTGAATTCCAAGGCAGTCACTTTTCAGCCTCCCCCAAGGGATTCCAACATACACACTATTTCCAAGGGTGATTTCTGCTTCTTTTTCTCTTGAGGTAAGCTGCATAAAAGAACAAGGCACCACCACAGAGGGTCTGCTTCCTGGGTGGGAAGTATCTGCACCATACATTTTGGCTTTAATTAAATCCTTCCTGGAACATTCTCTAGTTGTTTCGTGTGTGTGTGTGTGTGTGTGTGTGTGTGTGCTGTCTCACCCATCTCAAACTCCCCAGGAGGTGGGCCTATGCTTCTCCCCTCATCTCACCAAATTCAGGGACAACTCCAATTCACAAAATCCAACCTGAGAATTAAGCCCAGAACAGTCAGTAAAGAGAGCCCCACTCGAGAAGTGCACAGGTAGGGCAGGCTGCTCCAGAGAAATGGAATTAGCAAGTGAGCCAGAGACCGGGAAAGAGAATGGAGGCAGATTTATCTCATTTGATTCTAGGACTGGAGAGTCCAAAATCCACGGGGCAAGTTGGCAGACCAGAGGTTCTCCAAGAGCTGGTGTTGCAGTCTTGAGTCCATGTCTCACAGGTAGGCCAGGTAAGTGAGAAACTCAAGCCGTTGACCCTGTTGCAGTCCTGAGAAAAAACTGCTTCCTTCTCGGAGAATCTATTTTTGCTCTTTAGGCCTTCAGCTGAATGGACGAGTGGCCTCTTACTGGGGAGGATGATCCGTTTTACTCAAAGTCTACTGATTGCGAACATTAATCTCATGTAAACAATACCTTCACAGCAACACTGAAACTGGAGTTTGACCAAACAAACAATGGGACACAGTTGACACATAAAATTACCACTAATGGAGACTGTCTACTCTCAGTGAACTGTGGCAGCTGGACTCCCAGCATCTCCTCATCTGTTGCCATCCAGCCAGGCAGCAGCCCGTGTGACACTTCAGAATGGTGACTGGAGGGGCCTACCTGGTGGCACAAGGGGTTAAGTCTCAGCACTATGAAGCTATCGGCAGCCACAGTAGCAGGAGTTCTATCCCCAGCCAGGAAGGTGACCCACACGGCGCAGCAGACCTCTTCTGTCTCGCCTGCTGCTCCCCTCAACAGTGTATTTCAGTAGATCCCCTTGTTCTGTTCCCCACTCTGTCTCTGGTGAATCCTCCCACCACCCCCACCCCGCACCTCTGGCTTGTACCCCAGTTCTCACATGCATAAATAAATACATCTTTAAAACAGAAAAAAGAAAGAAAGATGACTGGATTGGGTCACTTCCCAATGGTTTCCTGTTATCTTAGAATAAATCTTTCCCAGGCTACTGCCCACCAGGCCCAGCAGCCCCCTCCAATGACCAGCCCCTCAACTCACTCCAGGCTCACCACCATCTTGCTATGGTTTGAACAAGAAGTCAGTTTGCACTTAGGAACTTTGCCCCATCTCCATGCCTTCCAGGAAGGCTGAACAGTGCCCTGGATTGCCTGAGGCAGCCACTTCCCCCAGTCTTCAGAACAAACTCCACCTTTGGCCTATACTAACTGGTGGATTACTTGCAAGCACTGAGTTCTAATGAGAACACTCATCACCTCCTCATGATGAGGGACCACCCCAAGAACCTATCAGGAAACTTGCCATCAGCACCCCCAGTGCAGTGGGCCCAGGCCTCCAGCTCAGGTGGTGCTTGTCCATGTGAGCATTCGTCACCTGGTTCTATCACTGGCTTCAGTCTCTACTCTGCCCCAGTCCTATTGGCCAGTCAACACCCCTCTTTCTCTACCTGATCTTTTTGTGCCTTTATATGTCATCACCTATAAGGTGAACCAACTATGAACTCTCCAAGGCTGCCTGTACCTCTCTCACAGTGACCAGCACAGGAAAGAACTCTAAAAGGGGAGTGTGGTAAAGGGCTCGATCACGCTTGCAAGGTCCAGGGCTCTCCACTCCCCCTAAAGCCTTTCTCCTTTCCAGTCACCTGCCTCCTCTGTTCTCTTTCTCCACTCAGGGAATCCATGTATGATGCTGTTCCTTGATGGGATCCACTCACTGGGATCCTTCAGAGGCTTTGTTTCAGGTGGGGAGCCCCTGTGGGCAGGCAGGCACCTATAGGCATCCATGGATTTCTGGGTGTCTTTCTCTCCTCCACAGCACCTGGAGGTCTCAGTCAGGTAGAGGGATGACGACTGGATAAGACACTCTTTATACCAAACATCTGCATGTTCCCCCACCAGCTGGGAAGTGCCTTCCCATGCCCTCCCCAGAAGATAGTTCTAAGCCAGAAGAAGAATCTGTTTGGGCCTCCCGATTCCTAGCCCAGAGCGTCCATTCATGAACCAAGAGACCCCTGGGTGTGGCAGCAAAGCTGGGCTCTGGAGCTTAATGCCCAGGCTAGAAACTCTGCCTGATTCCGAAGGACATGCTGATATCCCTACAACTCAATTTCTTCCTCTGTGAAAAGACAACAGTGACATCTACCTCTTCATGTCTTTCTGAGGACTGAATGGGAGAAAATGTATAAAAGCAATGGGCACAGTGCCCAGAGCAGGCTTTTAATATGTTTTGATTCTCGCCTTTTTTCCTTATTTTTTTCCCCTTCCCTGCTCTGGGATGATGGCCAGCTTTTTACAACTTAGATTAAAAAATAAAAATTAGTGGGAATATTAGTTCCAAATGAGCCAAGCAAATACCAAACTCCCAGTGCAAGTGTATCCTATGGGGAAGTGACACATACACCCCCTCTGAGCCCCCTGAGCCCACTCTCAAGGTCTAGTGCTGTCTAGTTCCTACTCAATAATCTCATTTTCTCCTCATATGTGAAAATTGATTTTTTAATGATCTGTTCCAGAATATTTCGAGGTATTAATGTTACATTAACTCATTTATAATTCCCCAAGTGTCAAAGTTCCTTTAAAAAAACAGATAATGAATATCCCTCTCCCAGCCATCTGGAATCTCTGGCCTCTGAGAATACTCAAACACGAGTATTAATGGCCTACTTAACAAGCTACTTATTCAGGCCTTGGACTGCAGCTTTCTGCAGGTCTAGCTGGCCAACTGGCATCTAATTTTACAAGCCTTGGAGTGGAGCATTTTACCATGCTGAGTTCAAATCCCAGCCTGCTGCTTAGCAGCTGCCTCTCAATTACTTCATCTATAAAATGGGTTAACAACACCCTCATTATAGTTGAGTTGTTTGGAGGAATAAATACACAATGGGTCAAAAGCATTCAGTTCAGTGCCCAGCTCACTATATTAAGTGGAACTATATAAAACTGTCTTTTTTATAGGTCAAAAATTGTTGTATATCCTTACCTTTTGAGAGTTGTAGTAGCCACTGCTGTGAAGGAGTTGACTGGTAGGCAGAGGACAGAAAGAACCTTTTGAAAAGCACCATCATCTCCCACTTGCCAGTAGTGGGCTTCCCAGTTGGTTCGCAGAACCAACTTGGCCACCTCCCCAACCTAGCTCACCTTACCTCTCTTCCCTCCATCCAGCCTCACTGCTCCATGATCCATACTACAATGACTGTGCCCGTGCTGATCCTGCTGTCCAGAACATGTTAGCCATCTGCCATGTACTATTATTTTCATTTCTGCTTAGATCCAGGTCAGTTATCCCATCCTGGGGCAGATGCCTCTGACCTCTGACTGAGGAGTGCTCTATTACATGTTCCCGAAGTTTCAAGTATTGCACTTATGTATAACACTTATCCCAGGGGCCACTGCACTTATTCCAGGTCACTGCACACTTATCTGAGTAGTTATTTGGTTGATATGACCTCCACTCTACAGGGTGAGATATGTGTTCACAGAGGCCATTGCTATTTCTTCTTGTGTCACCGTAATTCCACAACACCTGGCATGTAAGAGGTAATCATGAAGGAGTATGAAAATAATGACTATTGCATCACAGAAGGGCCCTGAAGGTGTCCCGTAGATAGGGCAGAAGCTCAGGGGGACTGAAGGCAGCCATGCTGAGCCAAGTTCTGACCTAGAGAGACAGGAAGGAACTGTTGGGGGAACCACCTAGGATCTGAGAGCCCAGGTGCCTCTAAGGTCCATTTGGCTGACTGCTCCATCTAACATCCTGATGGAGACTTTACAAGGCAGCTGGGAGCCCATCTGTATGTTCACAACCCAACGTGCCTTAGCAAGGAAATGTCAGAGTAATGGGTAGGTCAGTCTGGTTGGGTTTACCCTCAGCTTTTTTATCCATCAAATGTTCTCTGAAGGCCTTCTATGTGCTGCTTCTACCCTGCCTTCCTCTCTCCCCCCAGAAGCCAGAATGATTCTTTAAAATTAATTAAAGCTGTCACTACCTTCTTTAGGCAAAGGTCTCCCACTGGGTAAAATACAACCCAAGGTCATATTTGACCTAGCTCTTTCCTGTTCTCCAACATAGGCAGACACACTATAACTTTGGATCTTCACATAGGCCAAGCTCATTTCCATCTCAGCATTTTTGCATTTAATGTTCAATGTGCAGCAAATGCTATTCCCTGAAATCTTTGTATGGGTGTTTAAGGTCTTAGCATAAATGTCACCTTAGGTCTCTCCTAAATACTCCTGAACAAGTTGAATCTGAACATGTAGGCTACAGGTCCAAACCAGCAAATCAACTTACAAGACCAACCATCTATGTATAATCAACCTCCTTAGTGTCCAGCAACCAGACTTCCTCATTCAGTTAAAAAAAATCACCTATAAATTTGAATCTTTGAGTAGCAAAATGTGAAAGAACCAGGCTCAACAAGGCTTTGGATTTAGAACATAATGCTTTAGCCATTACAACACCTTCCGACTCTAAGGCAAGTTCCTGTTTTTGGTGTTACGTGTTAGAAATATTAAACTATATTTAAAATTATCTACCTAAGTTATTATGCTTTGAAGGAACTCTTAAATTTCCAACAGACTAAAAAGTTTCTTCACAAAGCCCAATTTAAATAAGAAATAAATCATCCCCTAGTTTCCACATCATAACTTTGCCATCCCCACTTAGAGGAGCTAAGAAGCAATTAAAAGATAGACACTGAATAGGTAACCTCATTATCATGATTATTACTGCAATTTAGAATGTTCTAGCATTTAATATCGCAGTGGTCCAGTTGCTCTGGTGATTTACTTCTGCCTTTCTCACCAGATGTTAATTAGGGAGAGACATTTGAGGCCACAGTGTAAACACCACAAATAGAGGTGACGTCCATCTCTGGTTTCCAAGGTAGCAAATTATACTAACGTCTCTCCCATCACTGTGTAGCATATGAAACACAGAATGCTTTTCTGACAAGGAAAAAAATGTGATCATTCAACAAGTGAAGCTGCCACCAGTTTGCTAGTGTAGTGTGAATTTGCTGAATTTCCCAAAGGCTGACTTCATATTTAATTGGGCTGGAAATATCATGGAGTGGACAGAGAGAGAACATATGCTTTCTATACATATCTAGAACATCCAGAGTTTTGAAAAATCTAAAAAAACACTCTTTCCTTTTCTGCACATAGCAAGTTCTATGTATTAAAAAAAAAAAAGCCAGTAAAATTTGAAGTTTTGCAATAGGCAATTATGCCAAGGCTACTGTAGTGGTTCTTTACTTAGGACCTCAAGGTCTTACTCAAACCCTTTTACCCATCTTACCCCATGAGGAAACTACAATTCAGCATAACTAATTGTCTGAAGGTTCCAAAGCTCGAAGGTGAGAGAAATCTACACTGGAAACCCAAGGAAACCAACTCCAGAGCCTATTCCATTTCTCCATTTCTGGGTGCTGTCGACTGCTTTCCAGAATTGCTACTTAATAATAGAGCATGGAAAGCAGTCATCTATGACAACACACCTGAATATCATACATTGGCTTATACTTAGCAAGTGTCCTGAATATGTTTGAGTGAGGGGCCCTATTATATGAGTCATTTTAGATGCATAAATAAGATGTCATGAGTCAAGAAAACAAAAACTAGAACTTAAATGTAATGGCATTCCTTAAGGATTTGTGGCAACTCCTAAGGAATAAGATGGAAGATTGTGAGGCTGTGATCTTTTCCCCACTCAACCTTCCCTGCGTGTTGTTTTTTTTTAACTTTATATGACAATATATGAGATAACAAAATTAAACATCAAAATAAAAAATAAAGCAAGACAATAAATCCATTTAGTATCCTGACACCTCATTTGAGATAATGCTCTGGAGAAAATGGATAAACTCTTCTGTGCTGACAATACGGATTGGGAACTGCTCTGTGCCAGAAGAAAATGACTTCAATTTTGTTTTGTCAATGGAGGTTAACCTTCTATGTAACCTTAACAAGGTCTGTTCCCACTATGAACACCGTGGAGGTTCTGAATCACTGCCACCTAATAAAGTACAAGATGCTGTTTGCTTTAGAGGCCTTAAGGATCAGAAAACAGCATTTTTCAGGCTCCAAGTGTCAGGAGCTTGACCAAAAATATCACTGTGTACATAGCAAAAATTTCTAGATTGAAACCAGCAACAGGATCTTAATGCCATGGATGATGCAAATCTACATAAAACCCCTTTAAGGTTAATATATTCTTCCAATGATTTCCTATCTTTCCTCAATCAAGTTAAAATAGCAAAAGGATTCTTTGAATACCAGACTATTTAACAGGATTCAGCATTCATTTATTCTTTCATTCATTCATTCATTGTCTCAATTGACATTTACTAGGCACCTGTCACATGCTGAGGTGGTTAGGATAACAGTGCTTGTTGAGTATCCCTGAAATCATCTACATTCCTTAGTATCCTTTGTAGTTCCTATGCTGCAAGGAACTATAATAGTTTGACCAAAGTTACTGCAAGCAGATGTATATGGGCCATATTCTACCTAAAATATTTCAGAGGGGGACATGGAATACTCCATAGGGTCTTCCCCCTTGTAGCAATTTTAGAAGCAACATATTCCAAATGACAGAACAGAAGGGGCTTGGGTCCCTGAGTCACTCACAGGGAAAAAAAAATGCTCCGAAAGATCCTGGATCCACAGAGGCATTTACATAAGCAAGAAATAAATATCTATGTATTAATCCTGTGATAATGCAGGTTTATTTGTTATACTGACTAATGCAATTGGGCACTGGGTTAGCATGTGAAAAGAAGAGAATAAAATAAACCCTTGCCCTAATTTATTCAAATCAAAGAAAACTGAAAATAAACATACAAATTATGGGTATTAGTCTTTTATAAAAATGTTTCCTTAGATTAGTTTAAACCACCTCAATTCACATTCAGATCTCCCTGCTCACTAGTAATGAAGGCATTCTATTTGGTTGAAAGCCTTCCATTAGTTTAAAAGCTCCAATTGTTGAACCATCAACGTCTATAAGAGTGTAATAAAGGACAGAATAACTAAGCGTTATGTAAGCGGAAGCTATAGCCATATTAACATTCATGAGTTTACCCACCAGTTCCTTTTATAGTCATTCAGAAATACAAATACAATAATAAAAATTTCAACTTACAAAGAAGGCAAATGCTTCCCGCTCTGCTCTCCCACTCCAACTAATGAAAACTAAGTCTGGAGTATCAGTGTCTTTTATGACATCTCAATTCTGCTCTAATTATGATGGGAAGAAATACTATTAGATAGCTAGAGCTACCAAATACAGCAAATTCGATTTGTTGGGAACTTAAATACTTATTGATACATATTTCTCCCACTGTTACTTTTAAAAGGGAAAATATACTTACCTGCCAACGAAACCCAGAAACATAAATATCTGGTTGTTCAAAAAGAAAAGCCAACTTTAGAAATTCTCATGTGTATCAGTTTAGCATCACTTAATGAAGATTTTGTACAAGCTAATAGATCCAACTGGAAAACATGGTATATGTTTGTACCCATTAAGATCCATTTATACGAACTCACACAAACATCACTTAAACCCTCAAAGCATAACTTTCCTCTCCTCAGAAAGCTACACATTAATTCAAATTTATTCACTTCATAAGGTCTAGACAAATGGAATACAGATAAACTCATCTAGAGATAGAGTTGCCTGTAGTTGGGGGCAGAATAAAATGAGAACATCTATTAGCTTTTCAACTGCTCTGGAGAATGAATGCCATGTACAGTTTTTGGACAAAGATGTAAAGACTCGGCTTGCAGGAACAAATAGCTGGGGAAGAACCGAGCACAGTTACCAATCATTTCACATGCTCGGGCTGTTTGAAGTCTTTGATTTCTCCCAGAGAAGCCACGGAAGCCAGGTCATGGAGGAGCCACCCCAGATTCCAGGTCACTGTGGAATATTAGCCACAGGTTTTCCAGAGGGTGGTAATGGAGATCACACAACTTATCCATCTGCTTGAGGTTTCCAAGAAATCCTGCAGGCATCTTCGGAATACATTGAAAACACAGCTCTACTTTGGCTGTGCAAATGAAGCACCAGAGGGGAGTGAAGGTTTGGGGGAAGCTGGTGTTTGTCCCAAAGTTTTGGACGACAAAATACACATGTGACTTCTCATCAAATATCTTTCCTGTTTCATTATCCAAGGATGGACTAGCCAGAGGCCACTCTTTGATATTAGACCTCTGCATCCTCCTTCCTAGAAGGAATGGCAGAAGTGCTTCAGGGACTTGGAATCCAGAAAGCCATCCACAAACAAGTATCTCCAGGCCTTGCTGGTGCTCCATCACAAAGGCAAAAGCCACATATAGGACTCCCACAAACCCCAAGGACCTGCAGACTCTGTTCATCACAGAGAAGAATGAGATCGGACCTGAGCCAGAGGTCTGGATTTGCTGCTCTGGATTGCTTTTTCACCTGGACTAGTCTTCAGCTCTCTGAGCCTCTGTCTCTCCATCTGTCAACAAGGCATTTTCGCCAGATGAGGGGTTCCCTTGCAGCTTCCATATACTTGAGATTCTTGAATTTGCTCCCAGATTCTCAGGCATTTAACTCCATTCATCCCTCATGTATTTAAAAGTATAACTCCACATTTTCCAACCAAAGTGCACCATATGGAGAAGAAATTAAAGCAACCTTGGAAATCAGGAGGCAGCCTACATTGGTCAGCCACAATCATTCAATTTGAAAGTCCCATGTGTAAACCTAAAATTTCTTGTGCATTTTATATTCTCTAACTTATTTGAGACCTTGCTTTTATATTTTTTCTCATTATATGAACTCATTTCAACAACTCCATGTCTTATAAGACCCCGTGTACTAAACGACTACCAGGAACTAAACAACAATGCTGATGGTAAGCCTAGGTAGTAAAAGTCCTGGTAGAATGCAGGCTCAGTGGCGGCAAATCCACATGGTTTTGTGCCAAGTAATTGTCTCAACAAAAGCATTTTATCTCTAAAACCTCAAGAGGAGGCAAGAGAGATTGAGATTTCAAAGAATGCATTTTCTGGGTCAGCAATCTCGATGAGACTTTTTCAGGAGGACTTGTAATTACAACTTGAGGGTTTAGGAGGACATTAAACTCTATCATCGTCTTAACTTGTGTGAGCTGTGCAGGTACATGGAGTTTGGGGAATGAGGTAACATGTGACTCTTGTATTCTGACAAAAAATTGAGAGAAAAAAATCTCTTGGATTTCTATAGAGTTAACTTTAAAAGGATAGGACAGCTTACTAAGCAAAGCCGGATTCCCCAGCTTCTAAGAATGCACATAGCTCAGTACACCATTATTTTCCAGAAACAATCCAAAGTGGGGGAAATATGGAAGAGGTGAAGCTGGCATCACAGCAGAAAACAGGTTCCAAAAAGTTCTAGAACTAAGGTTTCCTAAACTGTAGTCTTTCTTGTGCTGTGCTTAGTTTCTGCTGTACTACCTCACCTGTCATGATCATTAACTAATTGACTTTTTATTGTATGGTGAAGGATAGAGGTGGACTTTCAGTTGTGAGCTTAATGTAGTCTATATAAATACTATGTTCAATGATGCATGCTGGAGCTTATATAAGGCAACATTACTTCAATAAATAGAAAAAAAATGAAAAAAAATAAACCGCAAGGCCATAAAATATACAAAATAATTAGAATAAAAGTAAATATACTCCTTTTTAAAAGATAACCTTGTATCATCACCATAACTGGGAAACTTGTGTCACATGCAAATACAAACGATAAAACAAATACAAAAATACAATAAAAACAAGGAGTGGTAATGAACTCTAGCTAACTATAATTAACTACAGATCTTGCTTAGAAGTAATGATACTCAGGAATTAAAAAGATGTTGAAGACATATTAATATTAAACCTTGCTTTGTTCCTGAGGTTCTCAGAGGGATTAATTGAAAATGAATAACTTGATTACTGTTGATCCAATGTCCCTCCCTGTGAAAGCTGCCCCAGACCCCTCTTGAGTACCAGCCACTAAGTGGCCATGCAGGAGTGGGCACAATGCAGGAAAGATGGCTCCACAGCACGGGAAAGAGGACCCATGAAGGATTTTCAGCCTCCAAAGTGTCAGATTTTAAATACAACAGTTTCTTGAGACTTTTGGAGGAGAGAAGGATAGAATGCTAGAAGGCTGAGACAGAAATCAAGCAAGAGGGCCTCCCCGGTGGTGCAGCGGGTTGAGCACCACGCTGTGAAGCTGTCCGCGGCCTCGGTGATGGGGGTTCAATCCTGGGCGGCCGGTGAGAGTCCCACATGGCGCACCAACCAGAACTCTCCTGTCTCACCTGCTGCTCCCCTCAGCAGTGTTTTTCTGTCATCTGCCTGTTCTGTTCCCCACTCTGTTTCTGGAGAATGTTCTCACCCTCCTAAACCTCTGGCCTGTACCCCAGCTCTTGTATAAAAATAAATGAATCTTAAAAAAAAAAAAAAAAGAAATCAAGCAAGAGACAATGACGGCTTAAAACAAGAGAGTGGTCGCATAGGATAGGGAGAAATTGACAGATGAGAGAGAGAGTGGGAATGAAAAGTTTGAGAAAACTTGGTGACAGATTAATATGGGGAGCCCAGGAGGTGGCAAGTCAAGGGCGAGCCTCAGATTTGGTTTGTATAAATGAATGGATAGTGGATTTGTTCTAAGAGAGAGGAAACACAAGAAGATAAGCAGGGTGAGCTGGGAAAGGATGACTGTTTATTTTAAAAACACTGAAATGGAAGACAGTCAGGCATGGAGGACAACCAGGTAAGCCCTAGAATCAGGTTGCAGGGCTTCACATCCCTGCTCGACCATTTACTAGGGGTTATGATGAAGGCCTTGGTCAGCTACTAATCCATTTTGTGTCTCTGTGTCTTCATCTCAAAAAATTGAGGATAGCGCGTTCCTCATAGGTACCTATCTAATCACTTTACATATGACCCAGGGCCCTATCAGTATTTACCCAGTTTATGGGCTGCGAAGCTGCCCCCAGCCTCTACAGTGCCGGTTCGATCCCCAGCCACCAGCGAGGGTCCCACATGGCATGCAGACCTCTCCTGCCATGCCCGCTGCTCCCTCAGCGGTGTATTTTGTCAGTCTGCCTGCTCTGTTCCCTGCTCTGGCTCTGGTGAATTCTCTCACCCTCCTGCGCTTCTGAGTGTATCCAGTGCTTGTATAAATAAATAAATCTTTAAAAAAAAAAAAGTATTTACCCAGTTTTTCCTGATCAACAACTTTCTGATCAGCAAACATCCCCAGAGTGACCAATACGAGCCAGGTTCTGTATTAGTCTCCACTGACCTTCTAATGCAAGTGGCCTCAGCCTCACCTCTATGCTCCCTGACAAAGTCATCCAGCCACTGACTGCTGTCCTGTCTACTGCTGTTTCACAACAGACTTGAGAGGGGTGTTCATACTCCTACTTACCATCCACATGGAAAGTAGATATTTTTAAAAGTAAAAAGGAGAGGAATTGTTGAAACTTAAAACATTTGTGCAGCTGTCTTCAAATCTAGGCAAAGGGTTTAGTTATAAACTAAATGCCCTCTTTTTCTTTGGCTTGATTTTCAAAGTAGGATTGAACTGGAGACAGAGTTAGAGGTAATGAATAATAGTTATCTTGATGGGCTCTGGGTCTGAGCAGCTCAGCCCTGACCCCAGGAAAAGCCCAAGGAAAGAGATGAGACTTCCCGAGCATGTTGGCTAACTTTCTTAAAAGGAGATTAGTTCATTTGTTCTAAATGACTGGATTTCAGTACCAAAATCTTGAAGCAAAATAAAGCAAAAAATGCTTTATTCCTGTTTTTTCCTTTGTTGCAACTGAGACTTTCCACATCATTTGCAATTTTGCTAAGGGAGGCAATTCAATTATTATATTCACCAAAAGAGCACCAACGCTGGCAAGCCTTGGAGGCATTCTGTCCCAGATGAAACCTGGACTCTGCCTCTGACAGAGAATGTTCTTCCTTTCACAAGTCACATTGGGACAGCTGCAGTGACAGGAAGTTGAGGAGTGAAGCTCAGCACTGGGAGAGGTGTCCAACCTTTAGAGTCAGGTGTCACTGGGACAATCGCAAGCCCCTGACTTATGCAGTACTCCTGTCTTGCCCCACTATATGAGGTAATATTTTACTTAGATTTCAGCACTCCCCAGTCTTCCCAGTTTACATTGACTCTGTGCTCAGAGGGGGTAAAAATTTTGATGCCAACATCTTCAGTGTAAAGTAAGTTTACCCACAAAAATGCAGGTTATACAATAATCTCCAGGCTCTACTAATATCTCCCCTTGATTACAGAGGTATCCTGTGGGCCATATTGGCTAATCTCTTAAAGCTTTAAATAAAGGACAGGGAAACTCAGCATCTTGAAAGGATGTATGTAATAAACAGTGTTCAACCTAGAACTCAACCTCATTTGGGCAAAGAAGTAATTCAATGTGAACTTAAGTAAGTGCATTGAATCCTGGTGACCCAGTAAACCCTCTTTTTTCTGTCTGCTGCTAATAGTTTCATTTTCTGCTTTTCCCTTACTGCTTTATTTCTCCTCTTTTTTTTTTTCCTGCTTCCATCTTTCATGAATTTCGCTCTATTGCAGGCAACGTTTGCTAACTACTTGCATGCCAGGTGCTCTGTTAAATGCTTTTGTGCATGGCTTCACACAATCCTCCAACGATGAGATTCCAACTGAGTCCATTGGGTTACTATAAAAAAATTATTTTTCTAAGTGACTTACAAAGAACAGAAATTTCTCACTGTTCTGGAGGCTGGGAAATCTAAAATCAATACACTGGCAGGTTGTGTCAGGTGATATCCTGCTTCTGAGGTGACTATCTTATTGCTATAACCTCACCTGGTAGAAGGGGTAAGGAAACATTCTGGATTCTCTTTTACAAGCACACTAATCCCATTTAAGAGGGCTGAATCCTTATGACCTCATCACAATGGGGACTGGGTTTCAACATATGAAATTGGGGGTGGGGGGAGGACAAAAACATCCATTTCATGCACTAATATTACTATTATCGGGCCTCCCCAGTGGCACAGCAGTTGAGCGCTGGGTTGCGAAGCTGCCCGCAGCCTCTGCAGCGCCAGTTCGATCCCCGGCTGCTCCCCGGCCACCGGAGGAGGGTCCCACGTGGTGTGCAGACCTCTCCTGCCACCGGCTGCTCCCCTCAACAGTGTACTTCGGTCCTTCTGCCTGCTCTGCTCCCCGCTCTGGCTCTGGTGAATTCTCTCACCCTCCCGCGCTTCTGACTGTACCCAGTGCTTGTATGTATAAATAAATAAATAAATCTTTAAAAAAGTCAAAACTACCACTTTAAAAATAATAATAATAATAATAATACTATTATCATTATTCTGCAGGTGAGGGCACCAGATTTTGCGAGCTAAGATAACTTGACTGAAGTCTCATAACAGATTGTCCAGATATCATACAACCTAAAGCTTAGAGTCCAATATGGCTATTTCCAGAACTAGTACTCCTCAGCCACTGAGCTGCTTTCTCTTCTTCTCCTCCTCTCTGCTTCTACAAGCCTATGTGGGTTCAGGCAGTACTTGGTATATTTCCAAAGCTCTTCCCAGGTTTACAGTTCACAAGGCAGTAGGCAGCTTACAGACTTTGTCAAGGGTGCCTTATGCCAGTTCCCATTTGTTAGACCCCCATTCAGAAGCCATTTGGGGCTTTTCTTTGAACTTATTTTCCTGGAGGCAGACCAACTGAGGCAATTTTCTTTCTATATCATTTTGCCACTCAGAATTCCTATTATTGTTTATTTGCTATCAAGAAAATCCACGCTGAGTTTCTCACATCAAGATAACCCATGAAAAATAGTCACTTTTAACTTAAAAGTTAAAGTCAATTTTTAGTTCTGAGAATTTTATGACGCTTTCAGCAAACAGGCGACAAGCCACGGTATGGCAAAATCCATCCGGACACTCCAACCTTTTCATTTTCGATGATCCTTTTTTTCTCAACCCAAAGATAACACCACAGAACGATTAAGCACAACTTTTAACACTGGATTACCAATGACGTGCCAACCAACTGTTCCAAAGTTTTATAGGGAACCCACTTTTCTAGTTTTACTTATAATTATAGTGTTGGGCAACTAGTGAAACTCAACATGATTCAGAAGTCACAATGTGAGTCACTTTTTACAACTATTTTGTATCAATTGTACTACCCTTCCTCTTTAAAATTTTCCACATTTAAATCCATTTTCTTTCAAAAAATAAGTAATTTTTTGCCCAGGATCCCAAAGGAAATAAACATTATATATGAATAACACTTGTAATGTTAGTGAGTAGTGCCAGTCCATTGAGAAGGAAAAAATTGGTCCAGATCAGCAAATTTCTCTTCCTCCCAAAATTAAAAAAAGCAACAACATCAACACTATTACTGGTCAGTTGGCTTGTTTTCCCTCTGTTAGGTTGTGGTTTTCTTAGTTATGAAAATGGACAGAGTGACACTGATACCATATTGAAGGAGTTCTGAAATTAGCAGAGATAAAACTCAATTAATTTCATACTTGATAACAGACATATTTTTTATTCTTTCCTTAATTCAACACCAAAATAATAATTTTTACACAACACCTATTATGGTAGTCAGAATTCTAAAGATAGACATATTTGAAATTTCTGTCTTCTGATTATCTAAACAATATTAGATAATTATCTAAAATATATTAATCTGGAGGTATTTTGCAAAAGGAATTGAAATCTCAAATCAGTTGACCTTAACATATGAGCTATGGGCCTGACCAGTCAGCTAGCTCTTTGAAAGTAGAGTTTTTTCCAGCTGTTGACAGATGGGGAACTTAGACAGACACAAAGCAGGAGAAGGATTCAGCATGCCCTTGATAAATACAAATGTAGGGACCCACAGGTAAGGGCCAGAGGAAAGCTTCCAGATTACAGTCAACAGCTAGCTGAGTAGTGGGGAACACAGCTTTACCACCCATGGAATGGAATTCTGCCAAAAACCTGAATGTACTGGGAAATGAATTTTCCCCAGAGACTCTAGAAGAGAAACTCAGACAACACCTGATTTCAGCCTTGTGAGCCCCAAAACACCAGCTAAGCCTATCAAAGCTTCTAACACAGAACTGTGAGATCATAAATCGGTCCTGTTTTAATCTGAGAGATCTGCGGCAACTTGTTGTGGGGCAACATAAAAGCAAAACAGCTATTCTGCATGGTGGCAAAGTGCTAGAGGGTTCTAAGCTCAAGTGGACATACTTTGATGGGGTAACTAAGCACTTCCCTTCTCAAGGCCACAAAGCTTGTAGTCTTTTAGGACATTGCTATGAGAAACACCAGGAGCATATGTACAACAGAAAGAGATTTCATTCAGATGACAAATAGCCCTCTAGGAATCTGCAGATTGAAGGGTAATAGAACATCCTGGAAGAGGATCCTTCATTGAACAACCAAGGTTAATCAGCACTGAGCTAAGAATTAACCTTACAGGGATATTTTAAAGATTAAATGAAAATAAGTTAAGAAGCCTTATCATTAATAATAATCAGAAGCCCTAAGGCCAGCTGGCTTAAACAATTGGAAATGTATTATGTGACATAAAAGGAAGTCCCAAATTAGAGCAGGTCAAGGCAGACTCAGTTAAGAAGATTTTGAAGACCCAGAATCTTGCCTTCTGCTCTGCCAGTCTTCACTGATTTTGTTCTCCAGTTGGTGGTAAGATGGATAGTTGCTTTGGTCTTGTCCTTCAGAAACAATACTGTCCAGAGAAAGATTTGAATAAAGGGAACATTTTCCAGATGCATCCAAGAGGATTTCCCCTCAAGATTCATTGTCCAGAATTTGTTCTCATGCCTGAGACTGAACCAATCACATGCTAAGAAAATAGTAATAATATGCTTTCCCCAAAGGGGAGACACCCCTGAAAAAGCATGGAGGGCCTCCTGGAGGAGGAGTCCTGAATCAAATCAAGTTTCCATTAGGATGGAAAAGAAAGGTAACTATAAGGATACTGGATGGACATCTAACATTGAAGCTCTTAACATAGGGCTGAAACAAAACATGTACTCAAATGTTGGCTGTAATGTCCATTATTTATGCTTTACCTCACTTAATCCCCACAGCGATCCTAAAAAGGAGCTGTCATTACCACCACCACCTCCATCACTACTAAAGACATCAGAGTGTAGGGTCTAAGAGGGGAATACAATCTTTGCAGACACAAATCACTCCCCAGGGGCACCCCAGGATGTTCTTAGATTGCTCACTTGATCCGATCTTGCCGTTGTAAAATAGTCGGTGCAAAGGTCTACAGTAACAGATGTCTTTGTCCACCCCGATGTTCCAATATTTATTAAAAGTATTATAGCTTAAACTATGAATTGAAGCAAAAGGACTTTCCTTCTTAAAAGGTTTGTGTCTTAAAAAGAGAGTGGTAGATTTTTCTTTTCATTATCAAGTTCAACCAAAATAGATTTTTTTTTGTTTAGACTAAAAGAGATGTAGTCTTACAACATTTTTAGTCTTGATGTCTGTCCAGTACATATTTTCAATAAGTAATTAAAAAAATAATTTCCAGAGACAGGCACACACACACATATATCTCCATGGGATGGCATGCCACAGCAGACAGGCATGCCAGAGTTGGAAGAGACAAAAAAAAAGAGAGAGAGAGAGAGAGAGAGAGAGAAAATAAAAAGAAAACAAGTCCAACTGGTTTAAGCAAAGAACAGAAATACAGCTATTCGTAATGGAGTTGCCCAGAAGTTTGTCTGACTCTGAGGCACAGCTGGATATGACAGGTCCTCAAATAATATCACCTGGATTCTATCTCACTCTTTGTCTCTTAGCTCTACTTTCTTTATGCAGGCTTCATTATGGAAGAGGATTTCTCCATGAAGAGATAGCAGGATGGCTCTCACAGGTTAGATTTAAACCTGTCCAACAGAAGAGAGTTTATCTTCCCGAGTAGCTCCAGCCAAGTTCCAGAGCTGGGCTCTGATTACCAATAACAGGGGGAAGTATCCATTCATAAGACAGTCTCTGTGACCAGGAAATTGTCATCATGCTTTGCTTGGCTATACATAGGTCAAAGCAGGTAAAGCCTGTGGTTGAGCTGGGGAGCAGTGGGTCTCCCTGAAAACTCAGGAAGCTATTACTGAAAAAGAAGGAGGAATGGGTCATGATGGGTACAAGGCAGGTGAACCACAAATATTGACGACAGGGCCTCACACTCTCAGTATGACAGCTCCCTTCAGTGATAGCACACTCTTAATCATACCATAGTTAGCCTGGGTAGTAACCCCAGATTACAAGCATGAAGTCATACATACCCAATGAGCAAAAGACAAAGGACAGCGGGGCCATATCAAATCCCCTTTGCATCAACTATTAGGAGTAGCTTGAAGGCTTATTTTTATCCTTCTCTTATCAGATAGAATCTGACAAAATTGGGCCTCCCCGGTGGGGCAGCGGTTGAGCGCTGGGTTGCAAAGCTGCCCGCAGCCTCTGCAGCGCTGGTTCGATCCCCGGCTGCTCCCGGGCCACCGGAGGAGGGTCCCACATGGCGCGCAGACCTCTCCTGCCACACCCGCTGCTTCCTTCAGCAGTGTACTTCGTCACTTTGCCTGTTCTGTTCACCGCTCTGGCTCTGGTGAATTCTCTCACCCTCCCGTGCTTCTGACTGTACCCAATGCTTGTATAAATAAATAAATCTTAAAAAAAAAAAGAATCCTACAAAATTGTCATTTTTCATAAGTTAAAAATTATCAAATATTAATAATTTCATATGGTTCATTCAAAAATGATGAATTGATTCAGCCCAATTTCCCCAAACCCATCCATATTACTAAATGCTCATGTTTACTGAGATCTTGTACCAGGCCATTAACTCTCTAACTCTAGCCTTAAAAGTCTGATACTAAGCACTTTCATGGATCACCCTTTCAAAAAACAAAAAGCTTATGCAATACTGTAATATTACAAAGCAGATCAATGGTGCAAGAAAATCTTCGAGGGTGAAGGAATGTTCTAGATAATTATTGTAGTGGTGTTAACACAACTGAACATATTTGTCAAAACTCATCAAATTTCACACTTAAAACTGATGGATCTTGCTGGATGTAAATTATATTTTATTTACATAAATAAAAGTTGTGTAAATAAAATATAATAAAATTTATACTCAATAAAGTTGACCCTCTAAAATATTAAATTAAAAAATTATGATGGACTGTTTTTACTAATAAAGAGACTAAAGCTACCACATATAACCATCAGCCAAGAATTAGTGGAGGGTGTGTAGCATGATCATAGCAAAGTTAATGCTGAAGGACCTACTAGTTCAGAGCCTTCACATACTGATTGGATGGACATTTATCTGTGCTAGCCTGCCCAGCAAGCATCCCCCTTTACCAGGTAATGGTAGCATGATTTATATTATCTTAGTCCACGTAGTTTGGGAATAGAGACTGCACCACCAGATCTAGGAGCAAAGTCCATCTCCCCAGCTATGCAGGGGCAAGAGATACATTTTTCTCTGAATATAAGCAGATGGAAAACCAAGGGACAAGAAACACCATGTGACCATAATTTCCCTGAGAATGAAGACAACACAGAGAATGCCAGGGTCTGAAGGCATTGTCTACACACCTGAAACCTGAACTACCCATGCAAATATCAGCTATGAGAGCTAACTAGGCTCATTTGCCTTAGTCAGTTTGATTTGTATTTTCTACCATTTGCAATCAAAATAGTCCCACTTGTATAAATGTGGAAACTGAAAGAACTGTGAGTTGAATTATTTCCCCCCAAAATATATGTTGAAATTCTAGCCCCAGATACCTGTGACTGTTGCCTTATTTTGGAAATAGGGTCTTTGAAAAGGTGACACATTCAGGTGAGGTCATACTGGGTGGGTCAGAATAGGTCTGCAACCCAGTACCACTTGGGCCTTTATCAGAAGAGAAGGCACAGAGACCAAGGTAGAGGAAAAATGTTCTCAGGAAGACAAAGGCAGAAACTGGACTGACAGCTGCAACCAAGAAATGCCAAGGACAGGCAGCAACCAGAAGCCACAAGAAGCAAGGAAGAATGTTTTTCCAGAGCCTTCAGAGGGAGTATAGTTCTGCCAACATTTGGTCTCAGACTTCTAGCCCCTAAAAACATGAGATACTAAATTTCCATTTTCAAAACCACCAGGAAGAAGTCCTTTTCTTTCTTTTTTAAATATTTTATTTTATTTTATTTTATATATTTTTTACATCATTTTTCATTTTTGCACAATGTATGCATTTTCATCTTGGTTATAGTCCCCATACAATTCCCACCCCCCTTGTTTTGATCCTACTCCCTCCTCCTTTCCTCACCCCTGTAGGGTGTCTCTGGTTTATAGTTGTTTGTTGATTTTGACTTTTACTTTATTGCAATTAGTCTTTTTTCTGGTCCCTTGTTTAGGTTTTCTTAATTCCTGCTATGAGTGAGATCATCCGGTATTTTTCTTTTTCTTTCTAGCTTATTTTGCTGAGCATGATCCCTTCCAGCTCCATCCATGTTGCTGCAAATTGCACGAGTTTATCTTTTTGGATAACTGAGTAATATTCCACTGTATATATATACTGCAGACCCAGGAAACTCATGCAGATTTTGGTACTAGGAAATGAAGTGTTGCTGTAGCAAATCCCAAAAAATATGGAGATGACTTTAGAACCAAGTAATGGATTGTATTTTAGCTGGAAGAATTTGAAGGAAAATGATAGAAAAAGCTTAGATTGTTTTAAGGAGACTGTTGGTGGAAACATGAATGTTAAAAGCAGTTCTGGTGAGGGTTCAGGAAGAAGAGAGGAGGGAATCTTAGAGAACATATATCCCATCATGAATAGTGTTGCTAGAAATAGGGATATTAAAGGTGCTTCTGGTGAGGCTTTAAAAAGAAATTATGAACATGTTATACAACTGGAGTAAAAGCAATCCTGTTATATAAAGTGGCAGAAAACTTGGCTGAGTTATGTTGGGTGGAAAGCAGAATTTGTAAATGATCAGCATGGAGCTGTTAGACAAAAAGGAAACAGCACATGGTGATGTGGGAAATTTTTAGCCTATCCAGAAACAAAAAATGAGAAAGGGCACTCCAGAAAGAATACCAAGAATGTGACTGGACAAACTAGCTAGAAAAATTAGGCGTGTGACTCATGGGTTCAATCAACTATCTAAGCAGAATCCAGGAATCAATATAGGAGTATCCAGGAAGTCTCTGGACAACTCTCCTGTCTACTGGCACAATCCCCTTGACATTCATGGATGACTGACAAGGTTTTAAAAGATTTACATCAGCTGAAATACTGTCAGCCTCAGCTGGAAGAGGAAGAAATGAGATGAAGTGAAGCAAGAACAACTCCAAGGGCAGAGCCACAGAGTCAGAGGCCAAAGAAGGTGGGGTTAAGAGGAAGAGGGTTGACACCTGAGGTCTAGAGGCTAATGCCTCAAATGACAGCGTATCATGCTCAGGTCTTGAAACCCAACGGCATGTTCCTTGTTGTGCTGCAAATTTACTTGGGACTCAAGACCCCTTTATTCCTTCTAATCTCTCCCACTTAGAATGGTAACACTAGTCCTATGGCCACCCCACCATTGTATTTTCAGAAGTGCGTAATTTCTTTCAAAGCCCCACAGATGCAGAGGAACTTTGTCCAGGATGGTCACACCTGGAGTCTCACCCTTAAGTGATCAAGATGATTGAGAAAATGGGATTTGGGAACTTTTTCAATTGGTAATATTTAGACAAGATTTATGACTTAGATTTGAGATGTTGGAATAGGTTAAGATCTACAAGATGTTGAGATGAAATTGAACTTACTTTGCACATGGAAATGGCGTGAGTGGGGTACAGGGAGGAGTGCAGAGGGCAGGAAGTTGTGTTTTGAATTGTGTCCCTCACAAATAAGCTATAGGCCTAATCCTGGGTACCTGCAGAATCATGAAATAATAAATTCCTGTTGCTTTAAGCCACCATGTGGTACTTTCTTTTTTTTTTTAAGATTTATTTATTTATACAAGCACTGGGTACAGTCAGAAGCGTGGAAGGGTGAGAGAATTCGCCAGAGCGGGGTACACAATAGACAGACCGACGAAGTACACTGCTGAGGGGAGCAACAGGCATGGCAGGAAAGGTCTGTCACGCCATGTGGGACCCTTGCCTGGCGGCTGGGGATCGAACCGGCACTGCAGAGGCTGCGGGCAGCTTCGCAGCCAAGCGCTCAACTGCTGCGCCACCAGGGGAGGCCCACCATGTGGTACTTTCTAATAGGAGTTCTAAGAAAGCAATACAAATAAAGACTCATCCAGCTCCCCAGGTCAATCAGTGGCAGAACTGAAAACTGTGAACCTGATTTATAGATTGCTTAAGCTTACAAAGGGGGCAGAAACAGAAATTACATAGATAAAAATGTTACCTGTATTTTACAACAATTTCCCCCATAAGCAATAATTCCATTTATTGCATTTACAAAATGCACAAGATAAAATGCTTAAGGGAGTGGACAAATAGTGTAGCTTGTGGGTGTATGTTTATGTAGATACAGGGTGACATAAATTTGGCACTAAAGTTATTATTTTTCTTAATTTAAAATAATCAAGTTTGAAACAAAATTTAAAATACCAAATTAGCACTTCTCACTGAAAATAAGGACTCACTGTTTTTTAAATGAACGAATTTGACTTGCTTTACATATTCAGCTACACAGAGATACATTTCTATATTTAGCCAATTCTTCAATATTAGCCAATATTTTCCATTCACACTGCTTATATCAAGAGGCCAGAGCTTACTCTCATGTGCTTTGAACAATCCACTCTATAAGAAGCATTAACTGAATGTGATTAATATCAGAACATGCACTGATTCTGCTCCATATTATTCCAACCTAGCAAGCAGAACAGAAGGATTCAAAACTACAGTTCAACTATAACATGAAAAAGTGGTTTTCTTTCCTTATTTTTCACTTAAAATTTGACCGAGTGATACTGACCACTTCTTAAATAAATACATTCAAGAGAAAGTCCCCTGTGGTTCCAAATGCTCATTACTGAATTTACCTTGAGTGAAACTAAGACGTGAAGAGATGTCACAAAACAACCAAAGATGAAACAATCTCTGCAGAAATGACATATGGCTGCCCTGACCAACAGACACAACTTGCCTTGCAACTAGAAATCCTGGACACTGTAATGATGAAACAAAACAATGCAGAAGAGACACACCCATCACAAAGATGCTTGTTCTAGAAAACAGAAACCACTGAGTCCACCTGGCCCAGGAATACACTAGAAGTTTGCAGTGGTTCTGAAACAGTGCTATGGAGGTGGTATAGGGGGTCAAAGGACAGTGCCCAAGAGAGGACGGGTCACTGTCTGTGGGTTCTCACTCATGTGCACCATTGCAAGACTCCTCAGGCTCAGGAAACAACAATAGTGGGGTTTATTTAACAAACAAGAAACAGTTTCTAAGGCCACAAGTAGCTGGCTGTCTCACCCCAGATAGTGTCCACAGTGTCCAGAAGTCCCAAACAAAAGGCCGTTCATCCAAGATGGCACTGTCCCATTGATAACGGTCTGGAGCTTGGGGCACACAGGCAAGCAGCAGGCCAGGATCCAACTAATAGTGGCAGCTGGAGGTGCTTACAGGTGGGGTCACTGAGATGACACTACAATTGATCCACAGCAACAGTCTGAAGGTTGGGGTGGACAGCACTGGACCCTGGCTAAGACAGCAATGGAGGCAACCATACCAGGAGGCAGTACTGGTTGATAAGAAGTGGTTAACAGCTCTTAAAAGTGCCCCAGACACAGAGTGCTCTCTTTTTCCTTCAGGAGTCAGCTGCTGACCCTCCTTCTTTCTTCAGAGGCCAGGAACAGTATCTAAGCTGGCTCCTGCCCTGCCTCACTTTTCTTTCATGGTTCCCCACCCTACCTGCTTGATTGGGCCTTTTTCAATTCTAGTGACCAACTGGGCCATTTTAGCACCAATCAGCCCATTTGGTGCTGAATAATTAGCTAATGCGCTGATGAACAGGATTGGTACATTTTGCTTGCAACTCATTGGTCCCTTCTATGACCCAGGCACAAAATATAAAAAGGAACACTTCTTTCCCCGTAGCTCATGTGCTGGGGGGCCCCAGTTTCAATTTGACACACAGTTCAGTGGTGACACAGGAGGTAAAGACAACTCACACAGGTGGAACATGACATGAGGACAGATCACTCATTTTTTCCGATTTTTAGCTCCGTGACACTCTTTCATTTGTAAGTGTGGCATTTCAGCACACACTTATCCTACCTCTTATTTCAATCTCCAGTTTTCTGGAGGTCAGTTGGGGACCTAGTGGAGAGATAACTTATCAAAGAGGGAAGACAACACATAGGAAGAAGAAATGGAGACTCCACAGAGGGTCACAAATCCTGATGATACTGTTAAAGTGGAAAAGGGTCTGGACCACAGGTCTGGCGGAGGTGGCTACACCTGCCTCCGGAGAGGTTCCTGCTTCAGGTCTCAGCAACCAGTGGGCAGCTCAGAAGCGGGCAGGCAATTTAGGTGAAGTTTGTGAGACCAGTCACAGGCAGCCACCTCAGATCTGAGTCCTTGTTTTGGGCTTCCAGGGAAGCAGATTCTCCTTTTCACTCATCTTTGAACCTAAGAAGTGGGGTGGATATTGTGAGCCTCAGCCAGTTTGAGATGGTTGAGGCCAGGAAGAGAGGACTGAATCATGATGACTTGGGAAGCAGGACTCAGGTGTTCTTGGGACATCACCTGGACCTCTGCATTCATCCATGCTTGAAGCCAGATCTCCCCTTAAATCTTTTCATAAGTGTCCTTGTTGCTGCTGCTTTGAGTTTTATGCACAACCGAAACAGATACATTTTTTTTTCTATTGTTACATCCAGCATGAGCCAGTTCTTTCTGGAATAATCTCAGAGGTATTATTGAAGGATCTGAATTCATTACAAAGGACTCCGAGGTCAGTATTAGAATTTTCCCTCCCGGAATGACCAGAAATATCACTTAAAATAGCCCAGTGGCTAGTTCACAGTAACATGTGTCATAAGAAAGATTAATCCTCACAGCTCTCTTCCACCACTGCCAAACCATCACTTTCAAAAGAAAAGAGTTGGGCTCTCTGATCCAGATCTGCCCTGATGTGTAACTGTGACTAAATAAGAACCAAGCACTGTCTTCCCTGAGTGTCAGCAGGAGCAGCAGATGGGTGACCTCCTGTCATCATTCAAAGCCAAGAAGAATCTAAACAAACAAAAGTTCTCTGCGGCTCCCAGGCCACAGGGGCCCGGCCACACCACATGAGATGTTGAGTCTTCACTTCTGTGGTCTGGCTTACAAGCCCCGTGTATACTACATTTGACTGACAGGAAAACAAAACACTGGAAATAGTTCATTTTCTGGAAACTTCCTCTCAAAGACATTTGAGGTTGCACAACTCGAACCAGCACCCCTCCTGAAATAGCCCCTGAAACTACAATGCTCTCCTCAAGACAACTTACTCTCTCGTTTGTTTTTTTCTCTCATTTGTTTTTTCATACTTCTCCATATTTAATTATCTTGGCAAAGAATTCTTCATTAATACTTTCAAATGGCATAATACAGTTTCTCAGATTTTTTTGCCCCTCAAATACATAATTTTTAAGAAAAACAAAAACCTGCAGCTGCCATTCATGTGGCGGTTTTCATCTATTTTGAGTTGGAACAGATTAGCACTCAGAAGAGTTGTGAAACACTGATCAAAGGGAAAGGAGCTTGGGATGTCTGGTGTACAACATTTGAAAACAAGGACAGTCTTGTTGACTGAAAAAAGCGCCTATTGTGTAATTAACCGAGATGTTAGTGCTCGGCTTAAAACACGTTCTTCAGGGGTGACTTCCTCCCAGAGCCCACCTTGAAGAACCCGGAATGTGGAAGAAGCCTCATCTGTGAGTCAGATCATTCTGAACACTCCATTCCAGGACAGCCCATGCTGGGGGAGCTGAAGGTGCACACGGCACTGTAGGGGACTGGCAGGGACACATGCTGGCCCCAACACACGGCAGGCAGGCTCCCACACGAGGGATGAAGGGGGCATCCTCAGCCTGGCTGGTGAGAGGGTTGAGAATCGCTGCCAGAATGCTTCCTGTATCATCCTTGATTTGATCAAAAAGACAGTGAGCCTCTTGAGGAAAGGAAGCCAAGGGACACACACACAACTGAAACTGACAGAAAGTGAAAGTCTACTAACTCTGGGTTGCAATCTTCTGTCCTTTTATCACTTGCCCCTTTCTGAAAGCTTTTAAAGAAAAAAGCAACATTGGGCCACCCCGGTGGCACAGCGGTTGAGCGCTGGGTTGCAAAGCTGCCCGCAGCCTCTGCAGTGCCGGTTCGATCCCTGGCCGCCAGGCGAGGGTCCCACATGGCACGCAGACCTCTCCTGTCACGCCCGCTGCTCCCCTCAGCAGTGTGCTTTGTCAGTCTGCCTGCTCTGCTCTCCGCTATGGCTCTGGTGAATTCTCTCACCCTCCCATGCTTCTGACTGTACCCAGTGCTTGTATAAATAAATCAATCAATCTTTAAAAAATTATAAAGAAAAAGCAACAATTCAATATGGAAGATGTGTGGGCCCAGACTCCTGCCTTCTAGTAGTCTTCTCTCTCCATCAGAACCCGGGGAACCTCACCTAAATCAGGTCGCTCTCCAGGCCTCTCCCAAGCATGCAGAGAAAGGCCTATGCTCTCTGGAATTTCTTTCCATGAAAGTTCTTGACCAAAATGACCAAAATTGGAACTGAAAACCAGAACAGATAAGGTTGTTGATTCTGATCCAATAGGCATGTGAAAGGAAGACAAACAGCAGATTAATCAGGAGACACTGAGGGTGTGGAACTTGAAGCATCTTGTAAAATTGCATATTGGCCAAGACATGTTCCAGCAAGACACAAAAATGTCTCTTCTAAGAACACAGGTGGATAAAACCCAGTGGTGAGGTTATTATACAATTAAGTTAACGCTGACCGTTCAAACTTCCATCTGCGGTTCTTCATTGCCAGGGCAGCTGCTATTAACCTAATGTTCAGTGCATGCCCATGCCCCACACAATGGGGTGAGCCCTGAGCTATGCTGGAGATGCAATAAAATAAGGTGGCCCCTTCTTTCAGGGAGCTCTGTGCCCATAGGCAAAGACCTTGTCAACACATACCCCTGTAAAACAAGGGAGTGGCTAGCACCTCTATCCCTTGGTTTTTTGCTGAAATCAGAGGTAAGGGAACAAAAACCTTGCAATACAGAAATGAGATATGAAATTCTCCAGCGCCTCCCCACTAGGAGATAATCACCAGCAGTAATGATGTGGACTCTCCACTTTCTCCCCACTCATACATGAGTATGTGTGCACATACACACATAAATGTATCTGTATCTAGAACCAGCTCTCTCTACATATATGCATATATTGATGGCATGCATAGATGTCTGTATCTGTGTCAGCTAGAGGTAGAGATACACAGATATAGACACAGATATATTCTCTGCGTGCACAGATATATTATATTTCTGCAAGTTGCTTTTTTCAATGAGTTAGTATAGCTTGGACCCAGATCCCTAAGAGCGTAAGGTCAAGAATTCTTGAGACTCCAGGCTAAGATCAGTCAGCAGACATGTTTTATTTGGCCCAAATAGTGGAGTCTGCACAATGTTTTAAATTTCAATTCTGTCGTTGCTTTTTTTTTTTTTTTAAAGGGATGATTCTCTTTAAAATATGGATTTCCAGCCCTGACAGCAGTGAACCTACCTTTGCACATGGCAGCAAGGTTGGAGCTGGGCAATAGTGGCCCACCTCAGAGGGGGGGTATGTGACACTTGTTCCAGGCCCTTCCCCTGACTATGTAGCCCTACCCTGAGGCTACAGTCACAACCATTTGTCATCTGACACCACACTGAGGCAACTCCTATATGTTATCTGCCTGGCTGGGGCGGGGGGAAGGGGGGTCTGGAGTTTGCATCCTCTGACATGCTTAGCTCTGACTCACTGCTGGTAGGCAGACTGACTCTGTTCAAGGGAGAGATAGGAAGGAGGAAAGGATAGTTTCAAAGAAAATACACAATTTGAGCTGCATGTGGAGAGGACACTCTACCCCAAGAAAGAATATCTACCTCTTAAGCTATAGTAAAGTCATTTCTAATCTGGAAATCCTAAAAGCAGCACTGAGCAATCAGCCAAGTTCTGAGTTAGGACTCGTTATCTATTATGGTCATGTTATGCAGAAATATATAGCTCTGAGGGTCTAAAATTCAGGCCAACCAGTGACTGAAAATCAACAAAAGCAAGAGCTGCATGCTGCTGGCAGCACTAAGGGGCTCTCTGGGAAGAGAGGTTCAGCAATATGGGGCCCCAACTTGTGTCACTTGATATCCTTGATTTGTTGCAGGAAGAAGTTGCCTATGGCCAAGACAAGACCCAAAAAAATGTGCAAGAAAAGGAACAGACAAAATATCTTTTGTCATGAGCAAAAGATACTAATTGTGACATCTTAAACATAGAGTGAATCTTTTGAAAGCAACAGGGGACCTAACAGAATCAACAGGACTACAGAACAAGAATTGTAAATGAAGGAAACAAGACCACCATGGATTTCCAAGTGGTGATAATTATTCAATATCACAGCCAGGAAACCAGCAGAAGAATAGTGTTTAGGACAGTCTGCTCAAATCGAAATCCAGAGAGACACTGGCAGGTCTTTGTGTCAGGGGCTTTTTCTGGGCATCTTGATTAATATTTTCAACCAAGGACATTCAATAGAAAGCATCCAAAAGGAGATGGGAATAGAATAATTATAAGCAGGAAGCGGTATGCCATACTGATTGTCTTTGTGACCCCAAATGTGGCCAGGTCTCCACTCTCTCCTTGCCTTACTGGGATAAGCTGGGCATTACCTGGTGGTTTCAAGTCCACTGCCAACATTGAACACAAAGAGGAAGTCTGGGAGTAAAGAGAACTGGTGTACAGAAAACCCAAATCTTCAGTCTGCTTTTCCCAACAAAACAAAACAGCAGCATGTTTTGCAATAGAATCTAAAAAGCAAAGATGAATTTGTGGCCACTTTGATCTGTGACCCGTGACTCGGATCAAAGGAAGAAACCGTGAAAGTCATTTTCCTTCCCAATCTCTTCTATCTGCCCGTTATTAAAGGCAAGATATGGCAAGAGACAGACATGAAGGCTGAACACAATGTGACCGACCCCATAAGGAAAGAGTGCCAAATCCCCGCCGGCCAGCTGCAGATGGAGGGCAGAGCACGGTGCCAGGCAGTCTGTGGAACCTCTGTCTCTGTTTCTCCCAGTAAACACAGAGTAGACAAGTCAGGTGAGGGCAAGAAAGCATCCCCAATCCAGGAGGTCCCTCTACCTCACATTCTCCTAATTCTTCCTGGCAAAAAAGGCTTAAAGAATGAACAGCAGTAGACCGGGAAACCGTATATGGTGATCCAATGTACTCAAAGCCAGCCTTCCAGTCATGAGTTTTGCAACAAATTTACCACAACCCAAGACACTGCCTAAAGTGAACTGTGCCTCATTTCCAATCCTGCCTCTCTACCACACACAGATACACGAAAACTCATAGTACAAAACTAAACAACCCAGGGAAAAGGCTGACAGCTAGTGGTGTGGGAGATTCCTGGTCTAGTCCAAATTCCCCCAGAGACTGGTTCTGGCATACAAAGTCACGCTTACCCCCTGACTTATGTAATCTCTTTCCCCAAGAAAATAAGAGAACTTTATTCAAGTGATTTTCCTCATCAATAGTTTCCCTTTGCTTCCTTCCCCTATTGCCTTTAATTCAGCATCGACATAGGATATATGTTGCAACTTTAATATTCCATGCAGCTCTTCCCTTTAGGTAGGTATTAATACCCATTTCAACAGACAAGTCAGACTCAGGGAGATGTGGAGCACATTCAAGTTCCCAAGTAACTAGCAACCAGTGGGATGGTTTCATGATCCACCAAAAGACCCAGTTCTTTCTCCACTCAGTCTCTGACCTTCATGTCATCAGCAACTCTTGAAGAGGCTGCCATGAGTAAGGCAGGAACCTTGCTTCTCAGAGAGCCAGCCCAGCACTGCCCGTATAGGAGGACCTAATCTCCGTATGTATGGAATGGACATATAGGAGGTTGAATTAATAAAGGACGGGTTAATGAGTGAATAAATAATTGCTATCATAGGGAATAATTTCATTTGGCTAAATCAACCAAGCAGCATGATTCTTATCCTGCTTCAGATAAAGATTCGATGCTGTCATTGACAGCACATTTCCTTGCAAGGAATGGAAAAGCTGTCCAACAATGGCTTAAACGAGTAAGAGTTTCATTTTTCTCATGAGGAACAGTGTCTGTAAGCAGAACTTTAAGGGCAGGTGCAGATTTTGAGGAACACCATTGAAGAACCAGTTTCACTCATCTTCCCCTGCCTTAGCCTTTGGCTTTTATCTTGGGAGCAGAATGGATGCTGTATCTCTAGACACAGCAGCTATGTTCCAGAGAGGAAGAATGGAGAAGGGGGAAAAGCTTTCTCTTTATAGATCATATGTCTTTGAGTGATAGAAAAAAATCTCCAGGCATGACTCCCAGCATCCCATAGGTCAGAACTAGGTCATAAAGACATTTCTAGGTTCAAGGGAGGATGAGAGATTAAGGAGACGGCAAGGAGAAGGAGGCTGAAACAGAATCTGTGAATCATCCTATAGTCTCCACCATGATGGGTTCATTACTTAAATCAATATCAATAATTTAAGCAGATTCTTTGTGGTTTTCTTTGTTCAAGAGCCTGTAAAACCAGGCATAATTAGAGACTTGAAAGTAAAAGTTTTTGTGTTATTACAATGTCAATCAAACATATCATCCTTCATAATTTATTCACCCCATGAGCCCTTGTTGGGTCAAGGATAATTTCGTCAATGAATGATATCTGGCACATAAAAAGCTCTTAGAAAAGTCTACTGAGTTGAGCCAGATCACGTTTGTCTAATAATGGAAAGAAGAAGAAAAAAGCATTTCCTGATGCTCAGTGAAATATATTCGGAAAAAATAGAAAACACCTTTCTTATACTTAAGGAGTTTGCAATCCAGCAAGGGGCTCAGATATATTAGGGCAAACTAAAGAACAGTCACTTGCTAAACTGTGGTAATGAGAAAAGCCAGCTTAAAAGTAGAAAGAAGCAGCAGCAAAGGTTGGGTGGGCTTCCTAGGAGGGTTGGGTTTCCTCTGGGCCATACACCCCCAACACCACTGTCAGCCCCAAGGAAGGCTCAGAGCTGGCTGCTTTTCATTTCTGTCCTCAAGGCAGGTGGAGTATGACCCTTCCTACTCCAGCTGCTAAAGCCCAGGTATGTCCACCTGGGCTGAGCAGGGTTTCTGTAATTGGAGAGGAGGGAGGTCAAGGGCACCTCAGATGACCAAAGCATGGGTACTGGCCCAGTGTTTGGGTAAGAAAAGAGTAGGTGGCTATTCTGCTGGGTGCTGGAATGTTCCACAGGTAGGCAAAGATGAAGCTGGCCAGGCAGGGTCAGAGAGTCATCTGAATGCAAGAGGATGTCTGGATTTGTGGGTATAAAGTATCAGGAAGACCCTAGTTATTAAGTAGGACAGTGAAACATATGAATGTCATGTCACATTGAAGAAGTACATCAGACAGTCCCGTGGCAGGGAAGCAGGGAAGAGGGCAGAATAAGGGACTGGGTGAAAACAGTGAGAGCTGCTCCCAGCCTTCCTGGTGTGGAAGGAGGACTGTGTTTCCTACAGTGAGACAAGTGTATATCCCAGAGGTCAAGGGTATTCACAGAGCTTGGCAAGGTCCAGTCTTCTCTGCAACAACCTCCTCTGAGGCACACTGTGTGACACACACCTGTCCCGTGGCCATTGCTTTTGATCCAGGGTGGGTGCATGATAAAAACACAAATAGCTTCTCCCTCCTAGGAATCTGGGGTTGGGACTCAAACACTTTAGTGTGTTAACTACCAGCCCTGGCTTCAGAAAGATACATAAATTCTGGGCTGGGACCCATGCTCCTGACAAAGCAGCAAAACAACCAGGTCTGCAAAGAGGCTAAATGGAAAGCAGCAGAGACCAGAGGGTTGAAGAGAGACAGCATTGGCTACTTAGAACTCGCCTCTTCCCTGACCCAGGTCCACAGGCGCCTAGCTATTCTGCTGCCCTTGGGTTCCACATGCTAATTCTCTATCCTGATGTAAAAAAAAAAAAAAAAAAAAAAAAAAAAAAACTCGGGCCTCCCCTGGTGGCGCAAGTGGTTGAGAACCACGCTGTGAATCTGTCTGCAGCTTCTGTGGTGCCAGTTTGATCCCGGCTGGCCAGGAAGGGTCCCACATGGCATAGCAGACCTCTCTGTCACGCCCGCTGCTCCCCTCAGCAGTGTGTTTCATCAGTCTGCCTGTTCTGTTCCCCGCTCTGTCTCTGGTGAATTCTCTCACCCTCCCACGCATCTGGCCTGTACCCCAGTTCTTGTATAAAAAAATAAATAAATCTTTAAAAAAAAAACCTCAATCTCCTTTATGCAAGCTATCTTGAGTGGGTTTCTTTCATTTGCAAGTACAACAACCCCAGTGGAAACAAAGACATTTTTTTTTTAAAGATTTATTTATTTATGGGCATCCCCAGTGGCACAGCGGTTGAGCGCTGGGTTGCCAAGCTGCCCGCAGCCTCTGCAGCACCGGTTCGATCCCCGGCCGCCGGGCAAGGGTCCCACATGGCACGTATACCTCTCCTGCCACTAGCTGCTCCCCTCAGCAGTGTACTTGGTCAGTCTGCCTGTTCTGCTCCACACTCTGACTCTGGTGAATTCTCTCACCCTCCCATGCTTCTGACTGTACCCAGTGCTTGTATAAATAAATAAATAAATCTTTAAAAAAAAGATTTATTTATTTGTGCATACAAGAGCTGGGGTATAGGCCAGAGATGCGGGGGGTGAGAAGATTCCCCAGAGACAGAGTGGGGAACAGAACAGGCAGACTGACTGAAATACACTGCTGAGGGGAGCAGTGGGCGAGACAGGAGAGGTCTGCTGTGCCATGTGGGTTGCTCCCTGGCCAGCCGGCTATTGAACTCATGGTGCAGAGGCTTTGAATGCCTCATAGTGAGGTGCTTAACCCCTTGTGCCACCAGGAAGGCCCCGACAAAAGCATTTTAAAATAAGATACGAGATGGGTTGAACAAAGGTGACTTCACACTGCTAGCTGTGATGTCCAGAAGATGGGAGGCAAGCACCTCCAATTGCCACAGGATAGAGGTGGTGGGGCACTGGGGAGATTGAGGAGGCTGCTTTTACAGCAGTTGATTTGAAGCAATAGCAAGGTTTTCACAAATGCCAGTGAGATTATGGATCCAGCCAGCCAATATGACCAAGCCACACCCGGACCAAGGACAGGCCATTGGTACCCCAAGTACCAAGGGGATATTGTGCTAAGTGGTAAGACACACACAATGTATGTTTGTTCACCCATTCTAATATTCAATTCTTAACAAAAGCTACCAGAAAACTAAAATAAAATGTGTATTTTACCAAAGTAAAAACTGTAGATTATTTTGGTGTTATATAAAGCTTAGATCAAGTACATCATTTATAAAGATGATCACCAATTTATTAGTGCTTGCCTTAATGATTGTTAAATTGACCCTTTAATGGATAATTAATGCATTTAATGTCTCACAATTATGATTACTTTTATGCAAATTTAGAATGATAATAGCTGACAAACACAATACTCCCTTTTATCATAATTTAGCCATCAAAATGCCCTTGCTACAAAAGACAGGTCACCTCAAATGCTTTTAATAATAATCCAATTCAGTCTTTCCTTTAAACAAAGAAATGTGCATTAATTAGACTTTGATTTCTTGAAGATCTTTTCCACCTCTGAGGGAGTGGCTCTGAAAATCTGCAGCAAGAGGTCACAATTTTTTAGAAAGGTTTTCAGAACTGAAAACTGCTAAAGTCTTTATTGCCCTTATTTGGGGATGTTTAAAGGTAAATCACACATCCTAAAACATTATGAAACACAAATTAGTAACTAAAATCCCCTATGTGCCAACTTCCAAATTATCTTGCTATTATATTTAGGAAGTAACTCACAAAGAAGTGTGTTTTTTCTTTAAAGCTTCCTTTAGAAGCCAACAGATTTTCCTAATGCACAGAGTGTTATAGAAAGGAGAAATTCTGCTCCCTTCAAAAACCCTCCCCAGAGAATTAACAAACCCTTCTTATCCTCAGAGAAATCCTAGCTACTTGATCATCACTAATTTATTATATTTCTGTTTGTCACTAATATTTTCCTTAATATACCCCTTCAGAACTCAGGTATGTGATGTGTCTCTGCATCTCTATTTAAGCGTCCTCTCCCTATTCTCCCCTATCGAGGATTCAAACTATCTATCTGGCCACTCCTGGGCAACAAGGAACAGTACAGCAACCTGCACACAGTCTCATTCAGAGACCGTGCCCCCTCCATGCCATGTGGGCATCTCTGGCTTCCACCCACTTAGCTTCTTGACTATATGTTTAAACATCTTAACTGGCCAGACAGGTGCAAGGGGTCATGTCCACCCAAGCTATATGGAATCAAGAAAGCAAAGAATGGAGCAAGTTTCTAGTGGCCCCAGGCAAACAGGACAAAGTGAAGATTTCACGAATGTCCTTGAGGTCTGGGTGGAGTGATCAGCATTGTCTGAACCCCTCGGCTGAAGGCCTACGATAAAAGAACGCATCTTCTGACTGCCTTAAAACTTGCATTTTCTAAATTCCTGCTATGAGTGAGACCATCTGTTTGTTTGTTTGTTTGTTTTTCTTTCTGGCTTATTTCGCTGAGCATGATCCCTTCCAGCTCCATCCGTGTTGCTGCAAATTGCATGAGTTTATCTTTTTGATTGCTGAGTAATATTCCATTGTGTATATGTACCACATCTTCTTGATCCAGTCATCTATTTACACACTGTGGACGGGGGCGGGAGGAAGGAGTAGAATCAAAAGAAGGGGGGATGGGAATTGTATGGGGACTATAATCAACATGAAAATGCATACAATGTACAAAAATGAAAATGATGTAAAATATATATAAAATTAAAAAAATAATGAATAAATAAATCTTTAAAAACTTGCATTTTGGGTGATGTGTCTGTAAAGATGTCTTTGATGTGCAAATCCCGTAGTGTTTCGCCTATATTTCCTTCTATGTATTTTATGGTTTCAGGTCTTATGTCTAGTTCTTTAATCCATTTTGAGTTGATTTTTGTGTATGGTGTGAGGTAGTGGTCAAGCTTCATTCTTTTGCATGTAGCAACCCAGTTTTCCCAGCACCATTTATTGAACAAACTTTCTTTGCTCCAATGCATAGTCTTTGCTCCTTTGTCAAAGATTAGTTGACCATAAATCTGTGGGTTTATTTCTGGATTTTCTATTCGATTCCATTGGTCTGTATATCTGTTCTTGTTCCAATACCATGCAGTTTTGATGATTATGGCTTTGTAGCATAGTTTGAAGTCTGGGAGTGTGATGCCTCCATTTCCTTCTTTTTTTTTCAGTAGAGCTTTGGCTATTTGGGGTTTTTTGTGATTCCATATGAATTTCATCAATAATTGACCTACTAAACATAGAGCTTCCTTCCATATGATCCAGCAATTCCACTCCTAGGTATTTACCCAAAGGACACAGAAACATCAATTCCAAAGAGCACCTGCACCCCTATGTTTATAGCAGCACTGTTTACAATAGCTAAGCTTTGGAAACAGCCCAAATGCCCAAAAATAGATGACTGGATCAAGAAGATGTGGTACATATATACCATGGAATATTACTCAGCATTCAAAAAAGATAAACACATGCAATTTGCAGCAACATGGATGGCGCTGGAAGGGATCATGCTCAGCGAAATAAGCCAAAAAGAAAAAGAAAAATACCGGATGGTCTCACTCATAGCAGGAATCTAGAAAACTTAAATAAGGGACCAGGAAAATGAATATAAGAAAGTGAAAATCAAAATCAACAAAAAACTATGAACCAGAGACACTTTTTGGGGGGTGGGGGGCGGGAGGGGAAGGATTGGGGTCAGAATGGGGCGTTTGCAATTGTATGGGGGAATATAAAAATAAAATTTAATATTAAAAAATAAATAAATAAAAAATAAAAATAAAAACTTGCATTTTAAGGAAAATTATCCTCTGTTAAATGGAATCTGTAAGAATATGACTTAGCATATGGGCCAGAATCAGACAAGGAAACAAAACAGGGTCCTAGTATATGATATGTGATTTTCTAATGTATCCAGGATATATTCAATATTATAAGACTCTGATCCTTCTTAATCTTTTCACTTAGCAGTCATCCCCCTTATTAAAGTGTGGCAAGAGGACTGGATGAGTGAGTGTGGGGCTTCCTGTCCACACTATCTGGGTAAAAGTGGCACACTGAGTCACAGTGTCTTACTGCACTCTTGCGGGAAGACAGTTCTGCCCTCCCCTCGGCCCCAGGGACATCTTCCCGGGGAAAGCATGGCTCCAACTCACGTCACCTGCTGACTCTGAGTAGGCCTATGAGCTCAGCTTCTGCTGGGCTCCACCACCACTGACAGAGTCAAGGACAGGAGAGACAACATACTATTTTAATGCTGCAGAATATACACAAGCAGCTCAGCTTCCCACTGGGCCTCACTGACACTGGGGCTGGAGACCTCGAATAGTCATAGTCCCATACTGGTACCATCTTGATGCCATTTGCAACCTAACAGGTACTGGTGGGGGAAAGGGCTGTGCAAAACCAGAGTGCCAGCTAGCTGGGCATGGGCAGGGTGTATGGAAGCTCAATTTTCCCCTGAGGTGGGAGAATCTAGAATGCTGATTTTCTCCAACTTGTTCAGTCCTGTTAATGCTGAGCAGGGGTGGAAGTTCAACTACTCTAGACCCCACTGGCAGTGCTCTGCATCCAGCAAACAGGAAATGAAAGATTAAATCCCCATCTGGCCACACACCACCCAGAGGGAGAAGCTGACACTGTATGATTTAGTAAGGCAGTGAGTGGGAAATTAACTCTTTGTTCAGTTCTGCAGACACCACCAGGTGGGGGAGTTCAAGTACTTCTGTGTTTGATTCTGCTTCTTGGGAGCATGCAGTTTGGAAGATCAGCTCTCTGCTTGGCCCTGCTAAAACCATAGTGGGATGTAGAGGGTTATTTTTTCCAGTGGTAGTTGATTGGTGTAGGGTGAGTACTGCAAACATGATTTTCTTCTGTTTGACCATCGTTTTCCAGGTCCTCTGTGTAAAGGAAACAGGCTTTTTGTACAGTCTCTGCTTGGTGGTGGTCCAGGTGAGAAGCGTCTGGAGTGCTCTGTTCATGACATATGCGAGGTAATGAGGAAACGCAGAGGACTCACAGCCATGTGGTTCCTCATGCCAGAAGGTCCTTAGCCCGTCCATCTTCTTCTTTATACCTTTCAAAGTCTTCCTATTCTCATTTTTATATGATTTCTAGAGGTGGTTTTAGTTGTCATATGGAAGACCTAGCTGTAATGAGGCTACTCCATCTTTGCTTGAACTGGGTGGATCAGCAATGTTCACATGTTTCTCAAGGAAGACAGATTCAGGTATTACTCTTACAATTCAAATTTTAATTTTACAAATGTAGAAAGAATATTTAGCCAAACTAACACTTGGCAGAAATATAGGACAACTCCACTATTTCCAGAATATATTCATACATTAGGTAATTATTATCTACTATCTTGTAGGCATCAACTAGTTCCTGGAGTTACATCAACAAAGATGATAAGAGACTATCTCCATTCACATAGAACTTACAACTAAAAAGAGTGAGGTATTATACAAGTACATAAATATCACACTGTCACAGCAAAAGTCATTGTCCCATTGAACTGTATTTCTCTATTCCTTCTTACATCCAATGTCAAATTCACTCAACACAGGTCATTTTATTATCCATTTCACAAGTGGATTTGTGTTCATTTTTACTTTGAATCAAAAATCAGCTCCATACTATTCTGATCAAAATGTGTTAAAACCTTTGATTTAAAAAAAATTCCACTCAAGCAAATTATTTTGCTTAGTATTTTGACCCAAGCAAAAGGCATGGTGAAAGGCTATGACTTCAAGCAAGACCCAGTAATCCCTGGTCATCGTCTGTGATTAGAACCCCAAAGATATAGTACAGACAGCATGTTAGGGGGACTTCCCAGTATCAGCCTTTCCTCCATTCTTATTTTGTATTTTAATTAAAATAAATTGAATCCAGGAAGGCTTTCTTAAAATTAATGCCTGAAGTGATTAAAAAAAAAACATAATAAACAGCAGCAGCAACATGCACATGCCGAAAGTCTGACATTGCTAATACATTTGCAGTGTTTTGATAAAACCTTAGCAGAATCCTAACCAAGCCTGGGCGGGAAGAAACATGTGAAATGGGTCTGCTGACACTGAATTCTTAGAGAAAGTGATTTCAATGCTTTTATTCCCTTGGAAAAACTCACTAATAATTAGGAGGGGCAACAAACCTGTTTTTACTTCTTCCTTTATACTGAGTTATAATATCGTGTATAATGACAATGCATTCTTGAATTTATTACAGAAATGCATCTGCATTTTTGTTCTGGCTGCATGTGATATCAGCCTATACGACTGTCATTAATCCCCAATAGGAAAAAAATCCTTATTTATTTTCTGCTAGAAAAAGTAATATAATTTCATTATAAAAATTAGAAGGCACGGGAGGATAATTTTTTTAAATGGCTATAATAGCACTATTCCTGTGATATCTAGCCTTGGAGATGTATATGTATGAACACACATTCATAAAAATGGACCACACAGCACGGAGCATTTTTCAGTTTCCATTTTTTTTTGTTTTGTCTGCGAATGTGCATGGCAGATCTTTCCACATTAATGAACACAGACCCTCATCATAGCTTTTATGACTGTCATTTATCTTGCAGATGAAAATTAGGGTTGAACAATCAACTTCATCAATATATTTTATAAGTACATATTTTATCTGTACATTTAAGATAAAGCTTTAAGATTGAGCTTGTTTTAAGGACATAAATTTTTACCATATGTGCATATACGTATCCTATATATTTAGTGTGCATTACATAAACACATCTGTAATGAACATTAAATATATAGCATGTGTACTAAACATATACATAATATATTGTACAACACATATTATTTATTGCACAAGAACTAGTTCTTAAGAAAATTTCATTGATAATCAAATAAATAGAGAAATCCTCCACTGACAGTGTCTTCATAGATGTAAGATATTCACTTGCATCTGAAAATACTGGTCTTGCTAAAGCCATCACTGGTCTGGAAAAAACTCAAGGGTCCAGTTGGTTCTGGGACTTAGTGCTTTGCAGACCCTGACCGCGGCTGGGGGAGCCAGAATACCCAAACCTATGAAGACATCACACCCTGTCTAGGACTAGGCTAGCTTCTGTGTATGTTGACTAGAAAGAGAAGCTTTACTTAAGACATAGAAAAAGGGTTACTAAGTGGTTTAAATTCCAAACTACAACTCTACAAAAGTTTCAAATAACAGAAGTCAAACCATTCACTGGAGTTATAATATATGCAAAAATTATTCTAAATGACCTTAACAACACAAATGAAGCTGTATCACTGACTCAACCCTAATACTTTTAACAATTTGATTAAATAGCAGGGAAAATATCAGTCATTTTTCTGAAAGTGAAAAGTAGCAAGCCTGCATCTGGTAAATCTGCAGAGAATAATTTGAATCAAAAGGGACACCTTGATTCACATATACACGCTCGTTGAAAACTTGCTTAAGGCTTGGAAATGTTTTCACATTTTCCCACAATTTACACAGGAAGTTGTGTAGCAAGAACATAATTAGTATTAAATATGATTAATTCATACTGTGGGGAAACTCAGGAAGTGTTTTGTGTTTTGATACTGCATTGTGGCTTCTTTTTTCCCAGTCTCCATCCACAGTACAGTCGAGTAGACATTTACAGGACATTCACTCCCTGAAATTCTAAACAGAATGTCAGATTATAATCAGGGATCTTGGGCCTTTTTCTTTCAATGACTGGGAAATCTAATCCCCTTGTGATTACATTATTCTTATTTCATGGCTGTTAAATTTTCTGCAATATAATGAAATCCACAGAAGACTTTTAAAATTAACCCAAACGAATGCTTCATTTCAACATTCAAAAATATTCCACAGCAAAAAAAAAAAAAAAAACCACTTCACATTTTAGGGGGCTCTAGGTAGCTGGATACTAATGTAAGATGGGAGCTGAGCAGCAGAGTCTGACAAAACGACAGCGCCTGTCCTTCTGTTCATGGCATACCACCTGAGTACCCCCCCAGAGGTGGGCTAGTCCCTTTCAGCTCTCCCTGAAGTCTCAGCTCAGCTGAAAAAATAGAAGACCACCCTTAGAGAGGGAAGTATAACATCAGGGTTCTCCTGTGAGAACAGGATCCAGGCCAAGCCCCCAGTCTCATACAGGGTTCGAACACCCTCCCACCCCAATCCAGGTGATACGCTGTTTAAAAACTAGAAGACATCTCTCTTTTTAAAAAAAATGAAAGGGAAAAAAACCTGCTATTATAAAACTTACAAGAGAACTTTCCATGAGTCTCAGGCTTTTCTGAAAATTAGTTTTATGATTTTTTTCTTTAGTTGATTAAAGCTAACCTTACTCCCTTTTAACATTCCTTTTTTAAATTTGAGGATCCCATCCCGTATTAGCCATGCTCAGGGGTGGGGGGCGGAATGTAGCTCATTAGAAGTGGAAATCTATAGCAGCTGCCAGTCTTTCTGCTTTTGTTGCTGTTGCCCAGACTAGAACTGACTCTGTAGGAGAAGGGACCAGCTTCACAGCCGCCACATCCAAACACTTCACTGCCTCCTGGAGCATCCCTCAATTTTGTCTCTTCAAGCCAGTATGGCTGAGCAAGATCCACGCTCCTTGTACTACAACAGTCATCTGATCCCTCCCATTGTCAGGGTCAAACCCTCACTGCTAAAGACATTTTTCTTTTCTCAAGGTAAATCGAGCATAGTCCTGTGAAAGGAAAATCAACATCACTGGTGTAGGAAATCTACAGTACTTACGTAAGTTATGTAATACACACTATCCAAATTCATCAAGGAATTCAGGCTGAGGAGTTTCACAAAGATTCGAAAAACCAACATACACAAAAAGCAAGATGGTTTAAATAAGTCTTATCTTCCTCACTTTGCTTTTTTGCTTAATTTACAAAGGTGAACCAGCTCAGTGAAAGTAGGAAGGCGGCCCATTTGGATGAAAAGAAAGGTATTAAAAAGTGAAAGTTAAAAAAAAGAAATACTGGGAAATTCCTGATTTTTAACTCTGGCTTCATATTTTTAAGGATTTTTTTTTTTTAACATCCATAAATGGGCTGGCATTTGCACTGGTGTGAATCATCAGCGACATCTAGTGGATGGAAATGTTATGGTACCTGGCTGCCCCTTAACTTCAAATTAGATCTTGAACCTCAGTGCTTCTCCCTATATATCGACATTTTTCTTTTGCAGAACAAAAAAAAAAAAAAAAAAATAGAAGACCTTCATTCACTTTAATTTAATAAGTCTGTCTGAGTTTAGTCTGAATAGAAGAGCACGAAGAAACTGTTAAGTTGCTTAGTCAACCTGGCAAGGATCACGCTTACCAGGAAGCTGAGAATATCTAACTGTTGTGCATGCTGAGACCTAGGTTTTATAAAGCTGCATTGTTGCTCAGATTGATTTAATTCAAGTGGAAGAAGAAAGGGCTGCATGGTAAACAAACACTGAGGTAGTAATTACGTGACTATGGCCAATGCTATTTCACCCCTGTCAAGCACATTATGCTTCAGACATTTTTCAAAATGACTTGACATTTTTTCTGCGTGACATGTTTTGGGTTTGATACAGTGAAAACAGCTGGTTGCCTCCTGCTGCCTGGAAAATCCAGCAGTGGAGTAATGTTGAAGACTCTTCGCTTTCCTGCAGGATCTCTTTTTAAAAACTAACGGAGCTCATTGCTGTCTCATGCTGGTAGAGAGGCAGGAGGTATGGTAGGAAAGAACAGTCTTTGCAGCTAAATCTGAGGTCCAGGCCCTGACTCTCTTCCCTACTCCACTCTCCCCCTTCCCCCGGCCCAGGTCTTCAGCTGTCTGATCTTGGGGATGTTATTATCTTGTTGCTGCTCCACTGTGAAGTAGAAAGAACCACTGACCTCCCAGGGCTGTCCTGACGTGGTGAGTAATCAGCCCAGTGGCTGAGGTCAATAACCAGGAGTTATGATTATTAGACAATAAGCTCGGGGCTGGCAGGGAACACGTCTCCCGTGTTTATGACTACAAATTGGATTGCCAGAATAACAAGTAAAAACACAGGGCACTCACTTAAATTTAAATTCCTAATTTAACTGGTGTCCTATATTTTATCTGGCAATCCCACCATTTTCCCAGGGTAGCCCTGGTTTACAACTGTTATCCAAGAGTAATTATATATAGCTCCTCTTTCACTTTTAAAAGTATCTTTATTTGAAGATAACTGCTTTTGGATCCCGTCTCCAAGTCTCACCAAGCAAATGCCATGTATTTAAGAGAGCCTCCAACGAGCATTGTAACTAAATGAATGGCTATTTTCTGGATGGGAGACCCAAGGGAAGCACATGTACCCAAGATGTTTGCTAATTTAAAAACGACTCTTTGTTACACTTTTTTAAAAATCTGTTTTATGAAAAATTTTATTAGTCAGTTGATAATCCCCAAGTGCAAAACTTTCTGACATTCTACAATGCCAAATGACCTGGAAGAGAGCACTTCCAGTTCATTCTGGGCTTACTACAGCATATATGCAACTGAATAAGCTCTGTCCTGACAAGAGAACATCAAGAAAAGGAGTGAGAAAAGGGGAGAAGAAAGGAAGGCGGGACGAGATTGACAGAGGAGGTAAGAGAGAAAAGACAAGGAAAAAAATCAAAAGTAAAAGAAGTCACAAAAGTAGAAACAGTATAAACAGACACATTAAAAGGGAGCGACATAATATATTACCTATGAATCAAAAAGGATTTTCTGATTTAACAGAACGGAAAGAAATCAAAGGATAAGATTTTTGCAAACAGACATCACTGCCAACTATGGTTACAAATGATTTTGTAAAAAAGAAAAAAAAATCAAAGAATGCATTTTTACACAAAAAGAACTATTAGGAATTCAGATTTGACAGTTGACAAATTCAGTTGTTCCTCAGGGGAAAACACAGCATCTACCCCCTATTTGCTGCACATATATTTCACTTCTCAACTGATTCCACTTCTGCACACTAATTGGAGCTGGTATTTATGATGGGTTAATGACAGAGCCAGTCAGGAATACTGAAACACTATCATTAATATCACCAGGAAAGAATAGCCCAGCAGGGATGTGCATCATAATTAATGTCACCTACGAAATTATTTTCAATATTCAAAATATTTAAGGGAAGAATTAGTGGTACATTTAATGTGAGAAACAAAAGCATTGTGTAATTGATTCCAAAATATCCCAACCCATTAAAAGGAGTGGAAAGTCAAATATTATGACAGACACGTAAGTGCAGCTTATCGTGAAGATGGAGGGCTGAAAAAGATTAAAATAATTTTGAGCTATAAAAATTATAGCTCTTTTATGGTACTCTTGAAAAATAAATTTCATTTTTATTTATTTTTATGATGTCCTCTCCTGGCTTTTTTTATTGAGGCTAATACTGGTTTACAACACTGTATACAATTCAGAGGTACAAGATCACACCCCTCCTGTGTATGTTCCCACTGCATACCCTCTACCCCCAAGGCGCTGAAGTTCTCACCATGGTCCACTGTGTCCCCTCCCCACTTTGCTCTCCCTCCACCAATAGCCTCGATTCTATAGTCAGATTTCTAAGGCTTGTTATTAGTTTGATTTTATCTGACCCTTTGTTTTAAATAAGAGTTTGCTGCCTAAAATAAACTTTGCAAACATCCTGTATCTTTAGAATACAAATATGTTTACCAGCTCCCATCTGCAACCCGCAGATCTAGGATACAGACATTCCCTGGGCCTCTTCTCTTATCTGCTATATGCCAGACTGACATTTGTCTGAAAATTTATCCAGCACACACACTAGATGGTCATTAAATTGAACTGCCCAATTAAGAATATTCAACTGCCATTTAAACCAACCTACTTTCCATGTACCATGAGGTGGCTGATGTCTTCAAGACCTTGAACGTGCTAATTTGAACTGTTTGGATAAAATGTGGGTTCACAAAGAACCCATGTGTCCATCTCTAACCTAAATCCAGGGAGGGGAAACAGGCTCACTAAACCAGGTCTCCTAAAGGCTTTCGTCTCCATGGCTAACAAGGCAGAGCTAAGAGATGCTCAAAGACTAAGCACTGGCCCCTCCCTCTCTCTTAAAAAAAAAAAAAGTTAAAAAATTCAGTTTTGATTATCTCACCTAATTTCATTGTAAAAATCTAATAAAGTTGGCAGATAAGACTCATGTCCCTTTGACCCACTGCAAATGGCAGGTGCCTCCCCAGATGCTACCTACAAAACTTTTCCTTTATCATAACAGACATGTACAAACACTAAATAACAGAAGATAACTTTCCTTTTTAACCTAATTTATATCACATTGTACATATACTTCTACGTCCTGCCTTTGCTTTTTAGTTAACACTATTTGTTCTGGACATTGTCTTTGCCATCACCTACAGACATGCTTCATTCCTTTTAGCTACACCTAGATTCACATTCCCTGGATACACCACAGTCTGTTTATCCCACATAGTGAGACTTTTAGGCAGTTTGTAGACTTTCGCTAAATCAAAAAATGCTGCATTCTGGTGCCCATGTGCTAGTGTTTCTGTTAGCAGATTTGAGACATGCAATTGATGGTTCACAGGGTCCATGCATTTTTAGTTTCACAAGCTTCAACAAAATTGGCCTGTGATGTTGCCAATGAAGACCCATTTCCCTGGGCCTTATCAATAGGCGATATCTTCATTATCATCATCAATTTGCCCACTGATGGGTAAAAATAGCGTATTGCTGCTTTAAAATACTTTTTCTTGGCCATTAGTTAGGATTGAGTATTTTTTTCCATGTATCAATAATTCCACTCCTGTCAAATGATGTTTTGTACAATTTATATGGCTTATTTGCAGTAAATTTATATGGAGGCGTTTTGTTGGGCTATTTTTGCTATCGATAGAGAGTTCGATTTCTATCCTAAATACTCGTCCCTGTCTGTTGTCAGTATTACAAACATTTTCCTGAACATTTCAAAATTGGAAACACTCTCTTTAGACATCCTTAGCACCAAAGACTGGTACAAACCCAGAAAAGTGCACAACTGACATCGCACGTGGGTCTGTAGTACATGAACTCCAATTTGCTCTGAAAATCACCATGAGGGATGATGCACAGGGAGCAGCACAACCCAGGGGGATTTCTGACAGTAATCGTTACCAGGTTCAATTAACTGCTTTACAAAAGCAGGGCTCGTTTCCTCGCTAGCCAGTGAACCCTGACATACAGACGCTACAATTAGAAGTAAAGAATAAATTAAAAGCACAGCTTCCCTGCCACATGGAATAACGAGTACAAGGACAACCCTAATCATATTTTTTAAAGCTATAAATGAGTGATTAAAAACAAAGACAGTGGACAAAACTGGTAGGTAATTCACAATATTCTTAGTAAGACAGCTACTCCCTGCTGCTGGAAACACAGCTAAGGCCATATCTCTCACCCCAATGCCCCTTGAACATCATTTCTTCCATGATCGTCTGCAATTTACCTCCCTAAATATCGCACCACCCTGAAATGGCAAGTGGCCTAGGGCAATATGCTGCTCAGTGGCTTGAATCTTCTCTTCTCATATGTATTCATTAAATCCTTATTGCTAACGTGCCCTGGTTGCCAACCCTCAACATAATATTGTGTAGCAGGAAACAAGTTAACTCTCCCAGAAAAGCAAATACACAAAGGACAGCTACTGTGCACTGTCCCCCCAACCCATCCCTCAAGTCCAGATGAACTCTAGAAGAATATACATCAATAATTTGAACCCTTTAAGCTGACCCTCCCAAGGGACCTCTAAGATCCTCCTTCTCAAGAGTGGGTATTACCTACTCTTTTTCCATTGTTAATCTATTAAACTTAAAGATAATAGGAAGAAAGGCAGAAAAAGGAATCCAAGAGACCAAGGCATGTCTGACTCACCATATCAGGCACCTCCAACTGTCACTGGCTCCAAGTGTCACTGCTCACTGCTACGAGTCTCTAGAATCTTTTTCCTTTGCAGATAGCTCCAAGAATGAATTCATGCATGCATTCATGAAATAATGGATAAATAATCAAGACCCTTGGTATAGAAATACTGCAGATTACAGATGCTCCTGCACCCTACCAGCAAGCTCACTGATGACCATCTTGCCAAAGGTGCCTCTTGCTTCATATGAGTTAGAAAGGATGACTTCAGAAAATATGGGAACAACAGCATCAAATATCACAGGAGACAGTGCTGTGGCCCAATGAAGCAAGAAAACAGAAACAACACTCGATTCGACTAACTTAACCTGTATCCTTGATAGTCTGCTTTCCAAATGTATTAAAACTTCCAATCAGCCATCACGCCAGATCCAAAAAAGACGTGGTAAGAAAATATGCATAAACAAAGGCTGCTTTCTGGAAAGCATAATATGTAAGCACTGTTATGGAATCAAAACCATCTTATTTCTTATTCTAGTTCCCCACACACACACTCCTGTGTGACTGTGGTTAGTTTAACTTCTTTGAATGTTAGTTTTATCATTCATGAAGTAGAGGCAGTAATAGGACAGAACCCCACCAAAGTGGTATGAGGATTCAATGTGACAATCATGCTACGTTGCCTGACAGTATAAAGTTTATGGCCAACCCTGAAATTCTGAGTCAAGATCCTATAATGTCTCTCAAATAGTAACCTAAGAAGATGTTAACCTAACTGGGGACATAACTGAGATTCAAGGCAAAACCCACAGTTGGACTTGGGACATGTGAGACCTATAAAGTTGAATTTAGATGGCTCCAAACCAAAGAGAATGTTGAAGACTTTAACCTGATCATTAATGCTGTCTTTGAAAGCTGAATAAATAAAGCCCCAGATGCTAGCCATCTGCCTATGTTGAGAAATTCTAAGAACTTGGTAATACTCTCAGAAAGTTAAATGGGAGGGTATCATCCAGAATCACCTGCCCTACAGGTCAATGTCACTTTAAAATCAAAAGGGCTCAGGAAAATCTGGTACATGGAGCCAAAAAGAAACCTAGAATATAATAAATGACTGGTATTTAATAACACAGACAGAATGCTTAAGGCAGTTATGAGAGAAGTTTCCTTTAATGCCATTAATGAAATTGAAAGAGAAATATAAAATATATCTTAGCAGCAGTCTCTTGTTTGTGTTTCTCTTCTGACATATAAATGAACCTGTTGAAAACAACAAAACCAAAATGAACACTAGCTAGCCTAATGCTCCACAACTGGATGATGATTATGAAGGGACATTTCTCCTGATCTTCTTCTCTGCCTACTTAGATAGGAGCTTGTCACTACCTGTCGCACACACCCAGGACAGTACGGGTGTGGCCAAAGGTTGTTTGAGTTCAGGCCCTCCAAGCACATAGAACATCTAACCCTGTGAGCCACCAGGGTCCCAGCGAGGCTTGACATGGTTCAGGTTCTGAGCAGGCATCCCTTCTGCTGCGAGGTGTCTCCCTGTTCTGCTAGCCACACTGCATTTTTTCTCTTTGGCTTATGATGCTTTCAAGCACCTTCCTAATGGACATCTAACTCTTGAAATGATCCTTCGTTTTCTTCCTTCAGTCATTTGGTTTTCTTCAAATATTTATTGAGTGCCAGTTGTGCATCTAAATTCTGAATCAATGCTCAAAAACAGATATGGTCCCTGCCTTACAGAACTCATAGTCCTCAAAGGAGGCAGAGCCCAAATAAATAATTAAAAATATAATCAGTTCCTTGGTATTTAGAGAATTGGCCAAAGTAATGATCACCATAATAACAATGGTTGCACCAAACCAGGATTGTGTTCAGCACCAGACAGAAAGTTAAACACTCATGTAGATCAGTGAGTCCACTGGAAGACTAATAGCCTTACACAGAGAGTATCACACTAAGCAGACACAAGGAAAAACACTGACTCCAAAGGGCTAAGATATTTGCTCTGGTCTCACCATTAGCAAGGGGGATAGAAGCCAAGAATCAGATCTGTGTCTTTCTGTCTTCAGAAGACATTCTCTCAACAGCTAATATCTACCTCACCCAGAATGCTAATCAGTAAATATAAGCAAACATAATGACCCTTCTTCCTTCTAATCAAAGAGGCATTCTGGCCAGACAAAAGCTGTTTGTAGCTCATCTTTCCCTTGACCTGGGTTTCAAAAATCATTACTATGAAGCTGTAATTCCTCTTCCTTTTCAGTCTTGCTCCTTTTAATCACAATCTCTACATGTCAGCCAGTCTCATGTAGAACAAGATGACAAAAGGTTTTAAACCCTAGATTAAAAAAAAAAAAAATCATGGTGGTTGTATGCCCTTAGTCACCTGATACCTTTTAGGAGGAAAAATAAATTATGAATTTATTAATATGCATGACATAATCGCTTCCAAAGTCAAAGAAAAGGTTTTATTTGGCTCAGAATTTAACTATAGAGCAAACTAAGGTTTGGAATAAAATGATTTATTTCAGTTTCAGAGTTAAGTTCTTCAAATCACACACACACACACACACACACACACACTCCTGTCCTTTTATACTATACATATTATATTTATATTATTCATAAGAACTCCTTTCAATCTGTTAAAGTCACTTGTAGGGGGTCTGTGACAGATCCAATCAAATGATCTTTCCTTAAAATTTTCTTGCTTCAGTATTAAAGTATTTAAAGTATTAAATTCATACTATTTGGGGCAAGAAAAGAAAGAGAGGATTTTATTCACAGAGATGATTCCCTAAGGACAATGCTATCTATGTCTGTAGAGGTTGCTGGATTCCGAAAAGAAAAAGCTTATCTCCTGGGGAACAATCATTGTCAGGCTGTCTAGGTGAAAAATCACAATCTCTCAAACTCAAATAATTCTAAATCAGGGAGGAAGAACAACCAGGCCTGTTCCCTCCTTTACCTGAATCAACATAAAGCCTGAAAGTAAACATGACTTTTCCAGGGCCACAGAGCAATTAACACAAGGTCGAAGTTTCTGGCAAATGACACAATACTCCAAGGAACAAAATGGTTTCTTTCCCACCATTAATGACTACCAGCATTTGGATGAGAAAAATTAGCAAAAGGTAAAATTTTAAAGAAATAATTCTTTATAAAATGTTCCAAATATGATGCAAATATGCAAGGATATCAGTAAACTCCAAGTATAACTACAAAGAAAATCATACTTAGTAACATTCTTATCACACTGTACAGTATACTGAAAATCAAAGATAAAGAGAAAATTCTTGAAAGCAGCAGAGAAAAAATGACTCACTGTATAGAGAGGAACAAAGATAACAATGATGGCTGACATCTCATCAGAAATATTAAAGATCAGAACAGAATAGTATTATATTTTCAAAGCACTAAAAGAAAAAATAAACTGTCAAGTAAAAATTCTATATCTAACAAAATGATCCCTCAAAAATGAGAATGCTATAAAGATATTTTTAGATAAATGAAAGCTTGAGAGAAGTTGTTGCTACCAGATCTACAATGTTAAAAAAAAAAATTGCCAAAAGAAGTTCTTCGGAAGAAGAGAAATAACAATGTAGAAATTCAAATCTTTAAGAAGGAATGAAGAATGCAAGAAACGTTGGATGTATAGGAAAATATATTATTGTTCCTTATCTATTTTTTAGAAGACAACTATTGAAAGCAAAACAAAATAAAAATAGCATATGATTATTGTATTTATACCACAAAGGATGATGGTAGGTAGAATTATACTGTTGTAAAGGTTTCATGTTTCAAGTGAGGTATTACATCACATATTAACTCCAAATATTCTGTAAACTTGAGGACACTTACTGTAGTCCTTAGAGTAACAACCACAGAAACATGTTAAAAAGTTAAATAGAACTTTCCTGGAAACTAAGGGTCACTTCTCAATGTGGGGAAGTCCCACATTAGAGAGGCCCTGACATATCCTGAGTTCTGAATAAATAAGCAACAAGTGGACCTCGGAATAAAATTAAGAGACTAGGAAGTGATAAGCATCATGAGAGAGGAAAAATTAAGAATCATTAGAATTCAGAGGTAAAAACAATTGTTATATGGAAAGCAGATAAAATCATTTTAGCTTTGCATTGTGGAATATTAACTTGCAATAGATTCTGTGTTTGGAGAGATTTCTTCTAGCTATGGTAGAGGAGAGCTTACTCTGAATTTTCATCTTGATCAAACTCACTCATTGGGGCTCCGCTCAAGGTTCCTGGAAAACCCAATCTAAGCCCCTGGTCAAGCATAACACCATCTCCTTTTCTCTCTTGTTGGTCACAATCAAAATTTTATATTTATGTCATCATGCCTTTAATATCTGTCACTTCCATCTGACAGTGTGTTCTTTTTTTTTTTAAGATTTATTTTTATTTATTTATATAAGCACTGGGTACAGTCAGAAGCATGGGAGGGTGAGAGAATTCACCAGATCCACAGCGGGGAGCAGAACAGGCAGACTGAAGTACACTGCTAAGGGGAGCAGCGGGCAGCAGGAGAGGTCTGCGCGCCCTGACAGTGTGTTCTATAAGAACAAAGACAATATCTGTCGAGCATGTGGCCCTATCCCGGGACAGTGCCTGACAACTGGGTCACGGGTAACTATTTGTTGAATGAATCCCAGCACACAAGGATGGATGAGACTTTAGAATCACCTCAGTACCACAAGGGTGTCATTTTACAGAGGAACCAAGAGGCCATAGCAACAGAGCTTTGAGCTCTGGAAATGGTCCGCTGGGACTAGAACTCTAGAATCCAAATTTCCAGACCTTTAGGTCAAAAGTCTCTCTATGGGCTCAAACTGAGGCTCCACCTGTTGCCCCTTCTTCCACTCTCATGTTGGGTCTAGTCCCAAAAGACTAATTAACGCAAAGCTCAAAGTCATGACACTAGCCTTACAAAAAGTTATAATGTCCTAGCAATATAAAAAACCAGCAGTGTGCATGCAACAGCTGAGAAATGACTTTGATTTTAAAATGCTTGCACTTATGATTACTCAGACACTATTTACACATCAATCTTGCGAATAAATCTCATGTGATGAATTCTAACTAAGAAATCTCAAATGTAAGATCTTAAAATGCAGAAGACTAACAGGGACCCTCCCTGCCAAGCTGATAAGAAGGGAGGAAAAAATAAGCAGGCTCTCCTAAGTTAGAAAAAGCAAATGGGACTTACTTTAACACAAAGACTGTGAGACTTCCTGTTCTTTTCATTTATATTTCCTATAGATGTAACCCTGTTCTTTCTTGTTTACCACTCAAAATTCAGTTATCTCTATGAAAAACCCCATTTCTAACTCTGGGGCTCAGCTATCTACAGTCTACACCCCTCCCACAGCAAGGAGCTCAACAGCTCACTCGGTCCAAGTGGACAGGGAACAGGGGTTGACATGATATATGAAGACATTGAAAACTCCCATGAGGACAGTCATTTCCTCCACTCGGGAAGTACTTCTACTAAACCCATGCTTTGCTCTCCTTCATAACATATAGTTGCTCCCCCAGGGCAACAGCCTCTCTTGCCAGCAGGGAAACGCTGACAGAGAAAAGGACAACTCGGCTCTGATGTTTGCTGCTCCATTGCCCCTCCTAATCCTTTCCAAGAAAGGCTTCCTGCTCCCAGCGGATGGTGTTAGATGTTAGAGCAGATGTAGGGGCTCCAAAGTCACTGCTCTCTCCTCCCCCAGGCCTCCTTCTGCATGACCTTGCCCCCTCCACCACCACCACCATAGCAACAGGCCAAGGCCAGGAGGTGGAGGAAGGTGCTCCAGCACATATCTTAAGCCCCCTGTCTCGGAAATGTCCTATCACTAGTCTGTATCCCTTCCACTCCAAGCTCCTCACCCTGCTTGGAAATGAGGTCACTGTGTGTGCAAGCTGGGCGGGTGCTGCTGAGTGATGACCAGGAGGCCTATCCAGGGCTCTCATCACATTCATGGATTGTTATCCCTTCGAGTATCTCCAGGCCTTTTAAAAATTATTGTTACTCACAAAACAAAAACAAAAAAAATATTATAGAAAACTTCGTAATGGAAAACGCTTCTGCAGCATACACAATTCAAAACCACAATTCTTTTTTTTTTTTCCCCTGGCTGTGCACCAGCTCTGGGCAACTGGCACTTATTTGAGACAGCTTTCAAGGAAAATATGTTTGTGGTTCAAAGATAAGCAGGTTTTTAGTAAACTGTCAAAAGGACTTTTTTCTTCTTTGCTGCCAGTGGAAAAACCCAAAAGAAAGAGTAAGGGAGACAAGGCATTCTCTCTGATTTATATACATGTATAGATCTAGTTTTCTGGAAATTCATCAATGGCTACGACAATCAGGGATGATCCCAAAGACCACCCATCACCTTGTCTCCAACTCAGATTAAGTTTTGTCATCAAAATAACGAGGGCGAAACACTAAAATAATCACATGTGATAATAAAGACAGTTTTCAAGCTGTTTTCACTAGCATTATCAAACTCATGTGATTTACATTAAGAACCATATTAATAGGTTTATTTCAAAGCATAAACTCAAAAAAGGAAAATGTCCTCTTAAAAGGTCTCTACTTGCATCAATTATAACTGAAACTGCTCTATTGAAGGTATGAGGGAATAAAGAATAAAATCAAGAGAAGACCATCTAGAATCTATAGGCCACCACAAGTCTGGCACCAGTGTCTACAAGAAAGCTTTCCAGCCAATGAAGACCAGGCAGTTCTCGTTTCCAGGGAGGAGGCCACACTGTTGTTGGGTGCACACATCCTCAGAGCTTGTGCTTTGTCTCTGGCCCCAATATAACTTTTGTTAAGAAGTAGCAATCTGGGCCTCCCTGGTTGCACAGCAAGTTGAGCGCAGCACTATGAAGCTGTCCACAGCCTCTGCAGCACCGGTTCGATCCTGGCCGGACAGGAAGAAATCCACATGGTGCAGCAGACCTCTCCTGCCTCGCCGGCTGCTCCCCTCAGCAGTGTCTTCAGTCCGTCTGCCTGTTCTCCTCCCCGCTCTGTCTCTGGTGAATCCTCTCACCCTCCCGCACACCTGGCCTGAACCCCAATTCTTGTATAAATAAATAAATCTTTAAAAAAAAAAGAAGTATCAATCTAACGCCATATTTAAGGACCTTACAGAGGGGTCTGCTGTTGTCAAGGCCATAAGTCCTTGCGGGGAAAGTCAAATCTCTGGAAAGGCTATAAAGAGGCTATTTAAATGGAGAATAAGATCCTGACAATAAAAGAGGCATGACTTTACTTTGGTAAGCCGTGATGACTCTCCCAATGAAAAATAGTCTTCACCTTTAAAGCACATGAATGGTACAAAAACAAGAAGAATCAAAGCTAAAGTGAAAGAGGGGGCATATCTGAAATCTCTTTTCTATTTTGGGAAAAGTGGAATGAAGACTATAACTTGAAGCTACACAGTTTAGGAAATTTCACCAAAAATTTGCTTCTTATTTTTCTCTAGGTAAAGTCCCCAATCCCCTCCGTTCTTCCTGAACCAGTAGCACAGAGGCCTCCTCAGCATTATTTCACAGGGAGCAGATGGTAGCCTGAAATTTTTTTGATAAAAACGATCCACTGGCAGAGGTTGCAGAGAGGTCAGAGGAACCCAGATTAACAATTGATCAGCTCTAATGGACCGTCAGGGCAATAAACTCAGAGCCTGCACACAGACCTGCTACCCCAGTAATAACAACAGAGCTGACACTCAAGCTGTTAACAGACTTGCACTTAATGGCACCAACACAGCCTTCGCCTAAGCACACATGTATTCCTCAATGCACTTTCACCTTCTCAAAAGCCTCTCTTTTACAGGTTTCCACAAAAGTGCACATGGTTTACTCTGACCCAGATTTCACAGAGGTCTAAGGTTTGGATAGTGAGTGACATTGTTATATTGATAGATTATTTCAACATCTAGTCCTGTATTCAGACCACAGCTGTAGTCTCTGATATTTCTCTGGTACTCATCCAGAACAAATGATGGGGGAGGTGGGGGGGGGACTAAAATCCCCTTCTTTGTTCCCAAGAGAACAAAATTATAACACTCTGAGATTTGTTTTTTCGGCTCCTATTTTTTTTTTTCAAGAGCTCTGATGCTGCATTAATATTTACAGCTCCACATTTGACAAGGGAATCAGTTGTGCTCCACCAGAATCTTATTGTAAGGATTCAACAATAGGAAGTCGGAACACTCATGAAGATAACAATGCTTCAGACAGAAAAGAATGGTTCTAGGATAGTTGAACTAAACCACAGGCCATTTTCCCTTTACTGAAAGGTGAATTATCCCCCAAATCCATTAAATCATTCCCAACCTTGCCCACCTACCTTTTGTGGACAACTGATCTCAGGATGAAATTGACTATATGAGCCATATACACCAGATTTTCCAAAAGGGTGACTGCCAGTAATCTTTTTCACTTTCCTGCAAACTCACTTCTTGCTGTTGGACCAATGGATCCAAATGTCTAGCCCATAAAAAACCCAAGAACATGGACACCCTCTTACATAAGCCCAACACAAGGGGCAAAATTGGGAAATTCACCATTGATAGAATGTTAATAATGACTCAGAGTGCATGCTCAGCTGTTTCTGGTAGGATTACATATTGCATGTAGTTGTCATGTGTCTTTCATGTCCTTTCATCAGGAACAGTCCTCAGTGTTTCCTTGTTTTTCTTGACTGCAACTTTTTTATTTAAGTAGCATAGATTTATAACATTATATAGGTTTCAGATGAGCAGCCTTATAAATCAACAACTGCATATACTTCATAACATTTCCCACTGAAAGTCTAGTTTCCACCATACAGTTGGCCTCGTTCACCTGATATAGCCACTCTCCCCTTCTGGTAACTACGGCTTGTTCTTAAGAGTCTAAGAGTCTATTTCTGTTTTATTTTGCTCATCTATTTGTTTTGCTTATCTACCACATTTGAGTGAAATCATATAGTGTTTTTCTTTCTTTGTGTGATTTATTTTACATAGCATAATATTCTCTAGATCCATCCATCCATTTGCTACAAATGCCAGGACTGCACCATTTGCTAAACAGCTGAGTAATATTGTGTGTGTGTGTGTGTGTGTGTATCTTCTTTGTCAAAACCTTGACATTTTTGAAGGGTCCAGCCAATTACTTTGTAGAATGTTCCTCAATCAAAATTTCTCTGATGTTTTATCATCATTAGATTCAGGTGACACATTTTGGGCAAGAATTCTACACAGGTGACACTGTTAACTTTCTGGTCATCACATCTTGGGGCACTTGATATCACTTTGTCTCATTATTGATGATAATAACTGTGATTACCCATTTAAGGTTGTGTTTGCTACATTTTCCCATAATACGGTTGCTATTTTCCCTTTGTGGTTAATAAGTAATTTGTGGGCAGATATTTCAACACTGTCAATGTCCCTTTCTTCATCAAACTTTTCTGTACTAATTTTAGCAGTCATTGAAGACTCTTGCCTGAATCAATTAGCACCATTATTTTCTAACTCCATTTATTCTGTATTTGTTAGTTGGGATTCTACTGTAAGAGCTCTCCCTTTTCATTTATTTATGTATCCGTTTATCAGAGCTTATTTGCTTATTGCCAGAGTAGATTCATTAATTCTTATTTTATTTGACAATATAACCTAATTTAAGTTGATTTGAGTTCACTTTCTGTCATTTACATCCAAAATATTTCTGAAAAGGTGTCGGAACTCACAAGTTTCCCAAATAATGAAATGCATCATTTTTATTTGTCTTACCATATATTGGTAAATATCCCCTTTATTAAACTGTCCTCAATTACCCTATCTGACTGTGCATTCTTTTACCTCCAGGTAAAAAATTAATAGAAATGGGAGTAATAAGACTTACCTCCATGGAACAGAGACATAGCCAAAGGCTATCTTTGATATCACCTGCCTTTATCTGGCATCCTCTGCCTTTACGTTTTCCATATAAATGAGAGGATAGCAAAATAAACACTATTTCTTAATTGTGACCACATGTCACTGAAAGATATATATTCTAGCAAAGCACACACTTTAAGATTCTCTCCTTCTGTTTTGCTGGTAATAAGGAAATACTACAGAACTCAAAATGACAATACAGATAAAGTTTCCTTCTAGAGGGACCCAAGGAACCTTCAAGTATTCTTGAATTCACTTGTCACATTTTACTGTTTCTATATACACAGCAACATCAAAATCTTTCTTAACCTTTCACAGGTATACCATGATCAGATACAAGATCCACTGCAAGAAATTTATCAAGTAGATGTTTAAACCTCATGTCTGTAAATGATTTCATTTTCCAATATAATTAACAGTTCAGGTTAGATCCACCACAACACTGCTTTCAGTCACTAAAATGTAACCAGGGGAGTGAGATTTGGACACATTGTGTCATCTATTTTATCAATTTATCATTAAGAGATTTGATAAATATCAGATTAACTTCCCCCAGAACTGGGGAGGGGAGAGTTCATCAAAATATAGTGCATGCATGTAAGGTAACTGCTATAGTAGAAAATGGTTGAGGACAGACATTATGGCTTGTCAAGAAATACGAACATTTATTTCACTCTGTACCATCCTCTCAAAAGCCTTTCTCTATCAACCACTAAAGCCGGATGTTCCCAGTATACCCAGCATTTATCCTTTTGCAGTAAATACACAAAACAAATGAACTCAAACCATAATCAGTTACCTGCAAGTCTGCATCAAATTCATGTTTTAGATGTGCTTCTTCTGCAGCCTCCACAAGACGCTGAAAAGACAGGAAGCAACACAAAGGGTCAGAAGTTTGGTCTTCGGACCTCATCTCAATAATGTGAAAAGACTAACATTTCTCCATTGTCCAAAATGACAAATTTATCACGGTATGTTGATTTAAGTTGGTGCCTGTGTTCCCAGGAAACTGAAAATATTAATACCAGTGTCAATATCTAGTTTTTGTCTTCATCATGCAATCATAATTCTTCCAACAAATAGGTACATAAATGCAAACAGATTCTGGTACATGTACATATGTGTTATCACCCTTTTAACTGTTATGGTGGAAAAGTTTCATAACAACTCAAATATACTGGCCCTTGAGCTCTGAAATGGACTCCAAAACCTATCTAGAAGAGCACATGCCTTACATATAGACGGTTCTTAGTCAAGATTTATTGAATTGAATTGAGTCCAATTCTAAGTGGGATAACTTTCTTCCCCAATGGTTTGGAAAAGACTACTTACTTTAATTCCCTCAATCATTCAAGGTCAAGACTTCCTGTACCCAGTTCTAGTATGTAATTACCAGGTGAGAGCTATTTGAATTTTATGGCACATCAATGCATTTTGACAATCTGCATCCCAATAAGAAAATCACTAAAATTAAATCAATAAGCAGGACCCATAAATACGCCACTCTTGTTATTCTTCTTAGCCAACTAAATTCAACCAATTCATATTCTTATGAAAACAACTTCATGAAATTCCATTTAAAGACAATTAGTCAACTATCAAAATCATTTTTAATTTAATCTGAATTTGCCAACAATAAATTACTTCCCACCATGAAAATGTAGGCTAGAGGATATTGCAGAAAACTCATTTAGTGAAATATTTCACTGAAGTTTCACTGGACTAAAAGCAAAATCTTTGATCCAAGTAAAAATTTAATCATTTCTATTCTTTCCTCGTTTGCTCTTGCAGCTTATGCTGCCTTTAACTTGCTTTTCCTTGCCATAGCACAGACCTGAGTTTAATAGGCATTGTGTGAATAATAATGACATTGGTATTAATCTCTAAATGATGGCAAATCAACAGATAAATATTCCATGAATAATTATTAAATAGAACATGGAAATACAAATAAAGAGGCTGAAATATATTTGAGTAATACCTGGTACTGGTATAGAGCACTGAGCCTCTATCCATAGGACATACAAAGAAAGAGGTAGACCAGCCAGACAGTGCTGCCCACAGACAGGAATCTGAAAGGAGTGGCAGGTCCAAGTGCCCACACTTCCTTCAGGGAGGAGGTTCTCCCTCTCTGGTCAATTAAAGAACAGACGGACACCAGGAGAAGATTACAAAGCCAGAAGATGCCACAGTTGTTCTAATTCTAGCCTAAACGCAACTACAGCTGAGAGATCCTGGGCAAGTACACCCCACCCCACAAGTATATGTAAGGGTGACCCCAGAGCAGCAGTATGGTTCCCACTGGCAGTGTCAGTTTCACCTGAGAAGTTAGGAATGCATATTCTCAGGCCTCACCCTAGTCCTACACATTTTTTGTTTCCATAAAGATATTTCCCCATCGTGCTGTTTACTACAAACCCTTAGGAAATATGACCTTAAAAAAAAAAAAAAGAATAGTTATCGAGTGTGAAGCAAGTAAGCACTTTGGAATGAACCCTTGAAAGGCTACACTTTCGTGCAGCAGCCATGGCATTGCCCCACCTGCTCTTGGATGTGGAGGGGGGACACAATTCATTTTATGGGAAGATTCAGGGGGTAAAACCCAAGAACAGGTTCAGCTCTTATGCACAAGAGTAATGACAGATAGTGTATCAATGACTGTGTTTCTTTTGGAAAGAACAAAGCATAGTTGATTTTTCTTTGAAACACTCTTATAAAGATAAATGAGTTAAAAGAAATGTCATTTAAGAAGAAAATCACGAGCCATAAATTTACCTAAAATGGAATCCTGGGGACAGAGTTCCCACTGCTAATAAAGTAAAAATAAATCGAATCATCATTTAACAAAATCAAGACTACTCAGCTTCCAACTCTGATGTTTGCCCATAGTAAATAACAGCCTATAATGTCTCGTTTCTGAACAAAACTCCCTTCCATCTAAGTCAAATTAAGTATGGCTTAAAAGTAAGTTTGATTATCAGTTGTAGGTAAGAAAAATTAATTTGAATTTGCTAATATTTTAGCTGTTATATGAGGAACTTCTGCTGAGCCTGAGGAATACTGCTCCTCCATTGTATCTGTCAGAAAAGCAGTGTGCTTTTAATAATAATAAGTTAATTTTCTTTTGTATGAATTCCCCCTTTGGATCTGCAGATGGGATTACAGAATTGTGAATGTGATTTTTAATTAAAACTGAATATTGAAAATAAAAATGGCTTTATAGACTAGCATTCAAAACTGAGCTTCAAGGTGAGGGAAAACTGCAGTTTTGTGGTGAAAAACCCTCTGCCCTTTTAATGTTATAATATTTCCTTACTCAATGAAAATAATATGGAGAAATATACCTCCTGGCTTTGGAACAAAGCACCTATAATCTAAAAAGTTGTAATTCATGAGTTGATATGCATTTCATTGACTTCATATATTTCTAAATAAATCTTTCATTTTAGCTAAATAAATACAAACAAAAGCTATCTTTATAACTAAAAAGTGCTAGAAGCCATGGATAGTATTTATAGTTGTGGTGAAGACAAAACTGCCACGGGGAACAGCTGGGATATTAAAGCATTTCATTTAAAATCACATCCTGTTTCTTGTTACAATGACCCCACATATAATCTGTACAACATTACAGAATGCAAAGTCTCCCATCTTCTCCCCAAAAACACTTAAATCAAGACCAGGGTTAAAGACATCACAGAGGTCAAACTCTCTGTCATGATCCAGAAGAGGGAAACAGAATATCAAGTCAATGTAAAAATTGGATCAGAAGAAAATTATTTTTTTTGTTCTACTTGTATTTCATTTTTTTGTTGTCCCTGGTCATTTTGGCTTAACAGGAGAAAAGACAGAAGGAAGTGTGCAGTGAAAGGTGGGAGAGGTCATGAAAAATGTGATTACACAATCCAAGGATCTTATTACTGGATGCTGACCAGATTATCAGGATGGGCAAATCATCTGCAAATGAAAAATATTAAGGGGAAGAAAGTGATTATGGGACAAAATTCCTTAAAACAGAACAGAAATATGAAAACTATATGGAGTAGCAAAGAAAAATGCCATTTTTATTTCTCATGTTAAAGCTAAAAAGTTTTGGTTTATAAATGCCATCATCATGGAATAGTAGAATTTAGGGGTAGTTACAAAGCACTTAATATGTTTATTAGGTTCATTGAATGCTTGGCAACAATATATTTGATTCTCATAAGAGGCTTTTATTGACATTTTTCTGGAATGAATACATAATTCTTTCTCAAATAAAATTTAAGTTCAACTGAGAGGTTTCAAAGGAAAACCTATAATCATTAACGTGGAGCTGGCTGCACTGATGATTAACTTGCAGCTAGTTGTGGAATTATTGATAATAACAGAATGAGAGATCACTTGAGTCTTCCTTCAAATCAACACGACTTATATCTTGTAGAAAAACAACCAAACAAGGTTATCAAGGAGAAGGAATTATTACCATCCCAATCACATCCAGTGTGACATATTCACCTTCATCTTATACTAGATTCAGTGGCTTTTGTTTTAAGGATTAGAGTTTGAGGGAGTAAGAGTAACCTTTGGCCAATCAGTGAGGTCTGGGGGCAGGTGCTATGCTAACACCGTGCCACGTGGCAGAGTTTGAACTCTCCATGCTGTCCATCTACAGAGACGAGGACAGAAGAAACTCAGATGTCTAAACTTTCCAACAATCAATCCCAGAAATATGAAAAATCTTTATCCTCATTAAAAGCTATCCGCATATGAAGAGGTGTTTCTGAGAATCTGGACAAAGTGAAATTGATGTGATAGCAAGACTAATTTCAACACACCTCTCTTTTATCAAGGGTCAGCAGCTACCCATTTAAGAACCATTACATTAAAAAAAAAAAAAAGATGGTCACATTTACATTTTCATTCATATTGTGCTCAGGATAAAGTTTTTATCACGCAGTAACAGTTAGATTAATCTTAGCTGCTTTTGTAACTAGAGTAATCAGAAAACTATTTCCCAGAGTGTGGGATTTGTACCATCAGGGAGCCATGGTTTACAGAGGGTAAGGGACACACACAAGGAAAATAGCCATTTCAATATGAAGTGTTAAGTGACAAGGAAAGCTGCCAGTAGACCAGAACATTTCCCAGAATTTACATTAAAGGAGAAGAAGCTTTTCTAAAAGAAGGAAAGGCGCTGAAAGGGTATTCCAGACAATGGGAATAAGGCAAACAAAGTTTTGGAGGCAATAAAATGTCCTGGAAGCAATAAAATGTCCTGCCAAGCATTCCAGGTACAGAGGCCTCATCAAAAGATGGCCATCAAGCAAAACACCAAGGCAAAATGAAAAACCTGGAGAGATGGACAAAATTAGCCAAGACGAAATCTAAGACCTTTTCTCTCCCACTTGGACTAATACCTGTGAGCTTAATAATATTTAGTAATCCTCATTGATACAAATATTTTTACTTTTCAATTCCAATAGGAATGGCACATATAAACCATCACCTCTCAAGAAGACCATTTCTTCGGAGAAAAACAGCTTTTAAGGAGCCTTCATTATTTCTTTGTCCCTGTAGAAGAAATAAGCTTTGTTGCACACGAATGAACATTTTGTATAAAATGACCTTCTGCCTGAAAACTGCAAAGATTGCTTCTGCTTTAAAAACGGCAAACATTTCAAAGTGGATTATAAAAGCTAATCTACAAAGTTTCCAGAGAAAGCAGGTAAAGGAACAATAGAGCAAACACAACTTCTGTGTATGTGGGGAGCACTCTTCCCACCTCCCTCTCCTCCTTCTCTCCTGCAGACTGCACAAGGCTACCCTAGCCTTTCACAAAATAAGCCTAGAATTCATATCAGGATACAGGGCCATAATCAATAGCAAATTATCTTTGTTTCCACAGGAGATACCTGTTATCAATTTGAGACTGATTAAATTAATACCTGTTATCAACATGAATGACCGATTTCCAAACTAAAGCCATCTCATTCCACAGCTAACGCTGCATTTGCCCAAGTACGTCATTTGCAAAGCTGTTGGAGACACCAAAACAGCCAAGCTTGGTTCAAAGGGCTGCACAAGGGCCAAGGCAGCTGGGGAGGAGGTAAGAGGAGAAGACACCTTCTATTTCAGCCCAAGTACTTTTTCCAACTGATTCGGCACTTTACAGAATGGTTTTTCTGCTTATTTTGCTCTCCTGGATATAGTTACAAGGTGACTATCAAAATCAAGGCTATTTAACCATAAGCCTCATAACCAAGGACACTTCAGTTCCAAATATCACTGAACCACTTTTGTGGACAATGTAACTGTCATTTATTTTTCAGATGAAATAGCCCCGATGAAAGGAGACTTGGCATTATATCAATTTGAGGATGAACATTTGTTTTCCGCAGTGGAAGTTACCTATTACTGAGGGTTCTGACAGTGGTGAATAAACTTAGGTTGCAGCCCTTAATTATATCCCTTTCAGAGCTTATTCAGGGCATTTGTTATGGCAGAGCATTGTTGAAGGTACTGTCCAACCAGCTAAGGAAGCCAAGAAAGTCAGATGGATGGGATGGGGTACGGTGGGCTGCGGTGGGGTGGGTTGAGGTGAAATGAGATGAGATGAAGTTGGATAAGATACAGCCAGGTTAACAAGGTATTAATCCTGATGAGGAAATCTGTCCTATAGAGAGTTTCCATTCCTGACTCTAGCAACAAATATTCCTCACTTCTGCTCAATTTAGTTTAAGAAGTACTTGTTAAGAATCTATGAAGTAACCAGAACAGCATCAAAAACTAAATGGGACACCAAGAAATTGAAGAGTTAGTCTTGGTCCTCAGGAAGCAGTTGGTCTTCTAAGCATTATGTTCCTGCAGAATAAGAACAAGGCTCAGAGGTCTAGCACCTGGGTCTGAATCTAAGTTATCCTACTCACTAGCATCTTGACTCTAGAAAAATCATAATTCCTGAGTCTTGGTTTCCTATCTAATGAATTGAAATAATATCATCTCTGGTCTATACCCCAGTGTGTGCATTTGATGAGAATGCACACACAAAAAATTTTCCTAAAGGATTCCACACAAATGTAAGCTATTAATTATGATGGTACAGGGGAAGAGACAAGATTTTCAGGCATAACACAGCTTGACTGGAACAGGGAAACTTCAGTCTGTGCCTCCCACGGTTGGCCCTCATATGGGGAGAACTTGGAACAGCTCCTCAAGTTCACAGTTACAGGGAGGTTATGTGAAAGTGAATGCTGTTGCCAAGGAAAGGACTCCAAACCTTGTGTTCTCAACACAAGGCTGTGCACCTGCTCTTTAGGCACTGATTTTCAGAATCTTCCACTCTCTTTTTCAGCTTCAACTGAAATCACAAAATCTGTGATCAGTGAGGCTGAAAATGGAATGAGGCAAAGGCCTTTATCAAAAGGTTTGACTGATGTCCTCAGAATGGCACAGACACAGAAATCAAGCTGTTTGCCAAAGCAAGTTCCTTTGACAGATGGCACCTGTGAGCCATCCGATAGAATGATGAGTGTGGCAGGTACCTCCCAGCCTCTGCACCCCAACCCCTTCTCCTTGAAAGTTAAAAAAAAAAAAAAGGAATAATTTCCATGTCCATTCAGGTTTTACTTACTAAGAAAAGATTTTTATATAAATTTGATGCAGGGGAAAAGTAGTTCCAATTCCCTTTTTCTTTTTCCTTCCCAGCCAGCCAAATGTTTACCAGGCAACTTCAACCCCAGTTAAGGATTGGGGGTGGGGTGAACGTGTCATGTTGGTCCAGAGAGCAGGCTCTGGGGTGAAACAAGCTTTCAATCCCAGCTCCAAATCTGTCATGAGAGTATTCTGGGTAAAAGTTCTTGGTGCCTAGTAAATTTCCATGAATGTTAGCTCTCATTACTGTTGATAACAATGAAAATAACAACGATGATGTTTACATATGTGAGAAATATGCTAAAGGCTTAGGTCATGATGATGACTGAAACATAGTCAGGTTGGGAATAGAATCATGTAATTAGACGATGGATGTGGGCCCTAATAGGAGAACCACACGAAACAATAGGGGCTAACAATAGTTGGATTTCACACTTCCTATTCTATGTACTAAATTGTTCTACCTGCTTTAATCAATCCAGTTAATCCTCCTAACTACCCTATAAAGGAGCGTAGCTAGCAGGCCAACTTTACACCTGGGGAAACAAAAGAGCAAAGAGGTTAAAGTGTTATAAAAACTCAAAGCAGGAAGCAAATAACTTGCCAGGGCATGATGCGACAGTCAGCCTGAGTTAGGGTGGATGCAAGTTAACCAGGTGGCCAAAAGAAATGACAAGAAGGAACAGCAAAGGCCCTACAATAGGAGTTTTGTGTGTTTGTAGAGTTGACACTGGGTAGGAAAGAGAGGGTAAGGAGGGTACCTAAAGGTGGAAAAGAGGGGTTCAGGTGAGCAAGGGTGATGAGTAAGGTTATGGAATACTGTGATCTGTGCACTCAGGTAGGGGGTAAAATTAACTAAAGAGTTCTAATTAGGCATAAAAGGGACTTAAACAGTCCTGAACTTTAAGTCATATTTAAATTAAAAGAATCCATAAGACTTAGAGGTCACCAGGACAGAGACAATGAGGACTGAGGCAGAATAATGGTACTAGCTTGGTGTTCTTTACCACCACCCAGGATTGCCCCTCCCCAGGGGTGATATCTGGGAATTGTCAGAGTGTTCTGGAGCCCAGGAGAAACATGTGAGGAAAGAAGAGCAGGCAGATGTTGCAAAATATCACAGTAAATCAAGTAATGCAAAGATAGAAGATCAGGGATGAAGGGTAGGTGTCGGAGTGTGTCTGTCAATTCTCAGCACCACCTAAGCTGTCCCCTCTTGTAGCAGGGGCTGGAAGTTTATAAATTTTATGTTCCAGATCTCCTTGCCAGCAAGGCTTCACGTTGAGTCTTGAGAGATCAGCAACGCAAAAAGGGGGAGATGCCAATATTCCCCAGCTGAAGATCTGGGCCACTATGTAGGCATCTGCATATGGCAGATATCTTCTGCTGGTGTCATCCAGATGCTACTCCTGAGAATTACCCTTTGTGCCTGCAGACAGCTGAGGTCATTGCTGGTAGTGCCCTGTGACCATGGCACTTCCTGAATGCATGAACTTGGGCAGAAACTTCCCTGACCCTCACACTCTGGATCTTCCAACTCCAACCATCAAGGGAACTTTCAATTCTCTATATTAAACTCCTGCCTACTTGCAATATCTAAAGGATTTTTTTTCCTGATAAAACATGACTGGGTGAATCAGAGAGTGACTCTGTAAGGACCACTGCAGAGTGGAGGTAGTGTTAGAGGTGCAGAGAGTAGAAATGAGAGAGGAATGGAAATACGGAAATACAGATCCTGACTCTGGTATCAAAAAACCTAGGAGAAGGGGCCTCCCCAGTGGCGCAGCGGTTGAGCACTGGGTTGCGAAGCTGCCCTCAGCCTCTGCAGCACTGGTTCGATCCCCGGCTGCTCCCCGGCCCCCAGAGGAGGGTCCCCCATGGCGCGCAGACCTCTCCTGCCGCCCGCTGCTCCCCTCAGCAGTGTACTTCGGTCCTTCTGCCTGCTCTGCTCCCCGCTCTGGCTCTGGTGAATTCTCTCACCCTCCCGCGCTTTTGACTGTACCCAGTGCTTGCATAAACAAAATAAATAAATAAATCTTAAAAAAAAAAAAAAACCTAGGAGGAAAGGCAGGAAAGAAGGGAGGAAGCATGAAAGGTTGTAAGGAGAGAGAGAAGAAAGAAGGGAAGCAGGGAGAAAGAGATTTAGGCCACAGCAGGATGGAAATGCTGGGTGAAGGAGGGCTTTAAGACAAACATACGCTTCCAGTACAAAGGCAGTAATAAGAACTATTCTGGGAAGTTCTCTGAACTTGGGCACAAACTCCCGATTCACAGCACCTTAAACTTGGACTTTCTACCTTATGCCCAAAAGAGATTACAAGTATAGTCACAGAGAAACTGTAACACTGGAAGGAGAAGCTATTTAAGTTTTATGCTTCTTCTGAGCCATAAAACCTGCAGTCACTATAATTTCTTTTTACTGTATCATTTATTTTCTTAGAAAGATCTCTGATATGTGGTATAGGCACTCTTTGTTAAAAAGCAGTAATTTTTTAACGGAAATATTGAAAACAAATGACAATTTTCAATTGTTTGTCATTTCTTTATTTCATAACATACTAGGAACCTTAAAAAAAAATGCAAACAGCCTGGGTCTCTGGACTTTTGAAGGACCCAGGCTGATAGGACCAATCCAGCTTTTAATCCTCTAAGGTAAAATCAACCACATGTACTTACATGTGAAATTTATTCAAATGAAATCAAGAACAAAGAATGGAAAATAAGATTGTTCCCAGGATCTTGGTCCCCAAACATTTTATCCAAGTCCCAGGCCTCAACATCCTCAGAAAAGACCCTCCTCCCACAAAGTAGAAATAAAATCCCAAAGCCAATACTCTGAACCTTGCCAATACTTTGAATATGATGACTGCTTAACTCACAATGCAGGGCACAAAGGAACCAACCCTGGTGGCAAGATGCTGTTTTTGTGAGCCTTTGAGTCCACAGGGAGCCGAGGAAGCCAAGGTGCTGAGTGCTGAATGAAGCATGTGCCCAAATCTCATTTTCCCTTCTAATTCTCATATGTTCCTCTTGTTTTCAAGGAAAGACATTTTCAGCCTCTGGAAACAAACTTAACATTTTTAAATTTCCAAGGATGAGAAGTTAGCTTAAAGGATAAGCTAGCTTCCCCTTTTTAATGCCCAGGTAATGAACTGAAATGACATATAAGGTTTGATTTTTATTATGGAAAGTTAATCATATACTTGACTCTCAGTTTCAACTCTCTCCTCTATCAACCCTTAATTATAACTTCATTCAAAGTGGCAATGAAACAAGCAGATATAAGAATACATGCTAGAGGCAAAAGATTAAAGAATTTTTTTATGAAGACAAAGCTAACGAAGGACTAAATCTTAAATTCCCCAGATGTCCATGCAATGTGTCATTTGCACCCACACCTGCTCTTCACGCTCACTATTCTGCGTTCCTGCGTCCCTTCACCTCACCTCCAAAGCCCCGCAGCTGGAATTCTTGTCACTTCTACAAATTGGAGTCTTGGTTTCAGAACAACGAGCAACTCTCCATGCCTACTTTTCTGCTACCTACTCCCTTTCTTTTACTGTGAAGTAGACACACAGCGAAGTAATAAGTACAACCATACAAACTTCTATGGTCCTAAAATTCCCTGTAACATTCCAAGGGAGCTGAATGATTTGGAGCAGATTCGAGTCCTGGAGAGATAGAGAAGATGGGGATGAACAGCATCAAGGCCCTTGTCTGGGCCAAGCATTTTACAAATAATTGACCACTTAAGCTTTACAGTAAGCTCTTGAGGAGGCATCATAGCTGACTGCACAGATGATGAACAGTCTCAGGGGGTGAAGGGGCCACCCAGCAAGTGAGTTTCAGGATTAAGAATGGAACTCAGGAGACTTCCACTTGGCTGGACTTACAACATAAAGGAGTGTCTCTGGTGTGACACAGGACAGCGGGACCAAGGTCACCAGCAGCTGCCTCACTGGTCCTCAAGCAAAGACACTAAGTCTAACAAGGAAGTAAACTGAGACAGTTTATGGAATCTGACTATCATGAATAGTATACTTTAAAATCAGATATAAATAGGGGGCAAACGAACTAGAAGAAAATTACCCCTTCTTGTATCTTTTGCATTGTGTCAGAAAGCATGCCTGTCATGTATTTATCTGATAAGAGAAAACTAAACTGATGTTCTGGTCACAACTTCCTTCCTCCCCAAAACATGAATGAAGACCTATCTTTGAAGAAAAAGAAAAGCATCTGAAGGCTGATGACTGTCTAATATCTCTCACTGCTAAGTGAGCCTCTCTTTCAGACCTAGAGACCACTTAGAGAACTTCTGTCTCCATCTCCATGGTGACAGGAGGTAGTCACACAGTCAAGATCAAACAGTTTTGATATGCTGGGAGAAATGACAGCCTTTGTGGTCTGATGGCAGCTCCTCAGCTGCATCCTTTAGATCAAGTCCCACTTGATCCCATGGAGAGCCACATAGAACCAGCTTGGTAGCAGCAGGACAATGAGAGAAACAGGTTTCAGCAGTCAGAAGGCACCATCCTCACATTGCCTCTTGCCTCCTGAGTAGCAACTGGTGAACCAACAGCCAAAATTGCTAGCTTCACGAGGCTTAGGTTGTGAGAGGCACAGACAGCAAGCAAGGGAACACGTGTGTTAGAACACAGTAGGTAAGGGTACGTACCATGAAAATTATAATACAGGTGACATGGTGGAGACCGACAAGGGCATGAATGTCTGGGCTTATTAGGAAATAAGTCCCTGAAAAAATGAGAGCTGAGTAACACGGAGTCCAAGGGATATCTAGAAAAAGCTTTCTAAGAAGGGAACAGTAAGTGCAAAGGTCCCGAGGTACTGGCTGCAAAAATCAAGAACAGGTCCACAAGAGCATACATGAGAACCTTGAGATGAAATATGCTACCCTAGTTCAGGATTATTTGGATTTTAGAAGGGTAAAATCATCCTGTATCACATATTGATTACAAATCATTCCAGTGAGACCTGGGCTGTACCCCACAGTCAAATATTATTATTTCTACAGTAAGACATAAGATAATTCTCATGAAGTACAACAAATAAATATTATACATATCGTCATGTTAGTTCGGGTCAATATTAAATGAAAAATTTAATTTTCAGGGCCTCCCTGGTGGCACAGGCGGTTGAGCGCCGCACTGTGAAGCTGTCCACAGCCTCTGCAGCGTGGGTTTGATACTGGCCAGCCAGTAAGAATCCCACATGGCAAAGCAGACCTCTCCTATCTCGCCCACTGCTCCCCTCAGCAGTGTATTTCTTCAGTCTGCCTGTTCTGTTCCTCACTCTGTCTCCAGTGAATCCTCTCACCCTCCCACACACCTAGCCTGTACCCCAGTTCTTGTATAAAAATAAATAAATCTTCAAAAAAAATTTAATTCTCAGAGCTTTCTGGATTTCAAAATTATAGTAAGGAACTGTGAACCTACTAAAACTTGAAGAATAAGTTGACAGAAGTTTCTTAATTTTATGTTTGTAGACCACAAAGTTTTCTCAGCCCTTGACACAGCTACTTCTTGAGCTAGCAAATTATAAATTAAGTCATCAAGGATGGGTCAAATAATGATAATGAGAGGGGAGATCTTATTGGGGTGATAAAAATACACACACAATGTGATTCTCATCAATTACCATATTTTAGTGATTCATGCACAATGTGGTAAATTAACTAAAGTCACTGAATTGTACACTTAAAATGGGTGAATTTTATTGTATATGAATGAAGTTCTTAGAGAAAATATCAATGGGAGCAACTCAGAAATGTGAGTTAATATACTAGCTTTCAAATGCAGAAACTCACAATAATTTCATCTTATTTTCTCATAGTAAAAGGACTCCTAGTAATGTAAGATGATACAGTCACTTTGGAAACAATGTGGTAGTTCCCTGAAAAGGTTAAACACACCAGATGGCCCAACAATTTTACTCCTAGGATTACACTCCAAAAAAAAGTAAACCTATGTCCACACAAAAAAACTTACACATAATAATAGTCAAAAAGTGGAAACAACATAAATGTCTATCAACTGATGAATAATAAATGAAAAGTGGTATATCTATACAAAGGAATAGTATTCAGCAATAAAAAGGAATAAAGTACCAATACGTGCTGTAACACAAATGAACTTTGAAAATGTTGTTATGAAAGTCATCACAAAAGGCAGTATATTTCATGATTCAATATATATGAAATGCCAAAAGAAGACAAATTCATGAAAACAGAAAGTAGATAAATGGAATGCAAGAGCTAGACAGAATGGTAAGATTGGGGGATAATGGCTAAAATACAGTAGGCTTCTTTTGGGGTAGTAAAGATATTCTAAAATCGGTTGTGGTGACGGTTGTGCAATAGAAAGATATTAAAAACTATCGAATTGGTTTAAATAGGTTAACTATTAAATTTTAAAAGGGTAAATTTTATGGTATTTGAATTATATTTCAATAAAACTGTTACCAAAAAAAGTGCTTTGACATATTGGATGGAATTAAATATACATCATCTGATATTCCTCAAATCCTACACTAACTCCTTGGCATCTGTCAACTTAGCAAGTACAACTTGTCTTCATAGAATATGCAGTAACTGCCTATCACCATCAACACAGGCACATGGCTCATCCTCCAACTGGGCAAGTCTGCAGAGCCTTTATCCTTTAAAGACGAACTTATTTTCTTGGTTCTTAATTAGTATCTTGGGGACCTTTAGTACAATAACCCATTTCAGATTAACAAACGGTATTACTGTCATTTACAAAAACTGTGACAAGAAACACTAAATAAATATTATCGAGATACAAGTTAAAGATATGAAAATGATCTTTAGAAGTGCGTTATACTGTGAGCATTCAACCACTGGAGTCTAAGAATTACAACCCTGATAGTATCTAGCAGAATTCTAGGTCAATCCAAAAGTAACATACAAGTAGTGCTAATTAAAAACTTTGTCACTTCTTCGGAAAGTAAACACCAAGTGGAGGAAAAGATCATAGACTTACTACAACATTTTGGAAGGTTTATAATAATGAATTACTGTTGTTTACAACCCCACTTCATTCCAAAGAGATTTTCCCATTGTTTGTATGCTACATCAAGTGGGGAGTGAGACCTCGATTAGATTAAGAACATCTGAGCATAAGGGGCAGAAACCAAATAGTCAATAAATATTGATTAAACACCTACTCATATACAAAGAACATAGCCAGGGACTGATGGGAACCACAAAATATTTATGATAGTTCTGCCCTCTAGCAATTTGTAGTCACATCTAGCAATAATGAATGACTTCTTTATAATATTTGCCAGATTTCAAGTGAAGGGGCCAGGTAATAAGAGGTGTAAGAGTTGAGCAAAGGAGTAATGGATTGCCACTACAGAGGCCTGGAAGACAAAGGAAATGGACTCTGAATGCTTTTTAAAAGGTGCCTAGGATTTAGGCAAGTTCAGAGGGAAGAAGGTGGATTTCCTGGTTAGGAAAAACCAAGGTGTACTTGGTCTTTAGGCCCAGCACTCTGAGCAGAAAACTAGGCCAAAGAGTCAGCTGGGACCAGCTCAGGTAAGAACCTGGGTTATCAGCATAAGGGATGAACTTCATCCTAAATGAGTTCAAAAAGGCACTAGGGAAGTGAGGAGCAGGAGTTCCCTGGGATGGCGAGAGGACAAAGGAACAGTTGTGAGAAAGCACCAGGGCCAGACTTGCCCCACTGCAGCTTCAACAGCACTGAACTCACAGATGGTTCCTTTGTGACTATGGCACCCCATCACTGTCAAGTCTAATCACATCCATCAACAGAATGAACTGAGTCCTGGTCTATATCACTATTTAAAATAAAATAAGTTTTATGTCATTAAATTATTTTACAAGGTTTTTTCTTAAAGAATAACACATAGCCCTGAGATACTGTTTTATATACATATATATATATATATATATATATGCACACACACACACACATATATGGGATTCTTTTTATATGTTAATTAGGCTTTCACTACTTGGGAAGTTTGTAAGCAGACAGAGTAGTATAGCAGCAAAGACAGGTTACAAATGAAGCACACTCATAGATATTAGTTTGCTTTAGGACAAATATGCTGATTATTAAACTGATTATATGACTGCTGTGCCACCATCCCAGACTGGAGAGTTTCATTGTTGATTCGGGAAAACAGAAAAGAATCTTGGAGCTCTCTGTAAATCTGAGAGGTCAGGGACTGACACAGCCAGACCAGCAGACAGGGAGGCAGCCTCCCAGTCCAAGTCCCCACGATCTTTGCTCTCTCCTCTTTCTACCACCATCTCCTTTTCAGTCTCTTTCAATCTCAGCCTAGGTGTCCATATTTACATATGTGCACACCCCTTGCTCTCTGGCCTCTTAGCTCAGGTCTCCACAATCCATTGGTACAGGTGCCCTGTGCTCATGCTCCCAAGTGCTTTTTGCAATACCATGTTACCACGTACGGACAATGAAACCTGGGAGGAAAGCAAAGCCGTGGTGGCGGCTGTAAAGGCTAGAGGTGGGAGGCAAAAAAGAGTCTGACCAACTCCTTTTTCCTTGCAATCACATATGCTGGTTTTATTAAAGTGTATATGAGCCAGAAGAGATCAGGAACTTACCTGGATTCCCCACCCCATCCTTCTCTCTACTGGTCTGTGTCTCTCTCTTCATGTGTGGGTCTCTCAGATGTTAATTTCAACCAATAGCTATTAAACACAGACTAATAATACACAGAAAAGACTGCACAAAATAGTAAAGGAGACACATGTGCAACCAAAAAACTATTTGATATGATAAATGCTATAAGTAACTCAGTGTGGTAACTTTAAATAAGCATTAAAATTATTTAAGAAAATAAATCAAAACAAGAATACAAATGTGTGTCTATGTACTCTAATAAAATCTCACTTCTTATAACTTTTCCCATTTACTAATACTTCATTGAGACAAACTACTTATACTGTTTAATAAATTATAGTTTTCAACATGCAGGTACTCAATGTAAACCATCAATAGTGCACTCAACTTTGCTGATAATGGATATTACATGCAACACCCAGACAACAGAGGGTGAATCACAGGACAGAGACCAATGCCAGAGCTCAAGGAAGCCAGTTCCATAACCCACACAGATGGCAGGTATGTTTTACAGGATCAGGACAAGAAAATAACAACAGAGTCTTACTTCCAAGTCCAAAGAGTCCTAAAGGAGCATAACCCCAGACACTCTGGGAAACACAACAGGAAGGCAAGATCCTGGCCCAATGGAGATAAACATACTAGGAAGTCAAGTTGGCAAGGAAGAGCTCTTCCTTGGGCCCCATGCCAGGGGACAGTGTTTATAGGCCAGGCTCTTTCAACACCCTCTAAACCTGAACTTCTCCTTGGAGTGGAGTTCCCCATTCTTTGATAGGCTGCAATCCCCATGACACCCACAGGCAGGGTCTAAACCAGGGGCATTTGACAGCAGCTTCTTGTGATTAAGTATGAATGGTCAGAACTAGACACATGAGTCTCCCTTTCTCTGGTTCTCTGGGAGTTCACTCAGGGCCAGAACAACATCCCTGGAGACAATGAGATGAGTACACCCCAAACAAGAGATATATGAGTACAGATGCCCAGAGAATCCCAGCACCACAGCGGGTGAGCGTGGAGCTGACATTCATGGGAGTGGTCTGTTCTTTGGCAATTTAATTAATTTGAAAGAAATATATTCCTTGGTGCATCCACTGAACAAAATTGTGTGCAAAAAGTATGGGTTAGTCCTCCAGTTTAAAAAAAAAAATCTCTAAGCAATATGACAATATGTCCACTTCCTCCTGGACAGATGTTGGAGTAGGAAATTATTAGAAAAAGTAAGCTGATACTGAGAATTAGGCTTGGCAGTTTATCAAATATGAACAGGAGAGGATGGATGAACTCTCAGTCAATAAGCATTTTATCACTCTAACAACTTCCACCTGGCAGGTGCCTGGAGTCCCGCCACAGTATTTACTTGCAACACGCATCTGCTTGGTTTCCCCCTTTCTTTGCTTGCTTTGAAAGTGTAGCGCCCTTGTTTGCTGCAACTGCTTGTCTCTTTGGAAACATTGTAGGCTCTTCTAAAAATCTTCCCCACCATTGTAAGATCATTTGGAATAATGAAAAATATATATAGAGTTAAGCAAACAGCTGCTTTTTTCTCATCAAGAGGCATCTAGGAAAAAAGGAACAGGAAGGCAAATTAAGCAAAGCTGAGTTCCAAATCCAAGAAGCAAGTCTATTGAAAATTTAAGCCAGGGGCTTCCAAGGTGAAATGCAGAGACTCTTCTCAAAGATTTTTCTCCAAGTTTTTCAACTGTATTACGAAGCCTTATTCTACTTTATGGGCAAAGTGCCTGCATCGACAAAAAAGAAAAACTAATTTACTACATATGTGGACCTGGCATATCTCCTGTGGATCCAATTTAAGCCACTAATCTTTGCATCCTAATGGGTTTAAACATTCTGACCAGGGGAAAAGTGTATTTTTCATTTGTTTTCCAAGTTTCAGAGCAAAGTATTTTCTATCCCTAGGTTATTAATTTTCAAAAGGAAAGTCTAACTCCACTTTTATTTACAGAGGCTTCTAGATAAAGAGCAGAGTAGTGGGAAAAGTGAGTTCTATGCCACAATCATTGAATACTACATATTATCCATATTAACAATAACCAAGTGTGTCTTTTCCATATGTGGTCCCTGAAGCTAGAGTCATCTCATCCCTGCCCAGCAAGCTCCCTATTCCTATTTCAATGCTCTAATCAAATACTCCTTATTCTGTGTACCTTTGTTGAATACGCCAAAGTCCAGTAAATGGCTCCTTATTCTGTGGCCCCAGACCCTTTACCCATGGACATTTCAAATACTGGATGTAAAGGTCAGGAGGACACAGTGCAGGTTTTCTATGATCCAGCAGACCGGGTAAAGGAGGAGAGTCCTCAGTGGTTTTATGCAGGTCTTTTATTGGGATTTACCTGGTACACAGCAGGCACGGGTGCTGGGGGGCCAGAAGGCTGGCAGGCCTCCCAGCCCCCAGCAAGTCTTCACTCTATGTGGACTCTCCGGCGTTCTCTGCTTCTCTCTCTGCCTCTCTTTCGACTTCTGCTGACGTCCCTGTGATGCCACCCTTAAAAAGCCCAGTCTTAGCCCAGGTGAATCCCATCTACCTATGCCCACACCCTACCCCAAGTGCCCACCCTCAGGCATGCATTCAGGATGGCCAGGATCCACCATCTATCCAGCAGGAGGGCAGAAAAGCCTGACATTTTTCCTTACCCTACACTGGAGTATTTGACAAATCTATATTGAGCTGAGAGGTACCCTTCGTCTGTATTGTATAATCAACATCAGCCACAGAACTAATACCTTCCCTCCTGGTATTCTGAATGCCCTGGGCTTGTCCACAGCTGTGAACACTTAGGGCTCACATGAGTTCTATTTGATTCCCGTTCTCCCTCAGTGCTCAACAATGAATGATCTGTTCCATCTTTCCCTGGCCCAGCCCTCTCCATTTAGGCCCACTTTTGAGAAGGTAGACTGTCTCATCTACCTGGCTTTTTCAGCCTCAGGTGCATAGTAATTACTCACAGAGTAATATGACTGAATGAGTGAATGAATGAAAACAGTGCTCAGTATCAATCAGGTATTTACCACGCTTGTTGAATTAATGGCCACCTCCTTAGAACTTCTCTGTTTATCCCTTCTATCAGTCCACATTTTCCACCTTGTATTTTAGAGGCTTATAGACAGATCCAACCTCCTGAAATAGAAGCTCTTGAGGTGCAAAACTTGATTGATTGCTTAATACACATAGTGAAGCATACTGAATCCAGAAGTCACCCAACCATCTGTTGACTATTTTGTTAAGGATTACATGGGATTGCAGGATATTTAGGTGACCCCATATCTCTCAAAGCAGGTCACATTCTGCCATGGCAAAGATGCAACATGAGTTGCTCAGGTCTGAAATACACAAGTTTTACTGTCTAATTCCAGACCACAAAACTCAGCCATCGCTGCCAATCATCTCAATTCTCCATTTCTTTGGTATCAGACAGAAATAACATAAAATTTGTCTTCTAATGACTATGGAAAATCCAGGGGAGATGCATGAGAAGGCACATATTAAGAATTCTGAGTTTCTCTGACAAGAGGAGTTCAATATGTTATTAGTCAAATACAATGCTTCGAAAAGCTAAACATCATTATTTACTCGATAGTTATTCACTGATGTCAAAAATGCTACTTTTCATTTACCTCCTTCCTCATTCCACTTCCTTGCACTTTTTTTTAGTTTAGAGCAAATGCAGTCTGCAAATTATGATCTATATTGTGATAAACAACTGAAGAGAGTCACTGTAATCAAGTGAAAAATAATCAATATTGGGAAATGCTTAGTCTTACTTCAGAAGTCTAAAATTGTTGTCTAATTGGCTTTTTTCCATTTGCCATCCCTTTTTAGTCGCTATTTTTTTTTTAAACTAAAGAAGTAACTTGACCTACATGTGTTAAGAGAAAAAGAAATCACTTAAGTAGTGGCAAATGAGATACAATTATCACAGTTCAATATAAAATCGCTGTCCATCATTTAAACAATTTGATCTGTGGCAGGGACAGGAAATTTCCATAGACATTCTTCAAGACTACAAACATTTTTCAAGCTATCAAATTAAGAGGAACAGAAATAATTAGATGTTGCCCAAGGTCTTTCTATTCTGAAGGGAGAGATTTTTCAGGAAGATAAAATTGTATGTCTCTGTTGTTTTGATATTTGGTCTTAATGAAAATAGGACCATGTTTCAGACAATGATTGAGCTACAATGTGTCAAAAAGGTCTCCACTAATTATTTTTTAGGAAGCTAATCAACATACCCTACATGTAGAGAATGTTAATGTGTCCTCTAGAGGCGTACACATTGGTTAGTTTAAAGAGTATTTGACAGTGGCTGCCCAGCTCCCACTCACCTCTCCCAGTGCTGGAATGTGACCCAGCTGAGGGTCCAGTCACCACACTCAACTAATTAATATTGTCTCAAGAGTGAACATCTTGGGCCTCCCCTGGTGGCGCAGGCGGTTGAGCTCCATGCTGTGAAGCTGTCCACAGCCTCTGCAGCACCAGTTCGATCCCAGCCAGTCGGCGAGAGTCCCACATGGCGCAGCAGACCTCTCCTGCCTCACCTGCTGCTCCCCTCAGCAGTGTATTTTGTCAGTCTGCCTGTTCTGTTCCCTGCTCTGTCTCTGGTGAATCCTCTCACCCTCTCGCGCATCTGGCCTGTACCCCAGTTCTTGTGTAAATGAATAAATAAATCTTTAAAAAAAGGAAAAAAGAGTGAATATCTACCCAAACTGGGCTCCTCAGACACTCTTCTCTGAGAATTTGGAATCCAAGGTTGGAGATGTACATCAGTCTCCATGGGACACTGGAAGCAAGGATGTGATGAGAAAAGGGTTATAGCCAGTTAACATTAACAACAGTGCACAGAGACCCAGAAAAAGCCAAGGAACTACAAGAAAAATGAAGGGGGGGACGGCAGAGGAGAAGAGGTGAGAGACTGAGGGAGCTACCTCAGTCTTGTTCACTACCAGAGCCAGCCTCTCCCTCTCCATCATATATGCCTCCATCACTTCACCATCAATCCTCATGCTCACCAATGCTTTTTCCCCATGGGTTTTGGTGACTTGCCACCACCAAACCTTGAGACAACCTTACCAACCAGCCTTAACCACTTGGCAGGCCAGCAAGACAGTTTCTGTACAAACTCAAAAAACAGTGAAGCTGTAATGTTCATGAGGCTTTTAAATATTCTGATTCAGAAAGCACCCCCAAATCCTTGGAAATTTAGTTGGAGTATTTGTAGGTTTGGCTTAGCAACATATAATAGCAACCGGCCAGGAAAAGTCTTTGAAGATCTCTGGAAGTATTTTAACCCAGGAGGCCAATGTGATAATGTTCCCTTGGTGAATTCTGTTCTCAGCTCTAGAGTGAGAGACACTGAGACCACACTTGAGGACAGTAGGATTGACAAACTGCTCTGCACCAGGACTCCTCATGCTGTAAGTGGTAAAAGGCCAGGGTTTTTTTTGTTTGTTTGTTTTTGTTTTTTTCAGTATGTTGTGTTTTCTAAACCTTTGGAGTCCAATATTTTAGTAAAATACAAAAATGTAGTATGTACACTATACTGTATAATAAATAGTTTTGAAAACTTGTTCTTAATTTCTGTAGTTATAGCTAAACCACATGTTTAGATATAGACCAGAGTCCATACTGCAATTATCTCAAGGCTCCATTTGCATGGCTGTTGAGCAATCCCCCAGATGCTTTCTTGAAGACATTTTGATAGCCCAGAGGGAAGAGGATGAAGGTACAGCATCCCTGGCAGCCTGCTTTGCATTACTGACTTCGTGATGCTGGGCCAGGAAGATCACCCCCTGAGAATTTTCCTGCATCTGTACAATAGTGGGTAGGGTGGTAAACAGAATTCTAAGATGGCCCCCCAAACCCCTATTTAGTGGTCAACACTCCCTGCATAATCCCCTCCCCTTGAGTGTGCACAGAACTTATGAATATGATGGGAGAGCCACTCCCTCCATGAAGTTACCTCACATAGAATGCTATATAAACAGAAAGGGGAGCTTGACTTTCTGTTGACTTTAAAAAAGTAAGCAGCCCTACTGTGAGAGGGACCTCAGGGTGGGCCTACAGAAGGTAGAACAACTCCTGGTCAACAGCCAACAAGAAAGGAGGGACCTCAGTCCTAGCAACTCAAAGGTTAAGGTCTGGCAACACCCAGAATGAGTCCAGAGGAGAACACGGAGCCCCAGATGAGACCACAGCCCCTGCCGACATTTTGGTCTCAACCTGGAGACACCCTGAGCAGAGAACCCTGCTCTGCTGTGCCTGGACCTCTGACTACAGAGCACCATAATAAATGTGTGCTGCTTTGCTGTACGGCAATAGAAAACAAATACAGACTGCCAGACCCAGTAATTGTGAGGTCCTTGCAAGCATTAGAAATCATTTATGGGGGGCCTCCCTGGTGGCGCAAGGGGTTAAGCACCACACTATGAAGCAATCTGCAGCCACTGCAGCATGATCCCCGGCTGGCCAGGGAGAAACCCTCATGGTGCAGCAGACCTCTCCTGTCTCTCCCACTGCTCCCCTCAGCAGTGAATTTCAGTCAATCTGCCCGTTCTGCTCCCCACTCTGTCTCTAGCGAATCCTCTCATCCCCCCACACCTCTTCCCTGTACCCCAGTTCTTGTATGCATAAATAAATAAATCTTAAAAAAAAGAAAGAAATCATTTAAGGGAAGTACCCAGCAAGTCATAACCAGTGAACTCACAGGAGCAGATAAGCCCATGCTGATGATGAGTTTTCAAAACCCATGAAGGACTATTTACATGGTCAATAAAGTAGATGTATGTACAAATACACACAATCACATACATAAAATTCTAACAGACATCTTTAGCTTCCCACAGACAATGATGCTCCCATCATTTTCTTTTTTTTTTTTTTAAAGATCTATTTTATTTATGCATACAAGAGCTGGGGCGTAGGCCAGAGGTATGGGAGTGAGAGGATTCACCAGAGACAGAGTGGGGAGCAGAACAGGCACTGCTGAGGGGAGCAGCGGGCAAGACAGGAAAGGTCTGCTGCCCCATGTGGGTTAACTTCCTGGCCAGGGATCAAACTCAGGTGGTGGAGGTGATAGCGCTGAGATTTAACCCCTAGGCCACCAGAGAGGCCCCTGCCCATCATTTTCAAAAACTAGTTCACCTCTCTTAGATCACTCTCCTGTCTCTCTCTTTTTTTTTCTTTTCTAAGATTTATTTATTTATTTATTTAAGCACTGGGTACAGTCAGAAGCGCGGGAGGGTAAGAGAATTCACCAGAGCCAGAGTGGGAAATAGAACAGGCAGACTGACAAAACACACGGCTGAGGGGAGCAGCGGGCTCAGCAGGGGAGGTCTGTTGCACCATGTGGGACCCTCACCCGCGGGCCGGGGATGGAACCCACGCTGCAGAGGCTGTGGGCAGCCTCCCAGCCCAGCGCTCAACCACTGCGCCACCAGGGGAGGCCCTCCTGTCTCTCTTTTTAATAACTGTCATAAGCCTGAGAGGCTGGAAAGACAAATACTACACTATCATTTCCATTTTACCATAGAAAAATCTGAGGCTTAGGTATCACCAAAGTCACAAAAGCCAGTCGGCTTGTGACAAAAACAACCAGAAGCCTAGTATTTCTAAAATAATCTCCAGCACCCTCGTTCTTAAATGCAAAGATATCTTTAGCTGCAGGAAGCTGCCTCAGTTTCAAGAATTAACTTTCACAAACATCATCAATATCATTGATTGTAATGCAGATCTCTGTTCATCCTGCGCTTATAGGGCATCTGGCTCTCAAATTAAAAAAAAAAAAAAAAGAGTATTCCCATATTCCAAAATCCCAGATATTGGATCGAGCCTCAAATTCATCCTTTTTAGAGGCTGCCTTTTACAGTGAGAATTAAAAGCCAGGCTGGGGCTGCAAAGACACTCCACAGGTTGACCCCATGGGCCTTGCTTGCCCCCCGCGGCTATTCCAAGTTCCCAGCCAGATGCCATGTTCTCAATCCACTTCGCGGGTTCCACATCAACTTTCACACTTCATTTATGACCACCTACTTTATAAGCTGTGGAATTCTTTGCAGTTACTTAACTTTCCATAAAAACAAATATTCAAATCATGATTGGGTGGTGAACATTTTCACTGGCATGTTTCACAGCTAAGAAATTACATTTTTATGCTTGTGAGCAGCTATGTGAAAATATGGAACTCTTGTAAATGCTTGCTGCCACAAATATAGGGACAAATACTAGCAATTCTTACAGATCTAGGTTTTTTTGTTTGTTTGTTTGTTTGCTAATATTCACAGATTGTCAAAGACAAAAATACCACTGAAATAAAACATTTTCCATTTTTTTGGATAGCTGTAGGGATAAGACAAAATAAAATAAGGTAAGATAAAATAAAGTAAAATAAAACAAAACATGGACTGGGCATTGGGCATTGAGCAGCCCAGGCCTTACCACATAAATCTGTCTTGTGGGACTAATGCAGTTGAATGACTCCACTTTACCTTAAGGGGCACCACATATTTTATCTTCATAAGACTTTATAAATGGTATATAAATATATGTACCCCGGGAAATATGTGTAGAAAGTTGCCTCCAAGGGAGAGAGCAGACGACTGCCAGGAATAACAATGTTTAGAGAAAGCGGGCTCAAAGGAGCCAGCAACTGCAGCTGGAGTCCTATGGGGGTGGGACACAGGCCGAGGTCGTGCCCAAGGTAATGAGTGAGAGCTTACAGGGCTCAAATGTGAGGCCTCCTGATGCCCCTACAGCCTGGGTCCCACCCCAGAAGTGATAACAGAGCCTACTGGAAATGAGACACGTCTCCATGCTCTCAGATCTTCAGAGCTGAAAGGAGAGATGATAATCCCAGTCTCTACACTTTCTTCCTTTTTTAATTTAATTTATGTATATATTTTACATCATTATTCATTTTTAAACAATGTTTTCTCCACCCCCCCCAACCAGATGTAGTCCCCATAGAATTTCACCGATAGAATACTATGCAGCAATCAAAAAAGATAAACTCATGCCATGCACAGCAATATCAATGGAGCTAGAAGGAATTATGCTCAGTGAAATAAGTCAGAAGGAAAAAGAAAAATATCAGATGGTTTCACTTATAGGAGGAATATAGGGTAACTAAATAAGACATCTACACTACACTTTCATTAGTCATTAAAGTTAGGGATGACTCCTACAACTTGGTATTTGGAATTTTGTTTGTATATATATTTTTTATTCACCTGTTTGAAGAAAATGGACCTGAAAATCACAGTACCCTGGCATAACAGCACCTATGCAACCAGCCACCCCGACCATGAATCAAGGAGCGATTTTATAAAAGGCCAGATGGTAAATATTGGCTTTGCAGACCACGTGGTCACGGCAATAACTACTCAACTCTGTTCCAGTGCAAAGATAAGATATGAAGGAATGGATGTAGTTGTGTTCCAATAACTTTATTTACAAAAATAGGTGATGGAACAACCAAATTTGGCCATGGGCCATAGTTTCCCAATTTCTAACCTCAGTCTCTGAAAACATGCCCAAGACCTTGCCTCACAAATCTGTATTGGCACAGACTTGGGTTCTCATACTGGTGTTCCAATATCTGTCCTTCCTCCCACTCCATCCTCCACCTGCCTCGGATCTTTACTGCAGAGGCTTCAGCCTATCCCTTTCCTGTCAAATCTTATGTGCCCCCCATGGCCAAGTCTATACCTTGGATATTATTGAACTGACCCAGGTAATCACAGGGGAGCTACACACCAAAGGTATTATCTTCAATGCCGTGTGTTCCACAAATGCCAGCTTCATCTTTGAGAGTTAAAGGCTCCTTCACCACCTAGCAGCTGAGAGCTGCACACTAGCAGGCAGCACATGGCTCCAAAGGAGTAGGAATCATTTCTTAAACATGTTATACCATGGAACCCTTTGTTTACGCATAGTATCGCTTGGAATTTGTATTCCAGGGGCCCTACGGTGGGAAGTACTCCCACAGGATACATTGCTTACCAGGGCATAAATCACCCTTTATAATCTAGCCTCCCGCTGTACAGTTCCATTTTGCACTTGCCAGGACCCTGCCAATATATCCTCTACCCCACTCACTGGAGGTGAGAGCATGCCATCACCAACACCCCAGGGTTTTTTAAATCTGTAAGCTACAACACAACCCAGGCCTAACAAATCCTATACTGTGGGAACCAGCTCAACTTTTAAGCAGCCTCTCCCATAAGTTTATCTCAAGGCCTTCATGTCCAGAGAATAGTTGAAATGATAACTCAATTATCCCATACAGTTTGATTTATTCCTAACCTAATGGTGAACAACAGAATGTGAGAGAAAGTGCTGTTTCCCACTTGAACTTGTGACCTTGGATGACAAATCTGGCTAGACCTGTGATCATTTCCTTCATGTTCCTCTAAGCTGGCATAGTTCATTGAATTTAATAGCTGATTTCTCTCATAAGACATATATGAACATACTGTCTCATCTCTTCCTCTACCTGTATTATTTACTGGGGACTCCTCAGACAACATGAAGGAACAAAAGGATGTAGAAATGTTCATAGGAAAACATGTTAAAATGCAGGAGAGAAGGAAACTATCCTGAAATATGTCCAACAAATAAACTTAAAATTGTCTGACTTGCTTCCCAGATGTTCTACCTTTTAACTTTCTATAACTGACTATTGATCTTCTGGCAAATTGATAATCAATTTACTGTGTTGTCAATTCATAGACAACTCCACATGCTGAGTACCAGAACAGGAATTACTGAAGGCTGGGGTTGGAAGAACAATACAATCGGTTTTCTCCAGGTAAGGAAACCAGCAATGAGCAGTCCAGCTCTTGGTCCCTGCAACTCCCCGCTGAGGTCTCACATTTCAGGAGATTGTTCAAGGACCATGAGGCACCCCTCTCCTCCTTCCACAGGCCTCTGGCTCTGAGCCTCCTCAGACATTATCGTGCTAATTTTACAGATGATAAAACCAGGGCAAGGAAAAAATCACTCAACCTGCCCAAGCACTTGCCTGAACACTGAATGTTAATGTTTAAATGTTAAAGTCGGTCCTTCTGAGTACATTACCTTTTACTTAAAAGAAACCACATACTCTCCTTTACAAAGAAACAACTTAATGAATTCTGGCTGAAGATATAAATAATACTTTTCTGGGCATATGTAATGGCAAAATGAAAACACCATCATCAACCCTCTCCTTGCTGCCCCTTATGTTTCTACAGTATTTTCCTTTTTAAAAAATATATTTTATTTTTAGAGCAGTTTTAGATTTACAGAAATATTAAGGGCAAATTACAGACAACTCCTATATTCCACCTCACCCCACCCCCAACACAGACATGCCTATACAGCTACAAACACACACACACACACAATTTCCTCTTTTATTAACATCTTGATTAGCCTGGTTCATGTCATAACTGATGAATCCATACATCATTAACCAAATCATATTATTTGCATGAGGGTTCATTTTTTGTGCTGTCCAGTCTATGGATTGTGATAAATAATACATAATGATATGCATCACAGTATCACACAAAATATTTTCACTGCTCCGAAAATTCTCTGTACTCCAACTAATGGTCTCTCCCTCAATCCGAATCCCTACCAACCCTGATCATTTTACTATAGCTACAACATAGCTTTTTCCAGAATGCCACATAGCTGGAGTCGCATAGATTTTTCAAACAGACTCCTTTCTCTTAATGAAATGAAGTTTAAAGTTCCTTTGAGCTTTTTTACAGTTTGACAGCTCATTTCTTTTTAGTATTAAATAATATTCCATTGGGTGGATATGCCACAGTTTATCCATTCACCTGTTAAAGAACATTTTGGTTACTTCCAAGTCATGGCAATTATGAACAAAGCTGCTAAAATATCCACATACAGGTTTGTGTGGAGATAGAAATTTCCAACTAACTTGACTCAATACCAAGAAACACAATCGCTGGATTATATGGTTAGAGCACATTAGTTCTGTAAGAAACTACTGATCTGTCTTCCAAAGTGGGTACATCCCAGCACACAAAGGCCCAGCCATGCTCTCCATCACACCTTCCCCACCGCTGGGTGTTGAGCATCTTACATTTTTTATAAAAGATGCAAAGGCAAGTTCTTCACTTTACTAGAGCTTCTATTAAAATCTGTATTCCAGGGGGAAAGATTTAATGTTCATTCACGAAGCCCTCCCTACGCACAGGCTAACCGCGCGGCACGACAGACAGTGAGGAGCAGGCACTGGGCTCTGCGCTCTCAGGGCTCGTGGTGTGACACAGCACAGGGAGTCAACACTCACGGCCACATCACATCAACCAAAGCCCAAGGTAAGGGGGTGCCTCATGTGGTTACCCTTCGTGGGGAGCCCTCAATGATGGCGGCGCACAAGCTGAGAGGTCTTCAGACATATCTAGGATGTCAAGGGAAAGGATGTGAGTCCCTGCAACTGTGTTTTTGCAAATTGCCAAGTAAAATTTGTTTTTTCCAGAAAACCTAAGGAGAAAAAGTGACACAAAAACTAAAATAATGAAGTCATGGTGGAGATTTTTGACTCAAAAGTGTAAATCATCCCTGAATGTGTTTGGACTAGCACTGATGCTTCGTTTCTTTATGAATACTGCAGTTAGGGCCATTGTAGGTTTATATGGTCCATTCTCAATAAATTGCACTAACAAAAAAACTGCTTAATAATTCAGGGGGACGATTCATTAACATTTAATACTGAGCGCTCCTTACAGCTAAAAGCTACCATCCCATCTCCCCCTCTTCTCTAAGACTACTCACAGTCTCTGATGTGTTTGTTGCAACTCTGAGCCAACCCACATTATTTACAGAGGGTTTTACAGGGACAGGAACGCAGTGCCTGAGCATGGCTGCCAAGGCAGAACTCACCATGCTGTGTCAAGGTTAGAGCTTGCTGCCAATAAAGATTCATTAGGTACAAAAAACTGAATCAGCAGTGTCTTTGCTGTGACCTAAGAGCTCAGGTTGGCACGGAGATCTGGAAGTTCTCAGCAAAGAGGAAAAGTGAGACTAAACAGCAGTTTTAAATTCATATACAACACAACAAACCGGGGAACCACAGCCCACACAAGCATGGATGACCAAAATGGAAAATGACTTGAAGAAATGCTACTCCACTAGCTCAGTTCAGGTTCTGCCCACAAGTTCTCTGTCAGGAATGACAACTAACCTACAATGGATTAACCCTGGCCTTGGAAAGAGCTGTCCAGGTTTCATTCTGGGAGCTGCCCTCCATCTCTAAACATTGGGGCACAGCCACCACACAGCACATCTGGAGGGGCATCAGCAATTTGTAACAAAATCAAATCAGAAAGATCCATCCAGCCCTCATGGACCTCCAAATACCTACTGACCAAGACTCAGCAATTCCACAGTCTCTGGACTAGCCTTCAGAGCAGTCAATGAAAGCAGGAAGTAAACAGTGTGGCTCTATGTGCACTGGGGTGAGGGAGTTTGCAGTCTACCCTGAGTGTATAATGTGAAAAAGGCAATGGGCCAGTTGCACTCTTTGCCTTTCTCCCTCATCTGCAGATTCTTCCCAGCAACATGACTTCATATACCACCTATAGGCCAGTCCTCCCAAATCGCCATCTCCAATCTGAAGTCCTGCCCTGAAAAGCCATTGGCTTTTCAAGAGACATTGTCTAAGAGACATCTTAGACATGTGTCTAAAAAACATCTCAAGCTTAATGTGGCTAGAGAAGAACTGAAGAACTGTACTGCAACGTCTAGGGATAAGCATATGTTTCTCTCTTCACCTCTGCCCACAATCCTCCATGATCAATCTATGAATAATTTCTGATAATGCTAACACAATGCATAACCTGCATACCCATACTTGTCTCCATCTCAACTGATACAACTACATCCTTGTAGTTTTCATTACCGAGTAGAAGTCCCTTACCTGGCCCATGTTTCTACTCTTGCCCCTTACAGGCTAGTCTCCACACAATAGCTGGAATAACCCCAACGCCAGTCAGATCCCATCTCTTCCTGCCTGAAACTTTTCAGTGATACCCAGTTGCACTTCAAGTAAAATCCATACTCTAAGTCCAAACCTGCAAGGCTGTATATAACGTGACTCCAGTCCATCTCCTCAACCTCATCCTCTGGCCATACAGATTCCATTGTCACATCTACAGAGAACTGTCCCTGATCCCCCGCTCTAAGGAGACCACCACCCAATCACTTTCTCAAACAATGTGATATTGCTTCTCTGAAGTATACTTATGACCATTATAAACACACACACACACACATACCCTAAAATTTTTATTTACAGCAATATCGCTAGTGCCCAGAAGTATGGCCAGGGCAGAGAAAGTCCTTGATATTTTGTTGAAGGGGTAGAAACTGATAAGCCATTACTCAAGAAACACAATATAGTCACTTTCTTCTCTGGTGTCATACTTTTTATTCTGTTAAGCTGTTGAGTAACAGATGCAGCCACTGATTTACATTTATGGATCATGTCCACAGAAGATATATATCATTCCTACTGGAATCCCACTCAAGATCACCGAGAGGCCTGTGAGAACCAAGTAGCCTGAGGGCCTACCAAAAACAGGTCTTAGATCTCACATTCCAGTCACTGAGCAGAATGACAAGTGGAATTAAATTTAATATTTAAACAGTTTTGGGTTTTTTTTTTTTTTTTTCATTTTGGCTGATTTTGCCTGAGTTAAGTTGGCTTTGCTGGGAGGGAAAAGCATTGACAGAAAATCCTGAAAGCACAATAAAGAGACTCAAAAACACTCAAGAGGGGTTCACAGATGGAAACCACTGGAACCCCATTAAACCTGTAGCTCACCACAGCACTGTTTGTCATTTTTTATTATACTTGCTTTTTTTTTTTTCTTTTTTGGTTTTAGGACTTAAAAAAAAAAAAAACCTTCATTCTTTATAAGCTTTAAAGTAATGGAAACACTAGTCATTGTTGATTTTTGCTCATGCCTCAAATTCAATTTAAAAAGATATCATCAGGGGGCTAAAAAGCCCTGTGCTGTACTTAAAACAATAGTAAACCGGATCAGGTCTCCATAATTCCCAGTGTGAGTGTGTTTGTGGCGGACTTATAAAGTGCACACCAATGCCAATAACTCTAAGGAGAAAAATTCCTCCACTTCCAAGATAGAATCCAAAGCAAACACTGCACAGCAAGTATGGGTAGGTGTTGAGGGGCTGGAAGGCTGAGATTTATGTGCAAAGATGAAAAGGCCCTGAATGTGTATAACTTGGCTAAAGAGATATGATAATTGCCCTTAAATATGTGACAGAGTAAACACTAAAGGGGAAAGAAAACAATGACCAAAACTACACAAAGGAGGTAATTAGGGGTAATGAGAATCTTGAACAAACATGATAAAAAGCCATCCTGGCAGGAAGACCTTCTAGATGGAAGAATACTTCTTAGTCCAGCACTGAGCTCTACCTCAAGGGGCCTTTTCTGGGGCTCCCCCACCTTGCCTGGAGCAAGGCTGCTTGGCTTGACTTTCAGACTGGGACAGATGGCAGGAAGCCCAAGTCTGCGGGGAGGTGGCTTGGCCAAGGGCTCCAGCATCTCATCACCCACTGCCCGGCCCTCCCCGCAGCCTGCCAGGGGAAGGGGAATGTTTCCAAGGGGTCACTTGAGGTTCCTGAGTTGAGGCTGATGCTTTCATACATTACTCTGGGCACTGCTGGGGGAGAAGCAGAGCCAGATTACTCACCAAAAAAATGCTCTGCCATTTATGCCTCCTTTGTTTAGAGCTGTGGATACCAAACTCAGCTGATAATCAAAACCACCCAGGAAATGGGAGCAGGGTGACAACTTTATAAAAATATCAGACCCTTACCTGCTGAACCAGAGCCACACCTCTGATAGTAGAGAAGGGAGTCAAACCTATTATAGAGACTCTGAGACTCTGCATTGGCTGGCCATGGGCCATGCTTTCCCCCAAATTTCAAATTTCTGTGTTTCTTTTCAAGTCATACATGAATCCTACTGCTCTAATTATCTTGTTGTTTCTGACTCTATCAGTTAGTTAACTGCATGATTTAATTAGAAAACCAAAAAATGACCAGATTTACAGACCAGAACATAGCAGGACTTACCACCAGAGCTATATCCCAAAACTCTGAGGACGCTGTTTCCTACCTTTGTGAATATTTCCTTACGTAAAGTACCACTGCTTCCCTATCCGCTCAAATTTGAAAGTGACATATTTGAGAGGTAGATAGTAATTTCTGGAATTGCTGTTGATACATGTCCTTCATGGTGGGCTCCACTGCTGCCTTCAGGGCCAGGAGCTGTCTGATCTGGCTAGGGAGAGCCTTTAAAAACATTGGTAGGTAATAGTTCACAGGTGAATGGGTGGTAGAAATTTTACAGGGACTATAACCAAGATGAAAATGCATACACTGTACAAAAATTAAAAATGATGTAAAAATATATAAAATAATTAAAAATAAATAAATAATTTTTAAAAAATCTTAGTAGGCACTGATTTTTTGTGACCCTACCACATGTTGGCTTATGTGCTGGTGACCTGCAAATTCACAATCAACTTTCCTTAGGTTTATGTCCATGTTTGGCACAGAATAATTTATTTGGGCTCAAATTGCTTTAACAAATATTTATTGAAAAAATAAAGAAGTGATAGTAATACTACTACTCAGAGTAGTAATAATAACACAACCACCACCACGACACCACTGTCTTCAATTGTACTGGACTCTGGGACTATTTTCTCACAATGGTGCCCCTATTATCTCTGTTTGTAAATGGCTCATGTAGTGGCTCATGAAAATAAAGTTGCTTCTGCAGTGAGGGCAAAGGGGCAGAGCCAGAACTGGAAGTCAGGTGCTCCTACGATGCTCTGACCCCACTGTGGCATGACCTCCCATTATGCCAAGTGCAAGGGGATTGCAAGAAGAAAGGAGAATGCCTTGGCTAGGGGGCCTGTCATCAACTGGGAAATAAGACCAGCACACATGGATCATAAACCAATGCAGGCAGGGTCAGCAAAGCAAAGTGCGACACCAACAGCCATGAGGACCTGGAGAAAGAAGACTGAGCTGCAGGCTCTCAGAAAAGCCAGCCAATGGGTATCAGACTTTGGAGAGGAGACATCCAACATGAGTTAAGATGAGGAGTGATTGAGTCCACTCAATGGGAAGCCAACAGGGAGTTGAGCCAGGGATGCCACAGCTGGGAGAAAAGCTTCCTGGCAGCAGGGCACAGTCTTGAATATGGAGAGGAAGGCAGGCAAAGGGGCTGGTGTGGAGTTAACAAGAATTGTCTCCAAAAAGAAATGTGCTTGGTGGCAAGAGTGAGTCTTCAAGATGACTGACCTGCTCACTGAATTTCTTGCATTGTCACAAAAGGTGGAACCATACAAACTGCAGAGATGAATCACTCTGTAAAGTTATCACATCCAAACTACCTTTAACCAAAGAACATTCATACATGAAGACAAAGCTGAAGAGTTGTACAAAGCAAGGAACGTAAACACATGAAGGTCTTTTGATGCTTACACAGAACACCATTCCAACAAAATAGAAAATAGCAGCAAACAGCAGCAAGAAGACACCAGTACTGCTGAACAAGGAAAAAGGAAACTAAGTATTTTGAAATCAAACTCAAGAACTCAAATTCCATAGAAGTCTGAAGATATTTGGCCCAGGAGTAAACAATCTCTGTATGCCTTACTAAATAGACAATCATGTTACACCTTATGGAGGCCAAAAGTCATCTTTAACATCGCCAAGGAGATATTAAATTATAATATCATTCAGGTAATCAGACTGGTAGAGAATACATTTAAGACACAGGTCTCACAAAATTCACTACATTTTACAAGCCTCAATGCTTCAAGTGTCTGGAAAGCTCAATTCTACAGAACACTTACACCTGGGAAGTCAACAAGAGGATGCACAATGGCCAGGCTGATTATGGAAGCACTGGATCATCCCAAAACTTCTAGATGTTTCTGACTATGCTCCAATAAAGAAAGCACAAAATATTGTGTGAGTTTTTTCAGTTAGTTTAGAAGAACCTAAAATACTCTGCCCACTTGTAGGCAGAGTTCAGCCACTGTACACTCATCTTCACATAGTCAATTATTCTGACTTCCCAATACCCAGCATGCATGTTCCATGAGGAACAACCACATCTAATCTGTTCACATCTGTATCTTGTGGCCTGGCAGGGTGTCTGAAATGTAATAGATGGTTAGTAAAGTCTGGATTAATAAAAAATAAATAGAAGAACGATTAGTCTCAAGCTGATACTACTACACTTATCTGAAACACTCATTTAAACAAATAAAGTTAAACTGCATAACTGGAAACCCACTTGGAGTTTCTAACAAGAACATCACTCTTTGAACATCTTTTATAATTTTTTTTTTAAAAAAAGAACAGAGAGTGCAGTCCACTTCGCTTTCAAAGGTCTTTCGCTTTATTCCTCCTTTATCCAATGTGTGAAGGGACAGGAAGGGAACCAGGACAGACAGTACCATGGGGCAGACCAGATAAGTGCCTGTTCATGAGGAGCTAGCGCTAAATGTTTGCCTGGATTCAGCTACTTTGGTTGTATGTTGTCAAAAGATACACCAGTTGCCAAAACAGAAGAGAGTTGTCCAGCACCTTCTGAAGCCAAGGCCTCTGTATCCAGGGACTGTGTCAAAGGAGAGTCACCTCACAGGGCCAGCACTCACAGACACATGGAGACCATCAGTTCCTCAGAATGATGGGGAAAGAGCAGATAATCCCAATGCACAGATGCAGGAAGGAGGACCGAGGTTGGAAACGGTGCTAAGGATGTAAAGCAGTCATTACTGGACAGAGAGGATCACCCAACCTACAAAAGAAGATATGCTGCAATGAGACCGGTCATCCCCTCACTAAGCCATGCTATGATCGCCATGATGGACACATGGGTGGTGTGGTTTTTCGGGAAACACTATGGACAAAGTAGCTCAAAGCAAATTAAAGGAAAAAGAAGCTCCTTGGTGATTTTAAAGATAAGGAAGCAAATAATAAAGAGTTAGACAGACAAAATTTAAAGAAGCATAGTGAAATGAAGATAAACACAGCAATGCTCTGAAAAGATAAGGAGTGAACAGCTTGGCGAGGAATCAGGGGAGCCATTAAGGGCTGTGGGGAAGAGAAGTGACAGATGGAGCTGGTACTGCTGATGGGCTCCAGGAAGTCTTTGCTCTGGAATTCCTAAAAGGAGCTGCCTCTTAGGAATGGCTCCTAATGAGAGATTCCTAATGAGAAAGTGCAGTGTTCAGAACGAATGTTTGCAGAAGGCCAGGCCCAGACAGATTCAATCCACAGGCGCCTGGGGTGTGAGGATGCTTCATGACATGGTGTTAACTCTTTTCTTCAGTCCTGCAGTGTGACTGTGAGTTGAGAACTATAACTGAAAGAACAGCTCAGAAAGTCAGCACCCCGATCCCTGAGGTCCCATTCTCCCCCCTTGCTCTCCCCTACCCCTGACCTTCCCCATCACCCCAGACCCATTTTTGCTCTCTCTCCCTGGGACAGAGCCACAAGCCTCCTCTTACTGCAGGATGCTAATCAAAAAGCTACAGTCACAATTAGGTGTGTTTCTAACACAAGAATCTCTCTACTCGACAGAAAAGAAAGATGAGCAAATAATTTTAGTCCTATTTGCAATAATCCACAGAATGAGGAAAAAACTTGAGTTATGGGTAACAAAATAGCAGCATTTCTTCTGAAGAAGAGACTCTTGATAATGTGCCTTGAATTTCCATTTAAAAGGAAATAGATTTCTCTGTGAGTTCATAGTATCAAGCATTTTCCAAATGAAACATAGTATTGTAGATATCAGAGCATTGGCAATAAAATTACCAGAAAATTACCCATTTTGACTTGACTATGAAGATTCTGTCAATTAAAAAATATTTTATCTCACAGTTAAAATGTTTCAGTGAATCATGGACCACAATTCTTTGAGCCACAGCACTATCCAATGAAATAAAAGAGAACTCCCCCAAATGTATCAGATACTCAAACAGAGAATAATCACCAGATTCCAAAAAGAACCATAATTGGCTATGTTGAACTAAAGGGTTAACCCATAGCAGCAACATAGCTTGTGTTAGAGAACTGGGTTACAGTCAAGATGCAGAAGTTTTAATTCCTGGCTGGCATCTTGGGTGTCCTGATCAAGCCTTGTGCTGTGATCAACTCATCACTCCAATAAACCCAAGAGCAGAAGTATCTAGGAAGGGTCTTTCAAAAAACATTAACATCTTTTATGCACACACTGTAGTCATATAAATAAAAGAGCTGCCTTGCTGTATCAGACTTGCTCTAAAAAGCATATAGCCCTAGACAATTACATTTATTAAGTAGCCATTTGCTATGTGTCTACAGTACCAGGCCCCATGAGAAGTCCCTGCTTCCTAGGTCTAGAAGAGGAGGGGTGTCCACAGGCCACGCAGCACATGGGCGGAGGGGGGGTGCTCGGAGGCCTTGTGTACCTGCACAACAAACCCCAAGCCAGGATGCACCAGTTCTACTTGGATGGACAGAGGGGTGTATCTGGCAAGTGGACCCCAAAAGAGTCTTCTCTGAAAAAGGAGGTGGTGATAAAAAAAAAAATTGAACCAAAACAAGTTATTTCTGATCCTGAAACAATGCAATCTCATTCTTCAAACTTCTAATGTTTAATATAGAAATAAGTAGGTTCTGTATTAAATGTGCTTATTATACACCATTTATCAAAGCTGATAGGAACATGGCAGCAGAAAATCTGAAGCATCACCTTCAGTTACTATCTAAGGGACTTATAAATAAGACAGAATAAAGATTTCCATTTAGGTGGTCACCAAAATGAAAGGGACTGAGTATTGCAATCCTTAGAAGTGCATTTACAGAGCTTCTCTATCAAGTTCCCACCTGCAGGAAATGCCCCAGCAAAAAGCAGGAGCTTTGGAGTTGGCTGATGGGGGTTAGTCCCAGCTTTGCCATTTACAGGCTCAGCTGCTGGTCTCTCTGGCTCTTCTCTTGGTGGCGGGGGGGGGGGGGGTGGTTGATGGGTGTGACAACATTTGCCTGTGAGTGTGGGTATGAGAAGCCAATATAGCCCCTGTGTCTACAGCCTGTGCACAGTGCTCCAAGTGGCCAAGGCTCCATCAGCATCTGTGTGACCTCAGGCACAGGTGATACATCTGACTTCGCCATTTTCCTCCTGACACTGAGGACTTCCAAAGTTACCTGGGGAAAATTAAACCCCATTATAAATGCATGCGAATAAATTATACACTGAAATGGTTAAAATGGCCAATCCTGTGTTCTGTATATTTTATCACATTTTTTTTAATTATAGGAAAAGGCAAAACTATGGACATAGTAAAAAGATCACAGGTTGCCAGGAGCACAGCATAAGGAAACTATTCTGGATGATATTGAAAAGGTGAATATATGACTTACACATTTGTTAAAACCCACAGTGTGTCATGGACTAAATGTTTGTGCCTCTGCAAAATTTATATGCCAAGCTCTGTTCCCCAATGTGATAGAACTTGGAGGAGAGGCTTCGGAGTGATTAGTTCATGAGGTGGAGTCCGAAGGAGATGTCAGAGAACTTGCTTTCTCTTTGTCTGCCACGTGAGAATACAATGAGAAGTGGGCAGTCTGCACACCCAAAGAGTGCTTTTTCCAGAACCCGACTATGCTGGCACCCAGATTTCAGACTTCCAAAAATATGAGAAATAAACGTCCATTTTTTATTAGTCTCTTAGGCGCCATGTGTTCTCAGAGCCACCAGAACTGAGCCACAGTACAATAGAGTGAACCTCAAATGTAAGCTGTGAACTTTAGCATCAAATTTTCAAATGCACCACACTAGTGCAAGATATTAGTAATAAGAGAAATTGATTAGTATAGGGAGAGAGTAGAGGTATTTGGGAACACTGTACTTTCTGTAAACCTAAAACTGCTCTAAGAAATTTAAGTTTATCAATAACAAATATGCCATGTCAAACAAAGGTACCAAGATCCCTAGCACAACCAACAACTAAATATTATGAACAGGAAACAGAAAACCACAGCAAGGGCAGTTTGGTATTATTCTAAAGGAGAAACGGTTGCATACTACAAGCCCTGATGCAGGCTATCTGGTAGCCTGAATGGATGTTTCTGGAAGCTGTCCATCCTGGTGCGGAGCTGGAACAGACCCTGGGTAAGATATGTGGTACATGTTACTCGGGAGGAATTTCTGCAGCCTGTCATCTCTCTCCACTGCCTGGAGTTTTATGATCATCTCAATAAGGGGAACTTACAAATGGATCTCCGCAAATCAGGCCTGAATTTACAGCATTCTAACTTCAAAGCAAGGTCATCAAACCTCTGATGCTGAGATCTGCCTTCCCCCTCCTCCAAGATGATAACCTTTTTTTTTTTTTTCAAACCTTCCACCAGCCTCTAGTAAAGGTCTAAAGCAGGAAGGTCACTCTGTCCAGAGATACAGGGCCGCACCCTATAAATCCTAGCCTGGGAGGACAGCTGTCATGATGTGTGTGGGATTTTCCCAGCCCCTATATTTATTTAAATTGAAATAGCTAAAAGAGACACCTGTTGCGGGGGGTAGGGGGAAGCTGTGATTCAAACACTGAACATGCAATTTTGCAAAAACCAAAAAATTAAGTAAAATGAATTTAAAATGGCATTAAGAGACTCAGTAACCAATCACACCCAGTCTAAAGTGAAAAGGTCTGGAATCCTCCATAGCCAGATGTAGAGGCCAGTGGGGATGGCACAGGTTTAGGTGCTTTGGAGAGTGGTAGCAGGTATTCACTTAGCCATCTTATTAAGTAACTCTGAACCTCACAGATAAAGCTATTTCTTTTCCAGTTCTCATTCAAGCCTCTTGAGTCAGACAAGGAGAAGGAAAGTCACAGTCAGATGCCGGGCCTGTCAGGTCTGTTCTCTCTGGACTTGTCCTCCCACCACAGGTCTCTGGTTGAAAGCCCACAGGCCATGGTAGAGCTAGAATTGAGTAAGGCTGTTTCGGGTTCACACAACTTATCTTCTTTTATGGCCAGCTGGTGTTCCTTCAATACTGATGATTTGAAGACTACTTTTAAAATATATTTAAGGAAAAAGGAAGTTAATGTAAAGAAAAACATCCAGTTAAACATTTTTATAGGTGCTACTCAGGTAAGGCAAAAATTATGAAGACAAAACAGGGATAGCAGAGCATGGTTTACTTGACTCCCTTATTTCACAGTTGGGGAAAATGAGAGGAGCAATGTACATATTGATAATATATAAAGATAATATGCATCTGATTTGGGACCCAAACCAGTTCTGAATCTCTGTTTCCATTGAGAGTTTCTTGAGAAATAGAACCTTCCAGTCAGATGGCTCATTACACAGAAAAAAATCTTAACAGGGTTAAATGATTGACTGTTACCAAAACACAATTTGCTTTGGTTTGTGGTTCCCAACATGCCAAGGACAATGACAGAAAGCAATGGATACAGTCCACCCCTCCCTCATACCCTCTGTCCTTCATTCAGTCATTAAACATCTGGGGAGCCAGGTGCTGTGGCAGGGACAGACACAAAGCTGAATAAAGACATACCAGCTCTGTCCTGAAGGAACCCATAATCTAATAAGAGGCGTCATTACAGGCAATGAAATGCTCCCTGCTTAACCACTGGGAGCTGAGCCCAGGGGTTCCCAGGAAGCAGTGGGGCAAGGAAGAACCCACCAAGCAAAACTCAGTGATGCACCTTGATAATATTTATTTACTCACTAATATAAGTAGAATACTCAAATTTCTTTTATCTGTGACACAGTAAACCTAGGTGATTTCAACAAGATAAAACCTAAAACTTTCGTTTAAACTGAAGTTTGAATGTATATTCTTATCAGCAAAAATATGAGCAGATGCCTGTATATATGTACATTCACGTACAAATTACAGTAATATCACTACTCTGGACCCTATCATCATGCACTATTGCTCTACTGTGTATATTGTAAAACATATGCAGAAATAGTCATTTTAAGAGACATTCTAATATTTGCTTCCTGCACAGCGGAAGAGTATTATATACAACCTCCTTTAGAAACGACTGCGCTGAAAAAAGATTTCTTAAAATGAGATCCCAGAGAACCTGGATCCCGGCAGCTCAAGTCACCTGGCAAAATTGGCTTTCTCCCCCACTGCCTGAGTGGTGGGGCAGGGCATGCCAGCTTTGTGGTACCACTGGCCCAGCACATACAGCCTCGCTGGCTAGCATGGGACATGCCAAAAACGGCAGCATGAGCAGCCCGCTGTGCTCAGGCAGCCAGCAGCAGTGGTGTCTGGGGTGGTTCCCACCCCTGAGCACCTCTAGCTGCCACTTGAGGTGGACCCTGGTGCACTGCTGACCAGCGTGCAACCAGCACCAGGCCCTCACTGATTGGACAGCACCGTCTTGCATGAGCAGCCTTTGTTTGGAATGACTGGACACTGAGAACACTAACTGGGGTGAAACAGCTGCCACTGTGACCTTAGAAACTCTTGGTTTCCCCAATCTCTTTGTTAAAGAAACTCCACTATTGTTCCCTGAGCCTGAGTGTTCTTGCAACTGTTAGCACACAGGTGAGAACCCACAGAGTCCTTCCCTACCTTAGCAGTCCTTTGGCACTGTCTGCTAGCACTGTTTTGTGCACTGTCTTAAGTATTATTTAAGTGCTGGTTTAGCTCTGTTTTACCAGGACTTTTCCAACCGTTATTTGTCCAGGAAGGGAGCAGAGAAAAGGGGCATCTGCATTTAAGAAGTTTCTCAGATGAGCCTTAAGTTCCCTGAAGGTCCAGAAGCAGTCTCTGAATTAAGTACATTTTCCCAAGAGGAAAAAAAAATGTTTAAAAACTTCTTTAATGTAATAAATCTGCCTCACATCCTCACTATCCAAGAAGGAACACCCAGAACAGCAGGGACAGTAAATTTCTTGGATGTGTGCAGGTGTCTGTCCTCCCTGGAACCCCAAGGTCCTCCTCAGTTCAGAGAAGGTTTCCTGCCACCTCCAGACAACCAGAGAGCAAGGGGCTGGTTGCTCCACTTCAAGGCAGCTCTGGCCCACATCAGATTTCAGGGAGCTCCTCTCCACATTCGCAGCCAATTATCCACCGTGTCAACTTCAAACCAGTCCTGGTCAGACACATTAGACAGTGCCTTTGTTGATATTAGTTTTATCTCCCAGAATCCAGGATGTTTTTCGAAGTCTAAACTGATCAGTGATTTGCTCAATACTGTTCTTATCAATGAGTTGTCATCTGCTCTGCTCATTTGGGAAGAGCAAGAGCCCAAGTTGTGAAGATGAGCTTCATACAGGAAGATGCCCTTCTCCTGAGTCACTGATAGTGCTGTCCTTACCATCCACCTGCTTATTCCACCTCCCACAGCTCTGCCAGCCAGCCTACCTCTTCTCAGAGCCCTCTCCTGGCATGCAGGCCAGCACCAAACATTTCAACAGAATTTTATGTTTTTATTATAATACCCAGTCCCATCACCTCATAGGATGGCTTTGCATGAAGATTTCTATCATGAACTCAAAACTAAGCTTTTCTGATCCTAAAACTGCCTCATTTAAATTTAAATCCCTCTCATGCCTATCATTTACACATAAGCATGGTTCAGTGGCTAAGCTGCCTATGTGCTCTGTTATAAACATTCTAATAAATGTCTGGTGATACAGTAACATGATATGACTACTATATACTTTTGCATATTATTAAAGCAAATATTTCATAGATACTGATGGGCTCAAGTCCAAGCTCATCCACTTGTCAGCTGTGTGATCTTTGGCAAGTAACTTAACAGCTTTGTGAGTCAGTTTCCTCATTTACAAGACAGGGGAATAGTCCTATCTATTCCCTTAACACTGCTGTGAAGATTAAGTAAGTGTATACACGCAATAGGATTAAAACCATGCCTGGGCATTGTAAACACTCAATAAATGTCATTTATTATTCTATTAATTAACAATTGTTGGCTATTAATAGTGACTCAGGCACTGTGCTATGACTTAAGACTATAAACAATAGAAAAACAAAATCAAAACAAAAAAGGCATCTTTCTAGGTTGGAAGACAGAGAGAGCTCACTTAGATATACATCATGGAAATGCCATGCCAGGAGCTACAATAGTGTAAGGTTTGAAATGGCCTTAAGTGTCAGCAGATGGATGAACAAAGAAATGGCTCAGTACCTGGTGACTATCCATTGTTGGAAATGCTCCTAATACTTCCAGCCTCTCAGAACTTTGAGCTCCTAGGGAATGGGGTGCTGATGATGATGACACTGGCTTCCTTTCCCAGACTCTCTATCCCTGTGTCATGTATCAGACAACAGAGTGGACCAGCCTTCAGGTCGGGGGAAGGCTGGGTAACACCATTCTGATTTAGAGTCAATATAACATTTCCAAGACCCTTCATCTCTCTATATTGCCTCCCACCAAATCTCCATCAAGTTACTTATCAGGGAGCAGATGGTGCCATAGCTCTGACTCAGTCACAAGGTTAGGGACACATCCTGGGCTCTCTGATGGGGATACTGGATCAGCCACTAGTATGGTCTTAGTGCTGGGAACCTCAGAGGATAGTGAGAACACATCCTGGAACAAATGAAGCATTCTCATCTGGACCTCTTTAGCAGAAAGGAACAGAAATCTAGCTCTAAATCAAATCTTACAAAACATAGGGAATGTATTAGCTCATATGACTAAAAGGGCCAGAGATGGTCCCTTAATGAAGGTGGAGGGAAGGGCTCCTCAAGAATTCACATTTGAACAGAGATCAGCATGGAGTAAAGAACAAGTCATGAGGCTGTGTAGGGGAAAAGCAGCTGAGGTGAAAAGGGCAGCAGACACAAAGGCTCAGAAGTGGGAGGCAGGGCACTGTGAGTGAGGAGAAAATAGTGAGGAGCGAGATCAAGGAGGTGAGCCAGGCTAGAGCAGCTCAGAACTTGCATATGGGGGTGAGGACTGTGGAGACCTGCACATTAGACAAATCTTGGCCTCGTGCCCACATCTGCCCCATCCAAAACTTGTGAATTGGGGGTCAGAAAGGAGCAGATTTCATGGGAAATCAGGAAATAATGAATGTTGTAAAGAAATCAAGGTTGGTGGAAAAGCACAGTGTTCATTATCAGAAACACACAGAAATCCAAAAATCTAACTTCAGTTGGAACAAGCCTTACTTTGCAAATCACTTTATATTTTACAACAATTGCATGGTGATGATTTGAAGGTCTGGGAATCATAGCACTAACACAGATTTCCTTCTACATGATGCAAATCTGAATAAACCAACTGCAGTGCCCCCAAATGGAAAACACACACTCTATCTGACAATCACGACCTGGTGACACGGACATTAATAAGCAACAGTGTTTCTTCCACGGCTTTGTTCTTGTCTGCTTATAATTGCTTTACAACTTCCCTATAAAGGACTGGAAACAACAAATATTCATGTCTGTTTCAATTTGGTCACTGCTTAGTACATGATATAATCATGGCTGGGATTTACACTAGACACTGGAAATAAAACTCTGTGTGTGTGTGTGTGTGCACGTGCGTGTGCGTGCCTGTGTCTGTCTGATCTCAGCCAGAGGCCTCATACAGGAGAAGGTTGGTGAGTTGGGTGAGCTGGGTGCTCACAATGTAGCCCCCTGGTACAGGAACCTGAAACAAGCTGTGAGACCAAGGGTCCCCCATGCAGGGAAGGGTTAAGTGGGCCTCTTTTACAGAGATTCAATCAGTCGCAACGCAGTGGTATATCCTGAAAGCAGACTCAGCTCCTGCCAGGTACAGCTTCCAGTTCTGTAAAAGGAGTGAAAAGAAGGGCACAAGCCTTTTCTCAAGGGGCACAGCACAGGCAGACACCAAAGAGAAAAGTGGCAGTGTCTCAACATAGAAACATCTGTCCAAGTCTACAACCCAAAAGAGATGTCTCATGGTGAAATCTTAGGATGATCTCAGTGTTTTTTTTTTTTTTTTATTTTTAAGTGAGTGGTATAGAAGACATATTTACTTGCAAGTGATAGATACAGAAAATTGCCTTAACTTTTTTATAAAGGAAATTATTACAATAAAACACCCAGGTGAATGGTCATTGCTTGCTACAATCACAGCCAGATCCAGGCTGCCAAACCTTGCCACCATGTAGCACCATGTCTTCACGAGTGAGCCTGCACACACGCCTGTATCAGGGATAGGATCTATCATTGGTGCTCCCCTTTTGGGGCTAGTGAACATTGCTGGTGGTGCCTTCATATTATAGCCTAGCAGCTCAGCCACCCTGCTATAAAGAGAATGCCTTTGTCCTCATCTTTCCAAAAGAAGTCTCTGCAGGGGATTTCTTTGGGCTGACCCAGGGCAAGTGCCCATCTTGAGAAAAAATGACTGTCAAAGAGAGAGAAAGGATACAAACTCTTCAGACAGATGTTTCACTGTCATCCTCATCCCCACACCATCCATGGTCTATAACGAGGAAGGAAGTCAGGGTGCAGCTGCCTCAGCAAGGGGATTGGATACTTGGCAGGCAGAACCCAGCAAGCATCCATGCCAGAAAAAAATACTCAAAGGTGTCCTTTGAGCTCAAATCCACCCCAACATGCATTAACCTGGCTGTTCAGCTCTGATACGGAATCCTGGGGAACCCTAGGCAGTGATATGGAAGACTGAAGTCCACCCCACATAAATGCTTTCACAGACAGGGCTCCAGGGCAGACACTCCTGCCCCACAAACACATGTCCATGTTCTGAATTTTCACTTCATTCCCTTCTTTTTGGAAGGTTCCCCACCTCTGGCCCCTTAAGAGACCACTTAAACATACACATACTTTTGGGAAGCATCATTATATAGTTCTTTTTAGCCAGTCACTCATCCATTCACCCAAACACATTTGTTTTGGTCTGTGTGGATTGATTAACGTTTGATATGACAGAACATATGCCATGAATTTTAATTCTGAACATTTGTAATAGCAAAACACTATTATTTGTATCTCCAAATGATACCAGAATACTGTGCATAATACATAAAAACTGCACATAAAAACATAATACATAAATAGAAGACAATGCACGGTATATAACAAGCAAAATGGCTGACTACTTTTCTCAACATTCTAGGTACAGAATTCTAGGTATAAAATTACTTATTGGTCTCTGTATAAGCTTTGGTAAACATGCTTGTGCCTACTGTCTGTCAGTGCTTTTGCTTCTGTACTGCTGATACTGGGAGCCCAGAAACTACACTTCCCAGAATCCTCCATAATCCAGATGAGATTCAGCCAACAAGAGGCTCTCCAGGGAGGCACCAGGAGCAGGAGAGGGGGTAGGGTGCACTAGTGCTGCTTCTAGGACAGGGAGGGGCAGGCACAGGGATTCAGCTAGGACCACTGGAAGCTTTGTAGCAGCTTTCAGCATATTCCAGAAAATTCCTGGCGTCAGTGCTGCGGACAGCTGAAATCATGGATGTTGTGTCCACTAGGATCCCCTGTACTCCCTCACTTCCTATAATCTAGAGTTGGCTTTCTCTGATGTTGCCCCTGAGAGCTTCTAAATGTTTTGTGAGCCCTGACTAGCACTCTATATTAAAGCTCTTCCTGTCTGAAATACCTAGAGTAATTTGTGTGTCTTTCCTCATACTTAAAAAACTTTAAAATTCATCAAAAGTGTGTCTGTCCAAAATAATGGACATCTGATAAGAATACATTACATAAGACCCTAAACCCAGAAAGATTTTGAATCAAAATTAGGCTGAATATTTTGCTACCTCTGGTTTCAAATATTTGCATTAAATACATTAGACTTATCTATAAAGCTGACCTCTGTGAAACATGTTTATTTTTCAATGATAAAATGATTGCTAAAAATACTATCAATAGTCTGCAATTTATTTTGAAATGCACCAAAAACAAGATTAGTGATGGGAAAAGCAAAGGATGATGGACAGATATGTGATCAAAGCCAAGTATACTTAGCGTTAATGGTAGAAAACAAGTGATTTGGATACAGATGTTCATTGTAAAACTGTTTGAGTTCTTCTTTATATTTGAACATCTTCATAATAAAGTATTGGGGATGGGAAGCACAATTGATGCAAATCTAAAGAATAACATTGTTAGAAATGTAGCTGGGGGGGCCTCCCTGGTGGTGCAGGCAGTTGAGCGCCGCACTGTGAAGCTGTCCACAGCCTCTGCAGCGCGGGTTTGATCCTGGCCAGCCGGCGAGAATCCCGCATGGTGCAGCAGACCTCTCCTGTCTCGACCACTGCTCCCCTCAGCAGTGTATTTCGTCAGTTTGCCTGTTCTGTTCCCCGCTTTGTCTCTAGTGGATCCTCCCACCCTCCCGCGCATCTGGCCTGTACCCCTGTTCTTGTATAAAAATAAATAAATATTTAAAAAAAGAAATGTAGCTGGATCACCTCCATTTTGCAACAACAACAAAAAAATTTCCCTCGACTAAAAATTAAGAATAAGTGGAATTAAACTCTTCCCCTTACATCCTCCTTGTGACTAACCGATAACTAGCTTCTCCTGTATTCCAGGGAACTTGGAAATTAATTGTGTCACATCCTTAATAAAATTCTCTGTGACCCTCTGTGTTGATTGGGGCATCAGAAAGAAACTTCTGCTGATTGCTGAGAAAACACCCTGCTGGGAATCCAGGCACCTGGACTCCTGTTACCCAGCCTGCTAGGCACCTCCTCAGACCTGGGAATGTGAAGCCCTGCTCTTCCTCACATTCCACCTCCCTTACATAATCACAGCATGCCTGCTATTTGGGCAGCCCAGCTTTTTAGGGTGGGAGGGGGAGCCTATGCTGCAAACTCCCTTGATGGCCATCTCAAACAAAGTCCTCTGTGTTCAGACATTCTTCACAGTTCAGAGTTTGGCTTTTTGGGCAGGAGCAAAAGACCCAGCTTGGTCATTTACAGAAGCAATATTTTCTAAGTATTTTTTTTAAATATTGTTAACTTGCCTATAACCTAAGTTTTCTAAAATCATTTCTCTTTCAATATTGCCACTTTCTCTGTCTTTTGTTACCCTCAGGAGTGAGCTAACCATTATGACTCACCACCTTCAGAGAATTCTTTCCTCCAAAATAAAACCCTACAGTATCATTAGGTAACATGCAAACTTCATAATTAATTATTCAATAAATATTTACAGGTCATCACAAATTATACACTTTAAAGTCATGAGAAAATTTGGGTTTGATGATTAAATCTCACTTTACTTTCCACCATGTAATTACCAGGAGTTGGCGGTGTGATTAGTAGTTTCAATTCTACCCACTAGAGTGCATCTTACAGCTCACTCACAAAGAGCAGCATTGTTGCTAATACTTTAAAAGGCTATTCATTAATGAGGATTTATCTAAATTGCTTGGGTTTCCATTATTTTCATAAGCAAAATATTCTGATCTCTACCGCATCAGAAAAATATTCATTCCTCATTCAACAAATACTTTCTGGGTGTCTACTCCTTTTGGGGTTTAAACTCTAGTGCAAGAGGAATTAAAGGCCAGAGATGAAAGAGGCAATTTCAGATACTGATGAGTTCCATACGAAAAGACATAAACAAAGTGATGCAGAGGAAATGACAGGGCGATGGAGGAGTGTGTGGTAGCGGGGAAGAGGGGCCACGTGGCTGGGTGGCCAGGGAACACATATGAGAAGGAGAAACTGAGCTGACCCTGAATAGTAGAGGAACCAGTTTCTGGCAAAGCAGATTCCACTCGGAGAGAACTCCACACAAGGACACTAAACAGGCTTGGCACATTCAAGAGCAAGTGGGAGGTCCACGTGGGAACTCGGCAGGAGAGGGGCTGGGAGAAGCTGCCTGGGCCAGGATCTCACAGTGGCCTTGCCAATAGGTTTCAATTTCATTGTAAATGAAATGAGAACTAATGGATGCCAATAAGTTCTCTCGAATAACAAAAGGAACTTCCAGAGTTAAAGCAATTGGTTTTATGTACAAATCTAAAGACTGCAAAATAATCCCAAGGTTAGTGAAAATACACAGCAACAGGGATGCCTGGATATCTGTGATGCTGCTGCTAATCACCACTGATGTGCCTAGAAAATAGTGCTCAAAGGAGCAATTAGGGGGCACTTGTCCAGACTTGGGACAAATGTCTTAAGGGCCATTCCTTCCTCAGGCCCCCATGAATGAGACAAAATAGCTGTTCTCATTTTATAGCTCAGAATGAAAAATGACCCTCCCTGAGTCACACAGCTGTCAAGAGGCATAATCAGGATTTGAACCTGGCTTCAAGGAGCACCAAAGCTCATCATCTTCACCACTGAATCAAGTGGCCCATAATATACAAGCCTTTGGATGGCATCCTGGGGAACTCCAGAAAGGCAGTGTCTGCAAGCTGGTGCTCTATGGGACAGGTATTGTTCTGTGGTTCATTTTATCCTAGTGTATCCTAGCTAGGCAGATATAAACACACACACACACACACACACACACACAGGCAGGCAGGCAGGGGGGTGGGATGGACAAAGGAGAAGTACTGAGAGAAAAAGAGATTGAGAGGAGACAGAAAGAAGAAAAACGTAACTGGAAATTGTCCAGTCAAGTTTCTCATCTTTTCCTGCAGCAATAGCAGCACTACCTGTTTGATTCATTAAAAAAAAAAAAAAAAAAAAAAAAAAAAAAAAAGCACACCCTTTACAGCGGAGCTATAGTTCTAATTTTTTTTCTGGCCCACAGGAAACAAGTGATGGTGTTTTATTCCTGCACACCCATCACCCAAGCCATAAGAGAAAAACACTGTTCCCAAATGTTTTCTTACTGCAGCACCTTTGTGCTCTGGTGATTGCTGTAATTTAACCTCCATAATAAAACAGAATCATCACTGGATGACAATTTATAGCAGAGTTTCAGAACTGTTTACTTCTCCCATCCTGCTCCATTGTGACTGCGATTTACTGGTGCGGCCTGCCCTCCGGGAGCACTTGCACAGCCCTGCAGCAGCCATTGAGCTGGACAAGGTGCTCACTTAAGTCTCCCAAATGCTTTGGATGCAAGAGCCAGAGCATCCTACTGCCCAGGAAAGGCTCCATGGTTTGATCTACTCGAGTGGACAGCGAAATTAACTGTAAATCATTCTGGATGATTTGGCTGTTCACTGTAGTCCTGCATCTTCCTGGTAAATCATTTTGAAAGCACACACATGAAACCCAAGTGTTATATAATCACCTGCTGTAAGTAGAGAGCATGAAGATGCCATTTGGAATGAGGCCATTTGCCTGGCGGGCTCATGGGGGAAGGAAGGGTCATGGAGAGAAAAATATTGGGGTAATACTGTGAATGACAAAGACATGCAGAGATGAGGCAGTAAGACATGGGACTTTGGAGGCATAAAATCAAGTATCTGGAGTGGCAAAAGCGCTGTAGCAATAAATCTTCCTCTTCCGGAAAAGGTCCAGCCAGCATTTCCAAAGGGCTTCACCTACTGCAGGATGACTCAGTTTTTAGTCAATGCAAAGACACAGAACTCAAGCAATGTAGGGTGAGCAGGGTGTTAAAGGGGCACCCATTTTAAGGAAATCCTCAAGCTAAAGTAAATGACAGACATGGGCTTTGGAATCCAATAGATAGAGTCTTTGTCTGCTCCACGAAGCTTTCCCTCCATGACCCTCAACCAGCTGCAGTTTACTCATATCTAAAATGAGGGTTGTGATAAGACTACCTATCTCATAAGGTTGTACAAAGTGGGATGCAATGTGTATAAACGCTATCATTCTACCTTTGCACTATTGCAACATCATCATTATTTTTTTTTAAATGGAGGCATGTTTTTTATTTATTATTTTATTTATTTGTTTGTTTTGTTTATACATGCACTGGGTACAGTCAGAAGCGCGGGAGGGTGAGAGAATTCACCAGAGCCAGAGCGGGGAGCAGAGCAGGCAGAAGGACCAAAGTACACTGCTGAGGGGAGCAGCGGGCGGCAGGAGAGGTCTGCGCGCCATGTGGGACCCTCCTTTGGTGGCCGGGGAGCAGCCGGGATCGAACCGGCACCGCAGAGGCCGCGGGCAGCTTCGCAACCCAGTGCTCAACTGCTGCGCCACCGGGGAGGCCCAACATCATCATTATTTGCCTTGTCAACCTACCAGTCTGCATACAGAAGCATATCTACATCTATAGCTCCGTGTGTGTGTGTGTGTGTGTGTGTGTGTGTGTGTGTGTGTGTGTGTGTGTGTGTGTATGTACCCAGTGATCCAAACTTAAGGAGTACATGTTCTCTGAGGGACCTGGTTATCCACACACAAAGGTAAAGGAAGCAGACTCTTATAGTGAAAGATTTTTATAGAATTGGCATGCAAAAAAGAGGGAAAATAGAAAGGATTTCAAGTAATAGTTTTCCAATAAAACTCCAAAACTTACACATCCCCTCATGGGTCAAAGAGGCTTGACCCAGAGTGGGGCCACTGAGGCCCAAAAGCTTGCCACAAATATGAAGTACCTTCTGGCAAAGAACTCAAGACATGTTAGACATGTCCCAGAGAGCTGAGACAGAAAGAGAGAGTCAAAAGTCAAAATATACCATATCAAGATAACAGCTGCCATGGCCTCCACCAAGGGCCAGGAGTAGCCTCCCCATGTGTCACTCATCCCCCCTCATGTCTCTTCCAAGTCCCTATTCACATGTACCCCCCTTCTATTTATTTATCCACCTTGCTCCTTCCCAGCTACTCGCCCCTGGCTGGTTTGTGGCATAATAGGATTTGTAATCCAAGATGGCTGCATGGAGGTGGAGGCAGGAAAGATGGTATCCATTTACTGCGCTGTGATGCTCCTCTCCCTTTTATGGAGAGGCATTCTGTAATGTGTGTGTGTGCCTACCACTCACAGGGAAGGTTGAATTATTCATACTTTGGCATACTGTCATCACTGGTCCATGTAAGGCCACTCTCTTGATCTATATTTTCCCCTTCAGCCCTGACCTATACTCTTAGACCCCAACTCCCACTGTTACCCACTCTAATGAATTTGACAGTTGTCCTTACCTGTGTGTGTGATTATATAAAATTCACATTGCTTGATCTGTCTATGTATATAGATGCCAATATGCAACAAATTTGATTCTATTTCTTATGCATTATTTCACTCAAGACCAACATGGGTTGTTTGTGTACATTAAGTTGATTGCTTCTTATAACACGTCCAGCACATTTGACCCAACCCCTTCTCAAGGGATGGAGTCAAAAGGGTGTCTCTACCATGCCCAAAAGCACACTACAGCTGACCGCTTACCTTTCCTTACTACAGTTCTTTATATTAGCCCACATAACTTACAGACATTTGCTTTAAAGGGTCATTATCTTTTTCTAACAGATTAGAATACACATAGAACTATTACAATCATCTGTGTGAACCCTGGGCTCTTCATGTACCTCATCTTCTGAAGGCTGGTCTCATGTTGCCCACACTGGACACCATTCTATGCTCAGCAAAAGTTTGCTGAGCTCAGGTTATCAATCTGGTTTTCTCCTCAAATGTTCTTGTTTAATCTGCAACTTTGCCTCCCATCAAAGAGCAATAAATCCTCCTCTTCCTCCTGAAAAGGTCCAGTTAACAATCCCAAGAGGGCTTCAACTACCATGGGATGACTGGCCTTAAGAGGACCAGGTGAAGCCTTGGTGCATCACCGTCTGGCCTCTGGGAAAACACCACAATGCTGAGGGGTTCATGTTGGCTGTTCTCTCACAAGGAGTTTGGATGCCCTGGCACCCGTCTCATGGACCCTGGCCACAGACCACTCCTGAGGAAATTGGCCTGTGCAGGGTAAGAGGCTTCACTGCTGGCAGGAGATGGTGTAAATGGGGACTCTCCACAATCCACCTGGGACCACCCCACTGGAGGGTCAGTGTAGTCTCTATCACCTCCATGAAGGGGTAGTGCTGGCCAAGGAGCTATGAAACTTCCTCAACTGTTACCACTAAGAGTTCTGCCACATCCACACTTCCTTCCAACCATTAGAGCTCTACTAATAGCAATTGGTCACAAGATAGAACTACGTGCCAGGCAATGGGCTAAAACACATTATGTAAATTCTCTCATTTGACCCTCCAATTAAGCGATGAAAATCTCCTAAAGCTGATTGGGATAATGGTTATACAATTTTAAAGATATACTAGAAAACACAGAATTGTTCACTTAATTTTTTTGTTTTTTTATTTTATATGTATTTTTAAATCATTTTTCATTTTTGCACAATGTATGCATTTTCATCTTGGTTATAGTCCCCATACAATTCCCACCCCCCTTGTTTTGATCCTACTCCCTCCTCCCCCCTGCCCTGTAGTGTGGCTCTGGTTTATAGTTGCTTATGATTTTGATTGCAAAATGTACCTCAGGAAAGCTGTTAAAAAAAATTGCAAAGGTAACTGGGTGCTGTGTTTTCAGGGCTGGGTTGATGATTAGATAACTGTTTTTAAATGCTAACAACTGAGTTATTAAGACAAGTTACAGACATGACAAACATCAGAGAGGAGTTGCCAGAATCTAATTTAAAATCATTGACTATGTAAATGTGAAATTTCAAAATATGTAAATGCACCACACCGTGATAAAAAGGAAGGATACACGCGGCTAATTTCTTCCTGTTAATTCTGCTAAAATAACTCTTTTATTGTCCCGTTCCTGCCATGGTGAGCACTTGATGTTGTTGACGAAGGATTAATGTGTTTTTTTTTTTTTCTTGAACAAAGTTTGATGAATTCTTTTTTTCTATAAGGTGTCTGCACAGAGAGATAAGGGCCACATATTCAAATGTAACCACTTTGAGCATTTTTCATCTTCTTCTCCCCACTTCTCCCCATGAGAGATATTGTCTCAGTCATCATTCTTAGATGGGGGCTGGGGGGGCAGTGCCTCTGAGGAGAGACTGTATCATTCTAGTTTCTGTTTCCTGATTCTGTGACTGAGACCAGATTGATAATTATTTACATGGATCAGGAGTCTGAGATGGAAGAAAATACACAGCAAAACAAATAGGACTTTCTGTGGGGAAGAGCCCAAAACAAGGGTGAAAATTCTAAGATGATAAAGATGGAGAAAAACTCAATAACAGTGTCATCTGTGCCTCTCAAACAGAGAGAAAGAGAGAGAGAGAGAGAGAGAGAGAGAGAGAGAGAGAGGGAGGAGAGGTCAACCCCATGTCCAATTACTATTCCATCCTACCATGTCCTGTGAGTGATCTTCCTCATTGTCCCAGTCAAGTTTTTTTAAATCCAACTTCACAGGTTTTCACATTTAATGTCAATGAATATGAAAATTTTAAAACGAAATAATATATGCCATGCCTACCTATTTATCTACCTATCAATCAACATATCTACCTATCTATCTACCTGTCTATCTGTCTCTTTATGTACCCATGTATGTCTCTACAGTGACTTGGCAAATGAAAAATGCTCCATGATGTGCTGATGAGGATGAGGATGTGGACTCCAGCTTACTTTCCTTAGGTGGATTATAAAGCTGTGAATGTCTTGCCTATGAGATTTCAAACTTCATATATTGAAAACCTTTGCTTTGCTCCCTGATACAAGTTGTGACCCCAATCTGACTAATACAGAGGTTGCAAACCCAGTTGCTCTTCAGGGCAGAGGGGCAACATAAATGACCAGCAGGAAACATGGAAATCAACAAAGTGGGTAGTTTATGCTACTTTTTGCTGTGTGGCAATGAGGGCTCACACACACAATTGTTTAAGCTGTAAATCTGGGTATTTTTATACCACTTTATATTTTTAAATGTGATTTCATTTTTTGTTCTCAAAGCCCACACAGATCAAGAAAAACCCAGTTATGGCCAGGACTGGTTGGGAGACTACACAGCTTTACAGCTGTGATACAATTGCTTCTCTTTCACTCCCCATCTTGCTTCTACTGATGCAATTCCTTTAAGTGTGAATCCTTTCTGACTCCACTATGTTTATTCTTGCCAAGGGAGAAGGTTGAACACATGTCCCTATAGACTCAACTCATCTCTGTCACCTCTGGTCTTAGAGGCCACCTCTGAGTTCCTGGTGTGCCAACTCTGTCCCCACATGCTGGTCACAGAGACTACAATGACAGAGCACAGAGTCAGGAGCCCTCAGGAAGTCCTCTCGGACACAGGTTGCCTAGTTCCACAAGACACTTCTAGCAGCTGAGTAGCTGCCTGCAGGCCTTGCTGCCCTCTGGTCTCCTTGGGCGTTGCCTGCAGTTACTTCCAGCACCCTCTGCATCTGGCACCTGTCTGCTCAGCCCTGGTAAAAGCACAAAAGACCAGTGTGTGTGCCTGACACAAAGTTCTTTCAGAGATACCTGCTAGAGGGGAAAGAAGCTTCTCACTGGCTGGGGTGGGGTGTTTCAAAATCCCAATGGGGGTCTGACTTCTGATGTCCACCACAGGCCTCTCCCTGAAGTCCATCAAACAACCAGAGATGTCCCCCAACCACAGGGTGCATAGAACAAGAAGTTCTCAAGGATAGAATTTTCCTCCCCAACGGACACATAAAAAATCAACTGAAAAGCACACAAGGAAAAAAAACTCCACGCTTGCTCCTGATAGTACAAAGCATGACGTGTTGTCTGTTCAAGCAGCCAGTACAGCCTGGGATATGCAACCAATGTGAGCCCAGCTGATTTTTAACAAAGATTCTGATTACTGGAAAGGGCTGTCATCCCTCCGCTGAATGCCGCGTAAATGAAATGCCAATGAATTCCTAACTACCTTTTCATTCCCCCTCATAACCTAATTTGGAAAACGTAAATAATCTCGCAGTGTTTGTGGGGCCAGCTGCTCCTTACCTCCATATGGGAAACACCAAAAAAAAGACAACTGATGCTGCCAACCCGTCCCCAGTGAAACACACTAAATGTGCACTCAAAATATTTCTGAAAACATTTAATTTGTTGCCAGTAATTTATACAATTATAGCCAGTGGTCTTTTATTATTGTTATTATTATTATGGCATTGCTCTGTCAATGGATGGATCTATTGATGATGACACATCAGCGAGTCTTCATAATTTTCTCTCACCCACAAACTCTTCAAATTTCTTTTCGCCTCACCCACGTATAAATTAAGTGGCATTATTTTCTACCTGGTCTGGTGTGCTGAAACAATAACAGAATACTCTGAAAAATCAGGACAGGAAGGAGCACACTGGTGTGACACTGCTGTAGAGCTCGCCCCACCCCAGCCACATCGCTGCAGACAAACTGTCCCAGGTACCTCCCACCTGCACGCACCTTGCTCTCCCTACTCCAGCAGGTGAGCCACCCAGAGAGCGCCTCAGGGTGAGCCTGGTATTTCTGCATGGGCTCTGAGGGGCATGAAGGCCTGGAGAGGAGATTGTGTTTGTGACCCCAGAGGTCCCTTGTAAAATCACAGCGCTGACCCCTGCAAAAAGTGCCAGTAGCCTTCAAAATCTTTCAAAACTGGAATAAACGTTTCAGTTTTGGGGAATGAATAGTGGGAAATAAAAATAGTTGATGATAGTGGGAAACATGATTTTAAATGGCATTTCACTTTGAATGAAAGAATTTTTTTTCTTTTTTGGGCCTCCCTGGTGATGCAAGGGGTTAAGACTCAGCCTATGAAGCAATCTGCAGCCACTGCAGCACGAGTTCAATGCCCGGCGGCCAGTCAGGGAGCAACCCACATGGCACAACAGACCTCTCCTAACTCACCCGCTGCTCCCCTCAGCAGTGTATTTCAGTCAATCTGCCTGTTCTGTTCCCCACTCTGTCTCTGGTGAACCCTCTCACCCCCCCCACACACACCTCTGGCCTGTACCCCAGTGCTTGTATGCATAAGTTTTTGTATGCGTAAGTTTTTCTCTTTTTTGATCATTGCACAACATAAACCAAAGCCAGACCCTATTGTGAAACAGAGAAGGAGGGCGTTTGGTGAGAAGCAAGCAAGGCAGGAACTAACACACAGGAAATGCTTAGGACAATGCCCAGCCCTTTCTCCATGGGCCAGATGGTCTCTCCAAGTATGGGGGACTTACCCCAGGACAGGTTCAGGTGCTAAGCTACCTTTCCCTTTCTCCTTCATCATTCAGTTCCCTGGACAAAAGGAAGCCCATGATCATTTTAACTTTAAGTCATCTTGACTCCAAGACAAAGGTCTGTGAGTCAGTCAACAAATGTCTAAATGTGCACTTAATTGTAGATTCCGACATTGTGACAGGTACTGGGGCTACAATGGAGACAAGCTTGGGCAAGAAAGAGACAGCACAGTGCAAACAGTGGAAAGGGGTATTAACAGGCAGTTTATAAGAAAGAAAAGAAGAAATGACTAATGAACATGTAAAAAGGTGGTCCACTTTCCTATCCAGTATTCCTCCATGAGGAGAAACAACCCAAAGTAACCTTGGTTCTCAGTCTCTGTGGCCCAAAAATGAGCCCGCTGGGAGTAGGGTCCTTATTCAGGAAGAGCAGCTGCACCAACCTCAACTTCTCTTGTAACTAGTAACTTTCCCCACAGTGAGGGGGTAGGGGTGCTAAGATACCAGGCACCATAATCCCCAGATGCTGAGTTACTCGATTTCCCGAAAACTCCTCTAAACAACTGGCAACCAAATCCGGGCAGCTTGATACTAGTCAGTTTACACCTCCACACCCATCCTGGTTATTATACGATCCAGGAAAGGGGAGAGAAGAGGTAGGGCCATCCAGTATGTCCAGGCAATTAACTGGGCCTGCACGCCTCTCGTAGAAGGATGGGTGACCAGCACCCAGGCCCTCCCTACATGTTCTGTGATCATGTAATTACCCTCCAACCCTCATGCAGCATAGGAAGGGAGTCAGAGAAAACCTATTACATTGAACAATGAGAGAAGGGGAGGGGAGGGAAGAGGAGAGAAGAGGAGAGGGGAGGGGAGGGAAGGGGAGGGGAGGGGAGGGGAGGGGAGGTGAAGAGGGGAGAGACTAGGTCTTATCTGTGACACTAACAAAGACAAAAAGACTAATAACTGTCAATGTCATAGAGGGAAGTGGAGAGACAGTGCTTCCCCAACCGTGCATGTAGAAACACAAGCTAGCAAGGACTGTCCTGAGGTCACCATGGCAAGGTATCCCAAAAGCCTTGATTTTACCTCTAGGGAGACATCCTAATAAATGCATCAAATATATGAACAGAAGTATTTCTTCAAGAGAGTTTATCATATTATTGCTTATGATAGTGAAACACTATAAACAACATCAATGTTCACAAGAGAAAAGTGTCCATATGGAACAGCCAGAAAGCAGACTATTATACAGTCATGAAAAATAATAGGAGGATATATTCACTGGCTTGGAAAGATATCTACCACTTATAAAATTGTTTTAAAAATCAGATTACAAGAAAGAAAAGCGCAATATTTTAGAAGTTTATGTACATTTCACACATATGCACATACACATGTACAAATAGAAGAACATCTGGAAGAACAGAAATGAAGATGTTTAAAAACAAAGATACCGAGAGCTATAAACTGCCTTTTAAAGCCTTTTTGTGCTGCAATCTTTACTTCTCCTTTATTGTTTTCTTCCTATTCTTTTTTCTTTTACAATGAACACATGTTGTATAATCAGTAAAAACAAAAGGCATAAGAAAACAAGCATGGATGAGGTGAGTTACATAGAAAACCCCAAACTAAGTCTTCCATAAACCTCTGAAAATGGAGAGATTTTAGTCTAAACAACCATGAGCTATGGGAGGGTTTGGCACTGTGATTCTCCCCACACAGAACATTTTCCACAGGCCAGCATCACCAGAATAGGCAGGCAAAATGGGATACAGTTCATCAAGCTTATCCAACTTCCAGGATGTGAGACTGATGGAAATGAGGAGCTTGAGGAGACAGGAGGTGACATGGCAGAGAACACAGCTGAGGGTTCACCTTCCTCCTCCCACAGGAAACTTCTCTCTCAAAGAGGCAGAACAACAGCTCAGCCTCAACTTGGGTGGGAGAGCAGCCTTCTGGCCTCCTCTGAGTCGCAGGTTGCTACATTCTGAAGTATGTTAAAGGAAACCCCAACCCCACTGGAGGTGAAGCCCACGAAGACCACACAATTCCATGTGGTTTTGCCCTCAACCATTAACCAAGGAGAGTTCGCTGACCTCATCAAGACTGGTGAACTCAGATTGTTGCTATTTTTTAAGTTTCTTCTGGTTTGAGGTTTCTGTTCTAAATTTTCATGCACACATGTATGGGATTTTGCAATGCAGTTTGCCCCTGCCCTTCCAAAAAAGCAAATAAGCCACAAGATGCAGGGATAAAAATTAAGTGTCCTCCCCTTCATCTGTGATTCAAAACATATTAAGATTTTTCTGAAACAAATGTACTCCTCTTTCAAGAAACTTACGTTTTGAAATTTTGAGACATGATCAGAAATAAACACAAGGAAGAAAACTATTTGAGCCTGTTGCAGTGTTCAACTCCTAAGACCTCGACAGCTCATTTTGAACATAATGGCATAAGAGTCCTTGGATCTAAGCATCATCTCATACAAGGAGAATCAACTCTAACTTAAGAACCTTTCCTTAATTTAGATATTCATAAATAAAATGCTTGGCTTCATTTCCAGCTTATGGATTGCCCTTTGAATGTGTGCCTCAGCTACAATTCTCACAATGCCTGCAAGTATAGATGAGTTTTTAAATTAGAAGTATTCCAGTCCTCATAGATATTAATCCCTTATATAGCAGATATTTTGGGTACACCACATACTTTCCTTGGGTGCATTCCACTTTTCACGCCTCAGAGTATATATTTACATAAAGACATAGATGTGTTTTATAGTCATACATATGTAGACACGTGTCAGTCAAAAAGCAGCCTAGAGAAAGTTGCTTTAATCGTACCCTCAAGCTTTTTGGAAGATTGGCGTAAATCTCTTCTGCAGGGGGAAAAATCCATTTTTCTGAGAAGGTAAATGTTTATTAAATGCAAATACTGATATTCGTTACCTAGGAAAAACGTCTTGCTGCATGTGGAATTTCTCGATAAAAAGCTTTCAAGTCCCAGGTTTCTCCAGATAAACCCCTATCGGTGAACTGATGCGTGAATGCACTGAAATTGAATTACTGTACAACAGCAATTACTTTCCACAGTACAGCCATAATGGGAATCAGTTCCACAATGAAACAGCAGGTAGCTATAGGAAGGGGGAAAAAACTTAATATATAATCTAGTCTCCTTTAGCTTTTCCTGAGAAGCAAGGATGTTTATTTTTAAGCAAAACACTCTTTTTCAAGTGCCCAAATTGTCATTTTATCAATGTAAATCAGAAAATAAGTGAAATAGGATTAAGTTTATTTACAGGTATGAGCTTCAGAGTGCTTTTAAAGCTTATTAAATATCACATGCAAGATTTGAAAACAACAGACTCAGTGAACTAAGCTGTGAATTAAGCTGCAACTTGCTTTTTTTTTCTCTTCACAGTCCCCAATTAGGTTTGCTCTTTTCAATATAAAATTAATTATTTGGGGCGGGGGGGAATAAATTTGAACAGCAAATAAAGTACTTAATGTTTTGCCTGATATGCTACCAAAATAGATACCACCTACTTCTCTCTCTCTCTCTCTCTCTCTCTCTCTCTCTCTCTCTCTCTCTGTGTGTGTGTGTGTGTGTGTGTGTGTGTGAAACATTTTAAGTTTGTGAAGGTTGGAACTCTGTCTAGTCCAGCAGGCAATGCATCAGTGCCTGGCCCTGAAGCCAGTGACATGTGGTAAGATACAATTCCCCCCAGATCAGTGCAATAATCCCAGAGTTGCTTGACACCATCACAGGAAAACCCACTCTGGAGAGTTCACCCTTGGAATATCATGCTGGAGAATACTAACATAAACTGCTAAATTCCCCAAAGTCCTCCTATTATCATTTACCTACTTTTTCCACATTGTGCTGCTCATCTCGGCGACATGGACCATACTCAAATCACAGGATCATTACTTCCCCGGCTGTGCTGGTCTCTCCTGGTAGGATATCCCCTAGAATTGGAGATGCCCTCAGTTACCCGGTTACTTCCTGCAGCCACTCCTCCAACTGCAGGTTAGCCGGGCCTGCTCACACTCTCCTGGGGCCTCGGAAGATCCCTCCAGCTATTGATGGCCTTTATCACTCTGGTGGAGCCCAGATCTTAAGACAAAGGAAAGGCTGGGCAGCCTGTCCATGTGACCAACACCATGGAAAAACACACCCTAAGCCTTTTTCCTCCCCGCAAACCCAGGGAATTTGTCAACACAGCACTCAGAAGAAAAGAGATCCATGTCAAACTCAATTCCCATCAATATTTCAGAGAGATCTGACTTGTGACACAATAGAGAGTTTTCAGGTGTCACTGAGGAGCGGCTCAACCAGGTCCAGACCCTGCAGAGGATGGGTGCATCTTGCTTCCTCTCGTCCATGTCCAGCAAGTGAAATATCTCCCTCGAAACATTAATGAACTGGAAACAAATTAATTCTACTTCCTGACCATTCATAGGGACTAAACCTTGATAAATGGCTCAGCAACATTAACTGAGAGCTTGGTGGCATGAATATGTCTGAACAAAGAAGCAGCCGTGGCCTCAGCTATGACACACAAAGTAAGGAACTGCACTGGGGCGGCATCGGACCCGAGTTGAGTTAAAACAGCCTACATCAAGCCTTGGACAGGATTTGAAAAAAACTATTTAAAACACCAAAGGTATTCAAAGGGCTACAAAATATTTGTTAAGAAATGTTGCCTTCTGGATGGTGCCATTATGTTAATGGCAACTAGTAAAGCTAAGGTTATTCATAATTTGCTAACCTGGGGGGAAAAAAGTCACCTATAGTCCATTACCAGCCAGACGACAGAGGTTATGTAATGGGCAGGCCACTTTAGGTTTCACATTTACTTCAGACATCTGACGGGGAGAAAATAGGACTTTCTGTGATAGGATAATTGCATGGTGGAGAGTAATTCAAATAGGGGACGCGTATGATAAAATCACTCTGATTCAACTAATCACTGGGAAAAGTGATGGGGGAAATGATGAAATCAAGCCAGAAGGGACAGAAAAAGATCAACATTATTTAACAGCCAGGAGAGGACAGGCATGTTAAAGGACGTGGTTACTGTAGTCATTCTTTTTTTTCTCCAGCCCTAACTGAACCTACTTTCACGGATTAAAGGTATTAGTGCCATTTCTAAATGGCTATTGCTGGTCTCATACATATTTTATACGCATCAATGGAAATTTTACTAATCAGTGTTGTTTGTGAGCCAGCTTTTAGTGTTTATGTTCTTGAAGCCTCCCAGCCATCCACTACTGAGACAGTTACCGGCAAGAAGGTGCCGGGGGAAATCCAGGATGTCCAACCTGCCTCACATTGCTGAGAGTGGGGATGGGGCTTAGGAGACAAGATTGCTAGGCACAGTGCATCACAGTGACAAGCAAATTCTAAAATCCATCCTCTTCCCAGGTCCTGTGAGAAGGCAGTGGCAGCTCGGTGGGTGGCTCAGGACAGGAAGGGCCCCACCACACAGCGGTGCATTCCAGTGCGACACGTAAGTCATGACTCCACCGCAAGCCCAAGGCAGATTTCGATTTGAGGTCTTTGCTCTCCAAATGCTTCCAAACCCCACAGGCAAATAGCAACCTTTCCTATTTGAGAAGTGAGACATCATTATGATAGGAAAAATAGTCACACCACCAGCTACCCTGGCCTCAGCAGAAACCAGCATCCAAGAGACACCTCAGCGGCCACCTCATCTCACTCCAAACATCACATGGTATGTGACTGTTGCCAACAGCACCACACGGCTCACATAGGGTCCAGGCAAACAAAACGTCCAAACCGTCCAGATCTACCCCCTACTTGACAAACAAGTCCGCTTTCCTCTTTAAATGTCACTAGGCCAATAAACCTTGATTTTATTATGGCATCAAGGGTGCTCACAAAGGGACTCATATCTATTTTAGATTACATAAAATACACATTTCAGGGAATCCTGGATGCCTGTACTCTGGGAAGATTTCAATATAAACAGAGCCACTTTTCTTTTCCTTTCCAAAGGAACCACACTAACCATATCATTTCTTTTTTTAACCTCACTATTTTTTTTTTAACCTCACTAATTTAAGGCAAAAAGATTTCAAAATTTGATCCCCTCCTATGGTCACCCAGGAGCTTCCTGAAGTTTCAAGATTCCCTCAATATTAAATGTTCACACACTGGAAGTTCCCTTAACCAAGAGTAACATCAAGCATTTATTGAAAGCTTCTTGTCTGCCAGTCACTGTACTGTGCTAGCTACTTCACAGAGACACATGCAGAGACACTGCTATCCTACCACCTGGCTGCAAAAGACACTCTGCTGAGCCTGCCCCATGACCTAGACAGGTGGCCTCCCCTGCCAGGGCTGTGTGCTCCTCTCTAAATCAATGACGGTAACAGTATGGCATTCCCAGAGCCCGTGTGGTCATTGGAGAATGAAATGAGATGGCAGGATTAAAGTTATAATAAAGTAAAAATCAAAATCAACAAGCAACTATAAATCAGAGACACACTACGGAGGGTGGGAGGTCGGGAAGAGGGATTAGGGTCAAAATTAGGGGGGTGGGAATTGCATGGGGACTATAACCAAGATGAAAATGCATACATTGTGCAAAAATGAAAAATGATGTAAAAATATATAAAATAAAATTAAAAGTAAAAAATAAATAAAGTGCAGAGCACAGGGCCTGATGCATAGTGAACTCAATAAACATAAGCCCAGAACACTAAGTCAGGGACTCTTCGCAACCTCTCCAGGCAGGTAAGTGAGGATAAGAGGCCCACCAGTCTTACTTAGCTTTATTCCCTGGGCTATCTTTAAAAAAAAAAAAAAAAAAAAGATTTATTTATTTATTTATTTATTTATCCATTCATTCATTCATTTATTTAATTATACAAGTACTGGGCACAGTCAGACGCGCGGGAGGGTGAGAGAATTCACCAGAGCCAGAGCGGGAAGCAGAGCAGGCAGAAGGACTGAAGTACACTGCTGAGGGGAGCAGCAGGCGGCAGGGGAGGTCTGCGTGCCATGTGGGACCCTCCTCTGGTGGCCGGGGAGCAGCCGGGGATCGAACCGGCGCTGCAGAGGCTGCGGGCAGCTTCACAACCCAGCGCTCAACCGCTGCGCCACCGGGGAGGCCCTCCCTGGGCTATCTTTCTATCTATCTTTATTCCCTGGGCTTTCTTTCTGTCTTCCCTGGGCAGGACCAAGATTTGGAATAGTCCTCCACTTCCAGAGCCCACATCCCACCTGCCGCCTTGGTGACCTGGTCACTGCCTCTCAGCGACCAGGTCCAGGTTCTGGACCTAGGTGGGCCTCCTTACCACATGGCATGCTGCACCTGCCCCCTGAGGCCCCTCTCCTTGGGTTTTCTTTGTCTGTCAACTGCAGAGGCAGAAACTAAAGGTATTAATATCCTTCTCTACTCTAAAATTCTGTGATTCACAAAGAAATGCAAGTCGAGAGCCTCCCTGGTGGTGCAAGGAGTTAAGTCTCAGCACTTTGAAGCTATCAGCAGCCACTGCAGCACGAGTTCAATCGCTGGCCAGGGAGCTAACCCACATGGCAAGGTAGACCTCTCCTGTCTCGCCTGCTGCTCCCCTCAGCAGTGTATTTCAGTAGATCTGCCTGTTCTGCTCCCCACTCTGTCTCCGGTGAATTCTCTCATTCCCCCACACCTCTGGCCTGTACCCCAGCTCTTATATGCATGCATAAATAAAACTTAAAAAAAAAAAAGAAATACAAGTCAAAAGAATAATAGCATTTCCCTCCTTTTACTAGTATTTAAAGCAAAATATAACTTTTTTGTGAGAATTCAAGAAAATGAACATGCATATAACACTCCCGCTAGAGGGAATATAAATTGGCACAAGCTCATCTAGAAAGAAATGTTTTCATACGCATAAAGAGCCTTAAAGATTTGTTGGAGTCTCTGACCTGTCTTCTGTGTTTGGGAATTCATCTTTAGGGAGTTAGGGTACACCCACAGTATGCTGAAGACATGGAAGGGGTAAACAATGGCAACTCTGCGGTCAGAAGGCGGGAATCCATCCCTTACTCCCCAAGTGACCTCAGAGAAGCAACTTTTGCATCTCAGACTCCTCTTTTGTGAAAAGGGGATAATAATAGTAATCTCCATCACAGGGTCATTATAAGAATAGGTGAGTACATGCAAAAGCCTTAGAGAAACCCCTAAAGTGTAGTAAATGCTGAGTTGGTTGATCTATTATTAACATACAAGAAGACTCACTGCAGCATTATTTATATCAAAACTTGTAAACTACTTAAAAATCCAAGTGTACTGGAACAGTTCATTCAATGATGACTTCTATATAGATTGCCATGTTATGAGCCAATACTAACTATGGTGGACTTCAAAATTTTTTCAGGGTTCTGACTGTTAGATCTGAATGGCTACCAGGCTGGCATGTCTGTAAAGAATAATGTTTGCTTCAAGGTAGTGACATAAAGACACACCAGAGGCCACCATGCAGCTCTCAGGACTGGCTGGCTGTCAACATAATCTTCTTGTGGCAGATTAAAGCACCTTTTCCTTCTAAGGCACTTCAGAGTTTCCACCTAGAAGTCCCATGTTGAGACTTTCATTATTAAATACATTAGTCATCAGAGTAGCATCTGCAGCAGCACAATGGTGATTCACTGCACACTGTTTATGTGTCAGGTCTGGGCAAAGTTGCACACAATCATACTTTGTTTCATCTTCACCCTCCCTGGGTGAGTTTTCCCCATTTCACAGATGAGGAAACTGAGGTTCATGAAGCTGTTTTTCTAAGTTCAAGGCTCATTGAGTAACAAAAGCAGGCACTGAGCTTGGGTTAAACTCATGCCCTTACTTACTAAACTACAACCCTCCTTCCCTACATCAGAATAGTCCACAATGGCTTAAGAGACAAGAAAATAGATGGGGTTATAAAATCTAAATCCAAAACAGAAATTTTAGAAAACTGGTTTGGCCAATAAAGTGGAAAAGAAGCAAAAACAGGAAGTAGTCTTTTATAACAAAGTCATTCTGGAGACAGCTATTGAAACTCAACAATTAGCAAATTATATATTAGAAATAAAAAACTCTTCAGGTCACAATCCCTTCCCATAATCCTGTGCCAATATGGTATTAGCAAATTGCTTGCAATGTTCACATGTCCAAAATCTAGAGTATAAAATATCCTGTTTAGGTGGCAACAATAACTAAAGTAGACTCCATCTTGGAAATACAAAAAGATACACCTGTCACTGCAGTTCCATTTGCCCTGCTCTAATGTCAGAGAGCTCTTGGCTGTCAAGACAAACATCATAGTTACAATAACATTCCAATAAAGGGAAAGAGAACTTCTGACTCCATCTGGACTCAGTCACTCTGAGATTTTCAATTCCTCATTTTGGGAAGTATTATGTCAGTTGCTTATAGTTGTTTATTTGAACCACAATGTACTTTTGAAAGATTTTGGTAATTAGAGAAAGCATCACAGTCATAGCCATCTTACTTACCCTCACTGCCTCAGACTTTTTGTGGAACATCTCTTCCATGTTCTTTGCCAGCTTTTTCACCAGTTGGAGTCCATCAATTTCCTCTATGGCAACATCTTTCTCATACTCTTTGTATTTCTGTAAGGAGGAACAGCAACATTAAAGGCACAGGACACCACAAAACAGCACACCCACAACTCAGAGAACAGCTACCCCCCAAGAGCAAGTGTGTGTGTGTGTGTGTGTGTGTGAGAGAGAGAGAGAGAGAGAGAGAGAGAGAGACAGACAGACAGACAGACAGACAGACAGACAGACAGGCAGAAAATGCTTCATATCCTAGCTTAGAGCTCCAAGCCCTTGAGACACTAACAATGGGTGTCCTGAAAGGACATCAGAGGTTGAGGACAGAAGCAGTAACTCTATGGAACTGAAACAAAAAGAATTCATCTGATCCTAAGGCTGAATTGAAATCCTTATAACCTGCAGCATCTGGTTATACAGAGTTCTCAGCCCCTAACACTGGCCGGCTGGCAGCGGGGTAAGAAAATGCCTTCAGACTGGGCATTTGACCTGAATCTAAACATCAGGCCCAAGGGCTAAGAGTTTCTCAAAATTAAGGTCATTCTGAAGAAACAGACAAGTGTTATCCTGGACTACCTCAGTCTGGACCAACACAAACATCTGCCACAGACTTCCTAAGACGTTCTGAGCTGCTCTGAGTGGCCCTACAATAGACCATGCTCTAAGTGCCATGCTTCTTCCTCCTCCCTGAAAACATCCATAAAAATCTTCAGCGTTTGTCTCAAGAGCCTCTATTTTTACATCTCACCTAAAAAACCAGTAATGCTTCGAGCCCTCCTCTCCTCCCCAACAGAATTGTCCTGGTTTTCCCATGATGAGGAGGGAACACCCAACTCCAAGTCCCAACACACGCTGCTCATCTCACATCAAAGCTTATGTGGCCCAGGAGGAGAGGAGAGGGCCTCCTGGCCACCCACCAGCCCACAGAAGACAATCACAGGGATGAAGCTCGTTGCAGAACAATCGTGATGATACCATACAAGGAATGTGCAAGTAAGGAACTGCCGCATCATCCCATGGCCCTGTGAGGATGGCCCCCTCACCCTTGAGAGGTTGACTGGATTGGCCTGAGATGTGGAACTGCAGCCAGCTCAACTCTATCTCAGGCTCACAGCGTCCTCTGGTGTACGAATAAAACTCCAATGACAACCACTGGAAACTTTCCCCAAGTTCAAATGTGAGCCAATATCTTTGGAGCCAAAAATCCTGGGGGTTCTCTGCTGCCTGCCAGATGTGCTCCAAAAGCTAACAACCAAGGCCAGCTTATACCCAAGGCTGGTTCACTACCAAAAGCATAAAGTTCAAGAAGAGAGTAAAACAAAACAAAACTAATATCAGCCTAATATTTACAGAGTCAGTGAAATGAATCTGTCTTAAGTAATTGTGTAACTAAAGATGGTCTGGAGGCTTGGGATAAAGAAAAATGAGTGGATTTCACAATTAGCCTTTACCTGAATCTTCTGGTTTTTATCTCAGACCCCAGTATTCTGTTCAAATCTGTTACTTGCATGGGTATCTCTCCCAATAGACTTCTAGTAGGAATTCAATTTATCTAACTCTGGCCATCACCCATTTTTCACTGAGATCTTCCTGCTGCTTCTCTTCTTCTGAGTCTCCTCTGTGAAAAGGACGCACTGACTTTATGAAGGGTTGTCAGTCTCCCAGGACTACTTGTGGCTAATGAACTCACGAAATAATCTCAACACGAAGCTCTTTGCCAAGCCAAGGATTCCAGATCTGGGACAAAGTTATCAACTGACTGATTCCATTCTTCTTCCAGCCTAAGTCCTCCCACCTCAGGTCATGTGACCACAAGTCCTCGTGGCCACTCTGCCAACCCTGTACTGCTTTCTCACCACCCCGGGGAAGTTCCCCCAAAACCAAAAAACACCCTGTTGGAATCAGAACAACAAAATGCCTTACTCCTACCAGGAAATGTTATATTTTGTTGGAATCAAAGGATTTTGAATAACAGAGAATGTAAATAAGAGATAGTTATTAATCACAAGCCCTTAGCACTTCAAATGTGATAATCTCTATTAAAACCATTACAAATGTACCAAAAATACAAAACCAAGCAACTTGACCTCCAGAAACTAGCAACTGTAAGCTAAGACAGTACAACATATTTCCATATAGTCATCCCCAATTATAACAGAATGTAGAAGCAGGCATGTAGGATGTTAAAATAGATTACAGACAGTAATTAATGGCTTTGTGTTGCACATACAAACACACCACTAGGAGGGCATGTGCCAAATGTTCACAGCTGGCTGTGACTTTTTTCCTCTCTTTTTGCTTACCCATATTTTCTAATTTCTATAATAATTATACTATTTTAGAAGTTAGAAAACATAAAAGTTGAAGTTATATATAGAACAGAATATGGGCATCTAGTAAACAGCTTCCTTTAGGGGAATGTGGTCCCAATTAGAATGTATGTAGTTAAGCAGCAGGTCTTCATTGGCAGAACATAAGAAAGTCGGTAAAATCAGTCTTCTGTATATCACAGCCCAGCACGGTGCCGGAAGTGTGCTCTTATCAATTTGTCTAATCACAGCTACCCCAAGAGGTTAGTACTACTCCCATGCTGCGGCTGGAAAAGTGAGGCACCAACAAGTTTAGCTAGTTGTTGGAAGTCAAATGGTTAGAGTGTGCTTAAACCTTACAAGATCCCCTTTTAATTGTTTATGGTCTTTTGAACTTGGGGATAGAAGGTGAAGGACCAACAGTCCAAATATTTGCAAACTTGTTTCAGAGGCCCATTTCCCTGCCCCAAATAACAAAGACTATTTCATTGATTTTGTAGCCAGCAGTGGTTTGACTATGAGTCAAACTTGCCAAGAGAGTCAGATACCAAAAACCAGAGACATGTCTGTGAATGAGGCTGTGGTGGCACCAGCAGGATGCAGCCAGACATGTCAGTTGTGGCGGGAGTCCACCAGGTCCCACCACAGAGCCTCTGAAGGAGAAAACTTGGGGCCTGGCAAACACAGCTCTTGACAAAATACCCAAAGGGAGAGGAGCAACCCACACTGAAAGCTATCTGAAGCCTGAGTGATAAATTATTCCATGGCTGTGTTTGGGCTCCAAATTGCTTTTGTTCCCCAAGGTGCCAAGTAAGATCTGGAGGCAAAATCCCCCAAACTCCTTCCCCTCAAGAATGTGCCTCCCCACACAGCTGTGCAGGTGATGGGATCGCTCCAAGGACTGCTCTATCAATTACTCTGTTTCACATAAAAGCAGAAACCCTTTAACTGGGAAGAAGAGTCAGGAAAGTATGACCAGGCCCCTGTAAACCCACAAAAGCAGGCAGAGGGGAGGAGATAGCACGCCAACTGGTTAAAGAGTCAAGCCAGTCTGGATTTGGATCCTATCTGCAGCACTCCATCTAGTTCTTCTATAAACATCTATTTTGTGTCTCCAGGACATGAGGCAGGGTAGCAGACAGCACAAAAGAATGAGTAAAGTGAAACTGAAGAAAGTCCCCAGCCTGAGTCAGGAGTGTTCTGATGATAGAAGGGATCAGGAAGATGCAGTGTGGTGTCAGTGCCCACTGGGGTGGGCAAGACAGTGGCTCCCACTTGGCTGTATCCTTCAAGGATACCTAGGTTAGGATGGTGGGAGACACCATAGGGGATGAGTATTCAAGAAGAAGGAGGGGCAGGTATGGGGTCTAGGGGCTCCTTAGGCTCCAGGAACTACCTACTATTCAACTTTCTGGAGAATGGATGGCCAAGGTGGGGAACTTGGTGAGTGATGAGGCCAAAGAGGTGAGCATGGCCTCACCATGCAGACTGGTGAGCAAGGCCAGGAAGTTGAGTGTGTTAAGAGTCCGAACCTTATCCTGATATATTTAAATAAGTGGGTGGGAGTGAGGAGGAGACAATGATCAGAGCCACCAGAGGGTATGAAGACAACAGGGACTCAATGATCAGATGTGTGCTTTTGAAAACTTCAGTGTGCAGGATGGGCAGGAAGGAGGTCAGACTGGAGAGAGGCATGGACTTCAAAGGCTGGAGAAGCCAGGTCTTAGGAGACACTGATGGGGAGAGCCCAGAGGAGTCAGAGGGATGCAAGGTGGCCTTCCTGCGAGACGTTGAGAGACACTGAGAGACATTGAGATGTCTGACTGTCAGACACAGCAGCAGCCCTTGGGGTTGGTTGGTCGTGTTACATCAGAGAAATCATTTAACCTCCAGGGGCTCAGTGTCCTGATCAGAACACCAGGGGTAACAAGATCCAGGATGGTTGATGATGTTGATGTTCTTGACTCTGCCACAGCCTTCCCAATCCTCTGTGCCCCTCTGCTCCACTGGGACAGTAGCCACAGACACCTAAGTGATGTGCCAGTGGTTTCAGCCAAGGCTGGGGATGAGGCAGACCTCAGCCATTCCAAGAGCACATCTCAGTATTCATGACACAGAGGAACTTTTTTTTTCCTTATTCCTTCTGTGACAAGATAACATGTGAAGCTTCCATTCCTTCTGTTAGCAGAATCAGCATTTGGCAAGAAACCTTGTGATGAGCCAAGAACATTTATCATTTGAGAAGGGAGACACAGAAATACATTATTTCTGCAGCATCTATTTTGCCAGATCATTTCACGCAAACACCAGGCAGAGAAAAGCACTACTTCACTGTCAGAACACTTAATACTGTTCATATATTTGGGTCATTTTTTTCCGTGGTAACTGCATACCTAGAAGTAAGTCACCTGGAACTGCCCCTAGAGGGGGAGCTCTGACTGGGAAACATCTGACCTATTACATTTAATTGGGATAGAAGCCAAACATGGGAGAGGGGCTCTGAATACAGTCAGCATCAGAAAAAAAAAAAAATTCCTCATTAGAGAACAGATGCAGGGAGCTGGTGCACTTGAACATGGCCTCTTGGCCTCATCAAAAACTGAATTACATCCTTAAAGTCGGCATAATTAAATCACTAAATGAGGGCTGACAGAAGGTCAAGGGGAGAAGATTGTGAAGCAAGCTCCTACCCTTTCCCAGGTGATAATCTCAAGAGTTTGCCTCAACGTCCATGACTTGAGAGAAAATGGTTTGCTTCTCTATCCCTCGCCCAAGCCTCTTGCCTTTCTCTTTAAGTCCCCTGTCCCAGATTAAATCCTCTGACTGCCAAAGCAACCTGGAGACAGTGTCCAGAACCCTTAAAGTTGGCTTGTTACAAGAACGAGGATGATGCCCCAAGTTCCTACCTTGAGGTTCAATTTTTCAGTCCAGTTTTCACCCCTTCAAGCTTCAAGAGAGAAATTCATCAAGCCAATCATTTAAGTAAGGAGCACACAAATGCACAGAAACTGAAATCACTATTTTCATTCATTCAATAAATATTTACAAGTCATCTTCCATGTGCCAGGCAGGTGGGGGAGGGACAGTTAGCAAATATATGTGCTCCCTCAGGGTATAAGGAGGCTAATTTGGGGGGGGGTTAATTAAAAATAAGTCATAAATAAGTTGGAGCAGAGCTGTGTGGAGCATTTCAATCTAAACATGAGTGCTAATGAGTTCATTGCCCTGCAGTGAAAGTCTCCTCCGAGGTCAGCTTGTCTGCAGTGCAGGTACACCATGAGACCACACTTATCCTAGGTTTCCCCTCTCCAAAGTTTCAAGTATCCTCTTTTAACCAAGGTCTGAAAATATTAGATAGCATAAGCTATTTTAAGAGGCCACATTGACCTAACTTTTATTATAGTATATTGTTACTGATTGTTCTATTTTATTATTAATATTGTTATTAATCTTCTTACTGAGTCAAATTTATAAATTAAACTTTATCATAGGAATGGAAGTATAGGAAAAACAAAGTATATAAAGGTTTGGTACCATTTGTGGTTTCAGGCATCCACTGGGAGCCGTGGAATATATCCCCTGCAGATAAGGGGAGTCAACTATATTTCACTTCTGCAAAATCTGGAAGAGTGTTGTTATCTACTGATTGCATAACAGTCCATAAAGCACAGAATATATCTCTCCCTGAGTATGATGGGTAAATACCAGCAACTGTGGGCAATACAACAGTTGTATGAAAACTTGGATAGAAATATGAAGGACACAGTCACCAGGTAGGAAGAAGGTCCCAAGAAAGGAAGTAAAACAATGATGAGCCAAGGTCTCCAGAAAAGGGGGTGGCAATGCAGCATATATATCCTCTGATTCCTGGGAGGTGAAGTCTATGAAGCACCCTAATAATGTAATGAGACAATCATGAGTCTTCACAGGTGGCTAGTAAACAGAGGGAGGACCCAGGCTTGATAGACAATGGGAACGAGGGAAGTTGGAGAGAAGGAAAGAGGGGGAAAGCTCTAGACTGCACGTAAGCACATCCTGTGTCCTTTCAGTGGGCAGAGAGAGATGAAGTTCCTATTTTGTCTCCAGTCTTGCTCCTAGTGAAGAGCGCATAACAGGATGGTGGTGAGCAGCCTGCTGGCAGCAGCCTGTTCCACTTAGCATGACTGGCCAGGATACCGGTTAGAGGAAGATCAACAATGTACATCCCACCTGCTAGGCAGTGTGGTGTGGTGTGAAGACTGGGGACTCTGCAGCCAGATGTACTCAAGTCAAGTCCTAGCATCCCCATGTACTAGCTACATGACAGGTAGCCATCCTTCATCAGTAAGGTAGGTGCTACCAGACCTCATCGTTCTTGGAATAATCAAATGAGGCTGAGTGTGTAAAGACCCCAGCAGAATGCTGGGCACAGGTTAAAGAACTCAAAACATGGTGATGGTAATGGCAGAGGTTGTAGTAAGTTCCAACTTCTGTTCTATAAATTCTGGAAAAGGTCAGTGTCTTGCCTCAACAAGAAGAAACTCCTTACAAACATTCTCAACCTACCTGAACACAGATCTGGGTTGTTTTCAAATATACACATTCACAAGGTATTGAGAGACCTTCAATTGTGACGTTTCAGGGATGGCCCCCTTTGGGGAGAAACTGGAGCTAGAAGTCTATAATTGTGTAAAGGGATGACAATTTTTAGATATGTTACTACTAAAGACATTGCAATAAAAACTAATCATGTACAATTTTTGGATCCTCTCCTTATAGGCAGTGTCATTATCTTATTATGACATAAATGTACTTAGTATTCCTCTCAAGTCAGTATTGCACACAGAAGTGTCACTTCAAAATACAACACTCCAAAGCAATTATGTTTCCAAGTAAATATATTTCCAAATCCTTTAAGCCGATGTTAGGAACACTTCTTCTGAGTCATAACAACAGATTTAACTGAATTCATGGAACTCTGGGTCACAGAAGAATATTTTTCCATTTGAAAACGGAAAGGGCCATTTTGGACAAGTAATTCTGTCTCACACAGGTATTCCAAGCAAGTGTCTCCGGGGTTTAAAAAAAAAAAAAAAGCATCGACTACGAATGCAGTGTACTTCCAGATCTAGTTACGTTTACGGAAAATCCTCGAAGGTTGCAGTTTTTCTCTGTCAGAGTCATCAGAACAGAGACAATTTGCATAAGAACAAAAGATCCTGTTTGGAAATGACAGAAGAGAAAGGAGGACCAGGCACTGAACTACAATCCAAAGAACAAGAGGGGAGGAGGCAGGGAGCTGCTGTGTCCTGTCTTTTGCAGGGCTATTCGGAATAGCACCTGTAACAGTTTTTGCTCTATGGAGTGAGAAGCAAGGAAATGGGCAACTGAAGACAATAGAGTTTCCTTAGCATGTTTTTTAGATCTCTCAAGAGTGGAGGGGGGCAGGGAGCCTGGTCTAAATTACTTTTCAAGGTGCCTTCTGATACTCACCTCAAGGGAGCACTATCACAAAAATGATCAGGTTCCGGGACCCCTGTCCTGGAGCCCCTGTTCCAGCTAGCTGTTTGGGATGCTCTAGTAAGCCACAGAGCTCCAGGGAGGCTGCTCTTCAGAGCAGCTGGCTGTGCAATGGGTGGTCTCTGACAGATTTCTACTACTTCCAGATTGCCAGGTCCTGAATTAAAAGATGGATATCTCTCCTCTCCCTGTTTTACTGTCTATACATTTTTTTTAATCTTGGTAAGTCTCATAAGCATGTATTGTTTAATACAGATAACTGGACAAAGACCACCGATAATTTTTAGCCTGTGGTGATCAAAAGGAGTGTGAATACTGTATTAGATTCTGGTTTTATATAAGGGAAATTAAACCAGCTTTTGACAGAACTGTCCTTGTTCTAGTATGAGGATTTGACACTGCTTTAAAATGGGGAAATTCATCTCTCCACTGAGCAAAATAGTGGTCTCAATAGTTATTAAAAATAAATACTTCGGTGTTTCCTAGATTACTACATGGGGATCTAAAGCTCTGAAACACCAATATTTTTATTGTTGATACATTCTCGTAACACTAAAGGCCAAAGTAATGATCATAGATCCATGTGTGTTAAAGAAGAAACCTCACTGTATGCATTTATGACTGTGTTTTATGTATACCAACAAATTTAACTACAGCCAAACTGCAAATAATAACACATTTCTTTACCAAGCCAGACTACTTGATACAGATTCTTTTCCGCAGTATATGTTTTTCAAACACATTTTTCTGATGTTCCAACTTGAAAGAATTCATCTTTCCTGTTCCCCGGGGATCAGCAAGGACTAACAATAGCAACAATAATAATAGCAATCTGTTATTAATAATAATAACCAGTAGTTATTGAGCACATACTTTGGGTCAGTTAGATATTAATTCCCCCATTTTACAGATTTTATAGGTTAGGGAAATGAGGCATAGAGACAGTAGGCAATTTATTATGGGTTACACTGCTAGCAAGTGGTTTGTATTAGTCAGAAGACATTAGTTACAATAAAAACATTTCCAAATTTCTGTGCCTCAACACAATAGAGGTTCACTTCTTGATCATGTAACCATCAAATGAGGGGCTCCCTGTAATCAAACAACCTTCTCCATAGTAATTTATGGACAGGACCCTCCTGTCGTGGGTCTCTGCCCTCCCCTCCAGGATTGAGGTCCTCAGATTCAATCAGCATGTAGGGAGAAGGCACACCTGCTTCTTCAATTCCTTAGCCTGCAAGTGGCCTGCATCAACACTGCTCACATACCTCTGACAGTAACTAAACACGCCAACCCAACAGAAGAGAGTCAGAGAAACGGAACTGGTGGCTGGAGAGCCACATCCAGGCCCTAAATCAACAGCATGGAAATGTAAATTGAAATCACCAGGGGTGTCTGCTAGCTGTCGGTGCTGCTGTCACAGAGCCAGGATTCGAACCCCTGCAGCAAGGCCCCAGTGTCCTTGCTTTTTAAACTGCCACACTTGAATTTAAAAGCTTGAAAAACTGTAGCTAGATGAAACCTCAGATTAAAACTTGGCTGGGAACCATCTGCAAGATGGATACTTTAGAGCTGGCACAATCAAGGCACAATCCACAGGAAGGATAATATGACCCAATCACTTGTATGTGTAATTATGGTCAGGCTCAGATGTTAAAGGCCAAGATATTGCAACACAGAAAGAAACACATTATAAACAATTCTGAGACCTTTTGTCTGATTTCCTTAATCCCATCTCAAATAAAACTGCTATTTGAATAACATCAATGACCTTCTCTAACACACAATATTAGTTGCCCAGGCGCCAGGAAAGTTAATTGGCTTAACTAAAGTCTTTTTAATTCTATATCCAAGATGTCCTGGAAATCGAAGGCAATCAATGAATGAGTCTGCAAGATCCATAACAAGCTTAGAGCTAATACTATTTGCAGCTGCTCAAGTGGTTTCTGTACTTACAGAGCCAAAAGCTAGAATAAGTGTTAGGACCTGCATCTGAATCAATCTTTAACTCCATCAACTCCAAACTAAATACCCAGCACCAATTTATAGCACAGCTGGACCCAGGCTTTTCCTTGGGGATTGTGGAGAACCATGGTGAGAGCATGCTGAACAGTCATCAACCCGCCCTCCCTCCTCTTGGAAGGAAGAGATGAAGGCTAAGTCTCCCTTCTGTGTTGGAAATCTTCCTTTGTAATAAGGTTGGGTCAATTCTGATACAGAATTCCCTATTGCTGATATCAAAGGCTAAGAAAAATGACTCATCACATTAGTATCCTTCATAAAAATTCCCTTGCCTTGCATTTACCCATAGGGGGGCCACAGATGCTCTAGGAATTTCAGCAGGAAATCCCCTCCCATTTTACCCACCAATAGAGCCCCAGAGATGAAGTTCTTTCAGCACTGAGATGCAAAACCATAATCCAAGTCCTCTAGGAATTTAGATGTCACCAGCTTCTATGAGGTGACTTCCTGACATACTTCACCAAGCCCAGCACACCAGGATTTTTATTTAATATCTTAAAAATCAGTATTACAATCTGAAAGAAATTTAGAAATAACTCATTTCAGAGGATGCTAACTCAAATGTCTCCACAACCAGATTTGTCATATCAGGTGAGAAAACTGAGCCATTCTGGGACCTGAGACAAAAGACACAGCTTCTATCCCATTCTAAAGGGCAGTCCCGTTCCAGTGTCTGCTGGGCTATGTGAGGTGAAGGGCACCATCTGTTGGGAGAAGCCAGAATCTGTTTTTTAGCTTTCAAGTATCCATTCTTTTCAACACTCTGGGGTCCCAATACAAAATATTTCTAAACATCTTCCTCCTATTCATCTTCACATGAGGAGGAGACAGAACATGGACGCACATCTCTCACAAGGCAGCCATACACCAGACAGTGTGAAGACCACTTCTGGTCATCCACCACTAAGCCTTGTAGTAGGCACTGTTATTATGTCCAGTGTAATATAAAGCAGAGGCACCAAGAGGGCAGAAATCAGGCCGGGCCAGTAGTGGACAGACACCTTCCTGGTTCACAAGGTCCCAACCAACGAGGACAAAGTCAAGGGCCTCCTCACATCCTTACCATTTGGGGTTTCCTGGTTATGCAGGAGTTCAGAACCTGAGGCCACCTTCCTCTAGAGGTCCCCATGAATGACCAAAAGCACTTGATTCCTCAAGCATTTAGGATTCCCAGGTATGGAAAAGAGATCCTAAAGATGAGGACTCTGGGCAGTTGAAAAAAAAAAAAACCCACACATTCTCTAAATAGGATTTTTTCACAAGATAATTCTAGAGTACTAGGAAATGTTAACTAAGTTCTCTCTCTCTCTCTGTCATGAGTGTATGAGCATACATGCGCACACATGCACAATCACTATGTCACCAATATTTTTTCTCCTAAAGTACTTAGGAAATTAATCAACACACCATTCCTTACTCTTATTATCCTGCCATGATATGCCTTTAATTCTATTAACTCTGCCCTCTTGCTGCCTTTAAGATGGGGATGGGGCAGACTTGGAGTGGCTGCTCTGGCATTTGGTGAAGCCTAAGGAACCTTCTCAAATGTTATTTTCAGTGCAAAATAAAGATAAAACATAGGAAGGAAACCAATTACATTGAAATTCAGCTTGCAAAATGTTTAAAACATGAATTTGTGATGTAGTCACGCCGCCATTTGGTCATCGGCCTATAAAATAACAAGGACCCCTGGGGAGCCTCTAGCTGCCATCATCACCCATGTCGAGGCTAAGCACTGAGAACAAGGTGGTACCTGCAGCCACTTGGATGTGATATGAAAATATCTGTCATTTCCATCGGTGACAAAGTCACAGGTACTGCTGTGTAAGATACCTTGTAAGATAAAGTAATAAATTTCAGTTACAGGTAAGTGAAAAAAAAGATGCCATTTTTTTTATCATCTAAGTTCAAGGCCCCTTGAATTTCCTCCAACACTGTGGACCCAGGTGAAGCACCCCTATGCCCTATCTAAGAACAGCAAGAGGTCCCAGGCAAGGTCCCTGGACGTGTAGGCAGTGACTGGGCACCTACCCCTGCTCACAGGCAGCATCTTTGTAAGTATAGATCACAGTTTCTTATGAATTTCTCTGAGTGCTCTGTTAATACATGATTTCTCAGATAGACAGGGGAAGGGGAGACAACAAGCTGGAAACAATATTTATCTCAAGCCATGGTTGCAGAGCAGAATTAATGGGAACTATAATTCCCCCTATACACTACTGGGTTATTAGAATTCTTCACAAAGAGTACACATGTATGTATCATTTGCGTGATTCAAAGTCCATGAAATGTTGAGTTCAAAGAAATCTACAATCACTGATATAAAAATATAATAAACGCTCATAATGTGCAAAGAACAGTGTGACTAACCCAAGGGTTTACACACGAGACATGGATAAAGCCACCCAGAGGACAAGCTTGGCTTTTGTCCACAGCTACTAGGTGACTATGTCAAATATATTTCACCCAGTGTGCATGCAACTAAGTACTATCATAGAAACCTGCTCGTGAGGTCTCACTAAGTGAAGTACATTGCATTCATAATGCAAACACAGAGTGGAAGGCATGGGGCAGGGCCACAAGAGCCTAGCCATGGCTAAGCTATGGTGGCAGAATTTGGGATGAGTTTTTCTAGTTTTCTAAATTTGTTTTCCAATATTGCTTTCAAATGAGAAAAGTAATATCTAAGATAGAGAAAATATAGAAAGGGAAGAACAGATTCAAAAACAGGCAGCCCCAGTGCCCATGTTTTAACCACTAATAACTCTCCTAAAAGACTTGAAAGTAAAATGAGACGTTTTCTTATTATTAAAGCAATGCTTTCATTGTAGCAAGAATAACCAGGGATGGATATGAGCAAATAGAAGAAAACAAAAAACCCTTAATGCCATTTCCCCCAAAGAGTTGTCCTTTGCATTATATTCTTACAGATTTTCTTTTCTTAATGTAAGACAAGTATAACTGTTTTTTCATAATCAAAATGAGATCATCCTATACATGCCGATGGGGTATATTTTCAAATTATTTCCAAGAAAGTTTAAGTACAAAATAGACCATCTTTCAGATAACCAAGATAAATAAGGAACCACAGGGACCCCTCAGCCCCAAGGCCCTTTTTTTTTTACTTACCTGGGACTCTAAGGTGGGGCCTGGTCACATAATAATATATGGACTCCTCATCAAAGAGGGGAGGTAGATTTAGAGCAGTGGGTCTCAAACAGGAATGACTTCATCCCCCGACAACTTCATCCCCCAAGGTCAGTTGGCAGTGTATAGAGAGACACTTTGGGCTTTCAGCATGGAAGGGGGGAGCTGCTACTGGTGTTTAGTGGGCACAGGCCAGGGGTGCTGCCAAACATGCTACAAAGCACAGGGCTGTTTCCCACAGTAAAGAATCTGCCAAATATGCTGAAGTGCATAAGTTGCAAAGGCACAGGTCATAGAATCATTTTTAAAACTGAATGTATGTAACCCAAATCCTGGTGACCATCAAGCCCAATCTCCCTCCCGAAACAGAACTGTTCAAGACAGCTCAGCTAGTGGCCCCGGGCTCACCAGGGAGAGGCTCGAGCTGCCCCACTGCTGGGCAGCACTAACAACAGAAAACGTTCTCAACCTTAGCTCGCTCTGCTGCTCTGTAATCTCTGCCCATAGAACCCAGCCATAGTGTCTAGATATACAGACCAGGCCTCACCCTGTCTTGAAATACTTTGAGTGATGGAGGAGGCCCACTGGCTGGGGTGAGAACATGGACTGTCTGCCTCCATTGGAACCCAACTCCACCACTTATTTTCCATGTGTCCGTGGAGAAAGTGTCATATTTTCTGCCTCAGTTTCCTCATATGAAAAATGGAGGTAATAACAATAGCTTCATGGGGCTACTGTGATGATGTGAGCTTGTCTCTATGAATTGCTTAAAGCAGTGCCTGATACCCTCTGCCACCAATGCCTTTTTTTTTCCCAGACTAAATATATCTCCCTGGGCCATAAGGTGATATGGACTCTAGACCCAAGTCCTCATCCTGCCTAAGCATTCCCATTTGTCCCCCTTCCCCTGCAAACCTGCTGTCTGAATCTTCAGGACTACACTGTTGCACCAATGGGTCTGAGTATAGCAGTGCCAAAAGCAGTTCTGTCTTCTCTGCACCCCACATTCAGTGTCCGATATTGTACCCCAGATACCATGAGCTCTGGGGCAGCCACTGCCCCCCTTCACCTGGTATGGCCAGAGAGCCAGGCCTCTGAGGACTGCCTGGCATACAGTGGGCACACCAGAAAACCAGTGAGTTGCACGGGGAGAAAGAGTCAAGGAAATTTCAGAGAGAGGTAAGTTTTTAGTTCAGGGCCTCTTGGAGGAAACTGCCCTTAGACGGGTTCTTACACAAGGACCAGTGAATGGTGGAAAAAAAGAAGAGTTCCTGGATTCCTGGACCAGAGAATATGAAGTTGTTGATGGAGCTGACAGCAGGTGACTGACTTTTCACCTAAAATCAATCACCTAATCAACCCTTCCAGCAGTTGACAATAGCTGTGCATGTACTGTGAGTGAGGCCTCCTGCTGAGTGTTTCCAAGTATCACTGCCCTCCCATAACACTTTCCGAGAGAGGTGAGAAGATGGAGGCTCCCAGACCAAGACCCTGGTGTGGGCACCATATCTGAAATTTCAAAGGGTCACCAAAGGACACAGATGCCAGTAAGACACCTCCTAGCTTGGGGCTGTGTGTGGACACACTGTGCGTAGAAGTCAGGTGTGAGTGCACAGCCCCAGGGAGAGACTTTTCACATGTCATTTTTTAGCAGAATGAGAAACTTTTGAATTAATTTCTTCTCAGGGAACAAACCCACAAAGCAGGATCCGTTTGGAAATCTAGTACAATAAGGGAAAAAAAAAAAAAAACCAAACATGATTTCAACAAGCTCATAGCATTACCAAGAACAACTATCAAAATAAGTCAACTACTGATTATCCTAATAATATATTTTATACCAGATACTGTGCTAAGTGACTACTTCATAGAGCAAAAACAATATACTCTCTCCCCTCATCGAACATAGAGTCTACTAGAAGTGTTAACCAAATAGAAGCATAGAACACATGTGCCAAACTGCTAGGGTTCCAACAAGGGAGACCTAAATTAGACTAAGACAAAAGACATCTAGCGAATCCTCTCACCCTCCCGCGAGTTTGGCCTATACCCCGGTTCATAAATAAATAAATAAATAAATAAATAAATAAATAAATAGATAGATAGATAGATAGATAGATAGATAAAGCTTAAAAAAAAAGAAGACATCTAGAGGGATTGAAAGCATGAGGACATGCCCAGATTGCTAGGAGGCCATGGAACAAGGACAGCACCGGAAATGAATGAGATCACACACAGTAACAGAGTGCAGGAGGCAAAAGGAGGTGAGGGGAGAGATGGGTGTCAGCACCCAGCCCCAGAAAATGCCTCCAGGTACCACTGGCTGGAGGAGAGAGTGGAGGGGAGGACGAAGGACACCTGCATGAAGGGGAGGGAGAGGGTGGGACATCAATCACCAAGCTGACCCACCCTGAAGCTCACTGGTTCATGGGCACAGTCTCCTCATCTAACTAGATCTTGGGAAAGACAATCTTGTTTTGAGTTTTTCAAATTACTCACAGGCTATTAGAAGGTCCTGGAAGGTGGGTGAATGTATATGTGGATGAAGTGAGCATGCCCAGCTGCAGTGACGCTGGTGGTGAACAGCCTAGACAAACTAAGCTCAAGGTCAAGGATTAGAAGAGCCACCAAACGGGCCCCTCAGAAGTTTTTTCACGAAAGCTCAGAAATACTCTGACAAGTGCATTCTGCTGAAAAACATCACCTTCCATATACTCAAAAGACATGGAGGGGAATTCTGTCTACAAATAAGTTGTTTTTATGGGCTGATGAGGGTGTGGAGTAGACAGAAACCCTCCTGCCCTTGGCGGGAATGTAGACTAGTCCAGCCTTTATGGAAACGGGCATGGAAGTTCCCAAAACATTAAAAATAGATCTACCACATGGTCCAGCAACCCCATACCTAGGACCTTAACTGAAGAATACAAAATCATTCATTGAGAGGGTTGTATACACTCTCATGTTGACACACAACTTATAATAGCCAAGTTATGAAACAACCCAAGTGCCCAAGACAGATGCATGGATAAAGAAGATGTGGTGTATATACTCAAAGAAACGCTACTCAGCTATTAAAACAAAAAGATGAAATCTTGTCATCTGGGACAACTTAGATAGAACTGGAGGGAATGATTGTGCTAAGTGAAACAAATCAGAAGAAGAAAGGCAAACACCAGATGACTGCACTTATATGTAGAAGATAAAAAACAAAGTAAAAGAACAAACCAACCAAAGTCTGGAAATCTGACTGCAGAACTGGGGTTACGGAAAGGGAGGGTGAGAATGGGGAGTACCTGGGGAGGATCCTGATGCACTAAGGTGGGGGGTTGTTGGTGCTTTGGTGGTGGTGTGGGCACTTAGATCTAAACAAGTGTGAATCTATACCCATAGAACATATACAGGGTTATAAACAGGGTTGTAAACCAACGTTCCCTCAATAAAAAAAAATTAAATTTTAAAAAGATGTTTATAAAACAGACTCCTGAGCTATACCAACCACTTCCAAATGTCCATTCCTCAGCTCTTGTGGAGATTTAATATCACAGAGGCCGCACATCAATTTTACCACACCTGAGAGATGCTGAAATTGTTCTCAGCAGAGAAATTGTCAGGATGGAAGCCTTAGCTGAAAGATTTTACCAGCGAAAAGAGAATGTGCTGTTCAAGTGCATCGCTTTGGTGTAAATTGAATACAAGACAAAAGGTTTTCAGTAAACCTGACTTGGTGCAGTTAGACTCCGTTGCTAACTTGAACATAAGAGACCAGAAATCAAAAAAAAAAGTGACAAAGTGAGACAAGAACTATCCAAGTCTTTCCTTTTATTTTCTGCACAGGCTTTTGCAGTTCAATTATAGAAAAGCATTTTCTTTTCTCCCCTTGAATTACATACTCTGTAATGTACATCGAATCTACATAAGAAATCTTAAACAATGGTCAGGTGGGAGACATTTGTCTGGGGAGTCACATGACTCCTCTTTTCCAAACATGGGTTGATCCAAAAACAATATAGTTCCAAGGAAATCATCCTTCCTGCTCCTCCCCCAAGTCGGGAATGTGTGTGTCCATGTGTGTCTCTGTGTGTGTCCATGTGTGCATATGTGCACAGTGTTTCATGTGAATACAGAAGGATAAAATGTGGGAATAAAGACAATTAGAAAATGTACAGGAAATGAAGGACTAGCTCCATGGGTCAAATGACCAAGATTTATTTGGAAAACGCTAACAGATGTAGTAGGTTTGCAATTTTAATAATAGTGAATAATTTCCTATTAAAATTATTATCTGCTAAGTGTTTTCTTTTTCTTTTTTATATCTCTGAACATAAATAATTATAACTTACAATAAAGAGAACCATTCGCCCAATGAGCCATTAAAAATAGGAATTGATGACAATGATGTTATTGGTCACACTTGTACCCAGAAAACAGCAGCCTAATCAAACACAGAATAATCAGATATCCATTTCCTATATTAATGGAAAGTGGGGGAAAGAGGCATGAATAAAAGAATAGCAGTAGGGGATTGGGGTTAAGTCAAGGGTCAACACTCACTGTCACTTTTGTCTCCTACCAACCTCAGTCCCCTCTCCCTTCCCCAGCACAGCCTTTATCTGGAGACAAAAAAAAAAAAAAATCAATAATCCTTTGTGAATTAATGAGTTAACTATCCAACCCAACATTCTCTGGAAGGGTCAGATACAGGAATCCAGGCCAGGGCCAATTCAGCGTTCACCATGTGGCAGAGATTGCCCTCGCATTTCCTACATTGAGTCCCTCACCAGGACATTGCACCCAATAAAACCTCCATCGGGTTTACTGCCATGTCAGCTGTCAACAGACAAGATGAGTTCCATGATATTCCTGTGAAACCAGTGGAGATGCTTTTGTGAAACTCGGGTGAAATACAAGAGGTAAAAAGTGAAATGAGCAATTATCTAATGCAAAGCTCTTTCTGAAAGTTTAAGAAAAAAATTATCTTTGCTTCTGGTTCCAAATTATTCTCACTAAATTTTAAACCAATTCCTTTGATTAGAGGGGAAATCCTCTGAAATACTGAAGTAGAAAAACAGTGCACCTGAGACATACAGAGATGAATGCGGGGAGAGAGAGAGGCCTGGCAACCATTTTATAGAAAATACACCATTCCATGCTCATCAGCCATAAGATTTTTATTGCAGGCATAGCTTCACGGGGTAAAAACCAGCAACAAAACACTTACAGGTTTCAATTACCAAATATTTATCTTCCAAATAAATCTTGTGTCTTCTAACCCTTACAGAAAATCGATTTGTTAATTCACTTCTATTTTATTCCATAATGTCTCCTTTGTTAATCCTCTATCCCCAGGGGATCCTTTTCAAATCTTGTCACTTATCCTTTACTGAAAATGTTTCCACTTCTGAATTCGAGGTGAATGTACTTAATAAACAAGCCCTGAATTTATCTACCTTTTCTTGCATTCTTTTTGTGTTCCATGGTCTTTCCCCTTAATTGAATGCTGTTCCATTTCCTTGTAATCACCATACTTCCATTAATCCATTCAACTTTCATTAAACACAGTGGTGGGCTACATAAGGTCAACCAGAAAAAGAAATAAAAATTGGAACATCAACCAAAAATGGAAAGTGAAAATTAACTTTCAAAATGTGATGTGCACATGGGTTTAAGAAGTATTTGATATAAGGCAAACGCTCTTCTTGCTATCCAGAGTTCTGGACCAAGAGGGTGATGAGTGGCCTGTAGCTTCTTCCTCATCTTTATCATGTTTCAGTTAGGGTGCCAAGCACTGACTTGAAAAAGATAGGGAATCACATATCTGTATGTCAAGAAGTATGAATTTCATGACTTTCAATACAAACCAAGTTTTCCCAAAAGTCAATGACATATCCGAAGTTCCATGTCACAATGCCCCATGTCGTGGGGAGACTGCCAGACTTGCAGAGGCTAATGACTGCTCCAAACTTCTCCCCACAAGTGGCAAGTCTGGATCCAGACCCAAAAGGAGGACTTCTAAGCCCCTCCAACCTCTTTCTTTCTTTTCCCCAAGGAATCAATCTGAAAGCTGAGTCAACTCCATTTCTGCTTTATGACCCTTCATTTCACGTATCAGAGTTTTAGAAGCAAAGCACTTTTTGCATTGTCCAAAAGTTATTGCACGTGTCCCAAGCACATGCCAGGTATAAGTGCCATAAATGATCCAGGGAACAATAAATACCAAGTCAAGAAAAGCAATGCAGGTCAGATGATCTTGCCTTCATCGGATTTGTACCTTTGGCTTTTTCTTTTAAAAGTTCCTTCTCTCGATTTGCCTTCAACCCTCCCTTTCCCCAGACATCTATTCCTCTATCAACACCCCCAATCAATACCTACTGCCTGTAGGAAGTATCCTCATCCCTCAGGGAAAGACTTTGGTTGAGCTTACTAATATTTACTCTTTGGCATAGTGGTTTATCTTCCCAGTGAGAGCCAGATATCACAGCACTTGACATATTTTAATATGTGTACAATTCCCTGATGATTTTGTTAAAATGCAAATTCTGATATAGATCTGGGGTGGGACCAGGGATTCTGCATCTCCAACAAGTCCCCAGTGCTAATGATGTTATTTGGTCCATGGACAACAATCTGAGTTGTAAAGGAGAGAGACTGGAATTTATCTCTACCTCCTCTGTGCATGAGGCATCAGAAGAGAGGGATAATAGGAGAGACTCACAGAGGGAATAAACAATAATAATTCCTTCCTAGGTAGGTCAGAAAACTTAGTGCTGCCATTTATCCAGTATCCTTTTTGTTTTTTTAACATTCAGCATTAATAAGATAGCCTAATTAACAAGATAGCCTAATTCCTGATTTAAGAAGAAGAAACATATGAACTCAAGGCTTCATTCTAACTTCAAAGTGATTTCCCACCATATTCAATAGACTCAAAAGGTGACATCATATTTGGCATGTCAAGGAGCTCAGAAGTTAAAAACAACAGGTGAGAAAACACAACACAACATTCGAGGGGAAAATAAATGAGGATGTCAATGTTCTCTGTAATTCATGGCTCCAACATGCTGACTCTTTTCCCTAAGCATCAACTGGGCTATGAAATAACAAAACTGCATCAGTCCTGAACACTCCGCTAGGACTCTTCAGGAGGCTAATAATAATAATAACAACAGTAACCACAGCAGCTGCAGCAGCCCCAAGCTGAACTGAGCATCCCCGTCCCAGGCACCATTCTAAGGGCTTCACATTAAAAAAAAAAAAAAAAAAAACACAGTTTAATCCCACAACAACTCCGTGAAATAGCTACTACTATCACTTGCATTTTAAGAAAGAACAACCTGGGCCTATGAGGGATGCCATGATTTGCCACAAGGTCACAGAGCTGGTTCCTAGCAGGGCAGATTTGAACCCAGGCTGTCTGGCCCCTAAGCATGTGTTGTGTAAGAGACACAATGCCAAAGTCATTTCAAAGTAAAAGAAAAGGTGAACTGAGAGACAAATTCAAAGACCTGGCCACAAACTCCACAGAAGCAGAGAGGTAGTCCCTGGTGCAGGCACCTTGAAAGGTGCCAAAATAAGTCCACAGTTGCAGGCACAAGCCCAGCTCTGCTAAAGTCAGCTCCATTGTGGGGTGTCCGCTGATCTCCCATCTTATTTGTGTGCCCCTTACTTTGCATGGAACACATTCCTTTTCTTTTTCTCCACAATACAATTTGTCTCTCTCTCACTTGGCTTTTTAGTTAAAAACAAGAGAGATGAAGCTTGAAACCTAATTAAGGAAATGGCCCGTGTACAAAGAAAACAGCCAGGGATCATTATTCAAACAGCAGCCTCTCTTTTTATTTTTGAGAGAAAGCTAATGACTGCTCTGCAGCCCAGTGGCCTCTATATCATATCGTGTACACATCCCGTTATTAGAGGATAATGCCAGCAATTGGAAAACACGGGGAATAAAAGCATGCACAGATTCCTGTTCTTGCTTAAATGCTGTTTTGATGATTTAAAATAAAGACAAATGTTATCCTGGGAAATGTAGAACTCCCCATGGCCAAACCCATCCATCTTGTGTTAGTAAGATTCCCTCTCCACCAAACCTGGGTCTGCATGATGGGGGCCCGAGGGCAAGAAATGAGAAAGCAACAAGACTGATTGTACCTTGCTGTGAAACTGCTACACCAGAGTGGCTGCAAAGGGGAGAGGGAAGGGAGGGAAAGGAAGAAAGTAAAAAAGCAGTCCTCTGGAAAGCAGTAAAAAAAAAAAATCTGCCCCCAGATTTTGCCAAAATCTGTTCACTTCCAAGCATTCCAATCTCGAAGTTCAATTCACTCCCGTGCCTCTCCTTCAATGCTCCAGGCACCTTCCCAATGTCCCTCAGCCTCACCGTGCCCTTTCATCCCTGCACATGACCCCTGGACACATGCTCTCTGAAGTCAGGACAAGAAGAAGACCCAGCCCAAGGAATCTCCTCTGCCTGAAGCCCTTATCTGTCCTCTTGCCCATCTGGCTCTTGCATTCTAGCCACACTAAACTCCTTCCTCTTCTGTCAAAGCCATTCCTTGAGTCTAAGGAAGTAAGTCCCACAAAGTTCACTATATGTGGGATACTCTATGTGCCCCACACACCCCCATCACTGACCTGTCTTCTGTAAGACAGGGCTAGCCTGGGACACTCCCCTTCACAAAGCCTTCCTTGCACCCCCAGTCCAGATGAAGCCCCCACCGTGCACTCTTGGGGACCCCATTCTTCTACCATAACCCTTGCCACCCCACCCAGGTTTTGGGATATTGTGAAAAAAAGCTGCTATTGTAAGCAATGACTGAAGCCAAAGACTGTTACAGGTGGTGCCCCCTGGAGGAGGAAGGGGTTGCTGTTAAGGATAGATAGCGCCAGGGAAAATACCAAAAAAAGTATTGCATTTTGGGGTGGAGTGAAATATAAGTGACTGCAGACAGGAGCAGAGTTTCATTCAGTCTTCATGATTCAGTGTTTGAAATTCAGCATTTAAAGATATTCAGTGTTCCAGATTCAGCATCTCAGAATTAAGTGTTTGAGATTCAGCATTTAGATTCAGCATTTGGGATTCAGTGTTTTCAGATCTTCAATGATTTTGGGGTCAGTGATTCTGGCCCCCACCATGTCAATTTTCCAGAAAGCTATTGTGGGCCTCTGAAGGTGAAGGCCTTCAGCAGCTAACCTCAGAGAGGAAACGTTTGGAGGCTTTGCAAGTAGCCAAGCAACAGAAACTGGTCCCAGTTTTGCTGCAATTGCAGCCTGGCCGAGAAGGTGAAGACCCAGAGCCAGGCGCCTTGCTGAGCTGCATGGGTGTAGCCATCAGTCATCTCATTTGGCCCTTGCAGCTGCTGTTTTGAGTGTCACTTGTCTGGTGACGTGCTGGGCATCTCGTCAGATCCAGGAGTATCTCTTGTTGTGTCTTCTGTTGTCTTTGTGAGTTGGAATCCAGCCTACAGTCTGGCTGCTGTGTGTCCTCAGTGGCAGGAAGACGCCATTTTAGCTGCTTTTGTTTGGGACTTAAAAACATTGGATACTGCTTCAGGTGAGGTAAACGACCATTTTTGGCCCCAGCAACTCTTTGTTTTTCCCTGGTTTGTTAAATAAATCTCATTGTTGTTGTTCTCTGAGCCTGAGTAGTCTTGTGATTGTGTGCATGGGTGAAGAACTCAGACAGTGACCAGTAAACTATTTGGGCAGTCTCCTCGGCCAGTTTTAGTGCCCCCTGCTTCCCTGTATCATTTTGTATGGAGGTACACATTTTATTCACATACACCTTTATGATCTACTTGTTCAGTGTATCACTATTAATAATGTCAAATATACTCAGTACTGTCTTTTGTTAATGCAGCCATGTTATTCCAGGATATTGAAGGGACATTACTTGTTTAACCACGACTTTATTTGGAAAGATCTTTTACTCTGAGAGACAATTCTCCAAAGAACATTCTCCTCTTATTCTGATTTTAGGAAAAATACTGAGGCAGGAATCTAAGGACTATTTTCATTCAGAAGCTCTGCTATTGAGGGAATTTTCTCCCAATCAAGTTGATTTTTATACTTTCTTCTCACACTGAAATTGTTTGTTGAAACAGAGGTGTTCACTGCTTGGAATATTAGATCTAATCATAATTAAAAGACATTTTTAATAAAATTTGTTCCTGAAATAGATTTATTTTGAAATTATTCTAGGTTTATAGAAAACTTGCTAAGGAAGTTGAGTTCACATATCCTTTCATCCAGCTTTCTTTAATGTCCCATTACACTTACTTGTGGAACATTTGCAAAACTAAAAAATTAACATTGGTATAAAACAATGAAGTTTTTTATGAGTTCAAAGAAAAAATGAGGAAAAGTTTTCATGCAGTAGACATCTATGAAAACGATCATCTCAGATTCGCAGTGGTAGGAAAATAGCAATCTCTTTCTCTGGGAATCTGTATATATCCAGAAACCCCTCTGGTGTCAGAAGTTCAAGAGCTACACTACCATCATCGGTTTCCACAATGTACAAAGGGCATATGACACACCAGTGATTCATCCCAACTTGTAGAACTTTTCACACAAATAACATTTGCTTTCTGATGACTGATTAAATTACATTCTAGAACATCGCTCTAAACATTTATTTTTAAGAGAATGGCACACTGAGTGAGCCACTAACACAATTTCTTGTTCTTGTGATTAATACTTCCCTAAGAAACTACCTGCATTATCACTTACCTCAGGAAATGCAAATTACAACCCCAATGAGATACCACCTATGAGAATGGCCCATATCAAAAAGACCAGAAACAACAAGTATTGGTGAGGATGTGGAATAAAAGGAACCCTCTCAGATTGTTGGTAGGAATGTAGATTGGTCCACCCCTGTGAAGTACAATATGGAGGTTTCTCAAAAGATTTTATTTTTTTTATTTTTTCAAAGATTTATTTATTTATTTACACAAGAACTGGGGTACAGGTCAGAGGTGCAGGAGGGTGAGAGAATTCACCTGAGACAGAGTAGGGAGCAGAACAGGCAGACAGACTGAAGGCACTGCTGGGCGGAGCAGCAGTCTGCCACGCCATGTGGGTTTCTCCCTGGCCAGCCGAGAATTGAACCCATGCTGCAGAGGCTGAGGACAGCTTCACAGCGTGGCACTCAACCACTGCGCCACTGGGGAGGCCCTCTCAAAAGATTTTAAATGGATATACTGTATGACCCAGCAATTCCACTCCCAGAATACAAAAACACTAATTTGAAGGGAAATATATACTCCTGTGTTCACCACAACATTATTTACAGTAGCCAAACTATGGCAACAACCTAAGTGCCCAAATATAGATGTGTTATATATAGTGGAATACTTCTTAGCTATCAAAAAGATGAACTCTTGCTATTTGAGGCAACATGAATGGAGCTGAAGGGGATTCTGTTAGGGGAAATAAGGCCGAAGAAGAAAATCAAATATCAGATGGTGCCAATTATACATGGAATATAGAGATACCAAATAAAAAGTCAGATAAAGCCAAACGAACAACAAATCCTAGAAAGTTGACTACAAAACTGAGGCTACAAGAGGATTAAGGGAATGAAAAAAGGTGAGAACAAAGTGGGGAGGGAGTACCATGGACCATGGGAATGGACTGTGGGAGCTTTGGTGATGGTTGTGCTATACTAACAACAATAAAAGGGGAGATCCTATCCCTCTAGAACACAGTAACAATGTAAACCAATGTCACCTCAACAAAAATAAATAAGTAATCTAAACTCAAGATATTTATTATTAAACACCTTTTCTGGTATTTAACATTCAAATAAAATAACCCATAAACCCAGCCTTCACATTGTCTGTGACCAAAAACACTGCCTAACATTCTGGGTCACCAGTGGAGGGAGGGACTGAAAGTCTATCTCTTTCTATCCAGAGGAAGGATTCTGACCTGAGGGGGGTTGGGGGGGGCAGGGAAGGATTGACTCCAGAATAGTCAACAGCTGGCATCCTGCAAGGATTACAACCCAGGACTCGGGATAACTGGACTGGCATCGTTCCCATGATGACTCCACCTTCCCTATTAATTCTCTTTGGACAAGGTCTCTTCTCAATGAAATTCTGCAATCTGTATCCTATAATTACAATCGCATTGCTAAATCCTGCTATCTCAAAGCCCAAATCAACCTTTTTTAAGGCAAAATTAACTTAGTGTCACATAAAGCTATAACATCCTCATCACCAAACTGCCTCATCACAAGGGAAATTTTCCCTGAAAAATAAAGACCTGTTTTACATTGACCTCACTCCCTATTTAATAACACACTTGAGCCCAGAAGCACAGACAATGCTAACCACAATGGTATGTTTTGTCATCTAGCTAATAATGACCATAATCAACTGCAAAAAAGCCAAAACTGAAAGTTGATGCTTGCCCCGGAGGGCTAATTCCTAGAGAAAGTGATGTCTCTTACTTTGCAAACTACTTCCATTTCATAACATGTATGAAAATTCAGGGTATAGTTACATTTATTTATTTTTGTATTTATATCTTTTACATCACTGTGTATTCCCCGTAAAATTCCCACCACCAGTTCACCTGTGAAACATCACCATAGTCCCTTGTGCTCTTCTCTCCCCTGTTTTGATCCCTTTCCCCCCCTCAAAGAATGTCTCTTATTTATGGTTGCCTGCTAGCTTTGTTTTTATTATTATTGTTATTATTATTGTCATTATTATTTTTTTCCTGATCCCTTATTTGTTTCCCCTATATTTCTCCTTTAAGTGAAACCATTCAATATATTTCTTTTTCCTTCTGGCTTATTTCACTGAGCATGATCCCTTCTAGCTCCATCCATGTTGCTGTGAATGGCATGATTTTAACTTATTTGATTGCTTAATAGTATTCCATTTTTTGTATACACCACATCTTCTTGATCCAGTCATCTATTTTTGGACATTTGGGTTCTTTCCATACCTTACCTATTGTGAATAATGCTGCAATAAACATAGGGGTGCAGGTATCTTTTTGAATTAATATTTTTTGTGTCCTTTGGGTAGATTCATAAGAGTGGAATTGCTGGGTCATATGGAAGCTCCATTTTTAGTAGTTTGATGACCCTCCACACAGCTTTCCATAGTGGTTAGACCAGTTTGCATTCCCACCAGCAGTGTAGGAGAGTTCCTTTTTCTCTACATTCTCACCAATATTTTTTTTCCTGCTTTTTTAGGTGTGCCATTCTTGCTGGTGTAGGTGGTATCTCACTGTGGTTTTGATTTGCATTTCCTGATTATAAGTAATGTGACTTTTAAGTCATTATACTATAGGTTCATGAATGACCATTGTCCCCTCACAGCCCAGCACACAGATTGTGATTTCAGAATCTAGAGGACAGTGTACCTGTAGGCCAGACATTTCTTTTCCTAGATCATTTCGGATGTCTACTAAGGCACATGACACTAACATGACCATGCCTACGTTTCCCAACTCCTCAGCTCCATGGAATGTCCGCACCACGTGTGTCTACATTGATCCAGCTGCTCTTCACATGGTTTGTTACTTCACTGATGGCTACCACCCAGAGGGGCTATTAGCGTATCAACCCGTCTTCGAAGGTGGCCAACTTGCTTCTGTTTACTTCTTCCCAAAGTCTAATTCTCCGTACCTCTGTTAGTTTATTACAAAACTCATAGTGTTCATTGAAAAATATTATAGGTAATATACATATAAAATCCTATGATAAGCCCACCAACCTCCCACCCTCTACCAAAAGGAAATATCTACAACAAAGCAATATTTTGATATGTGTTCATTTTTCCTTTATATTGAACATATGTTTTAACAACTAGTACTGTAGCATATATGCCACTTTGCGAAGTATTTTCTTATATACTTATAGATCTTTATTTCCATGTCAATACATATTTTTGCTGTTACCATTGCTTTTGTTAGTTGTACTTTGATTTGCTGAAAACACCTAAGGAATAAATCCTGATTAATATTTTAAATGTTGAGAAAGAGAGCGCACAATGTGAGGTAAGAAAGCCTCCCTCAGGTGCTATTTGGTGAGCAGTGTTAACTCCAGTCAAGAAGACAAGGCAGAAACCCCCTGTCTGGGGGCACAGAAGACCCACTGGCATTGCATGTCCTGCAGGGGGAAATATCCATTCCAAAATGCGGGGCAACTCTATCAAGTCACACTCCCCTCACCTCCTAGTTTGCTACATTAATACAGAGCTTAAGTTTCTCATTCGCAGCTTTAGTCTTATACTTTATGTATATATGCATATATATGTAAGCCATATAGAGTTATATCGGAATTCATTTATACTTATAAATATAATTATGAGTATATACATACATATAATTTATTTATTCCTAGCAAGAACATGTGGAGGAAAGGCATCTATAGAACATAACTACACCTACTGGATGTTTGTGTGTTCTGAGGTGGCACTGCCACATGCGTTCTGTGGGCACACGTCTGTTTGTGCAGTTCTCACTCAGCAGTTTAAGGGATGAAGAATCACCTCATGACAGGGTTGCAATGCTCATGTGAGCTCTCAGGTTTAGTCCTGCCTTCCCTCCTCAGAGCCCAGCCATCCTCTCTCCTCACAGTCAACATGACCCAGGAAGGGAGAGGAACAAGGTTACCAGCCTCCCTGCAGGATCCACCTGTGTGCTTTGGCTTCTGGATGCACTAGGGGAAAGATTAGTAGTGTGACGATCAAGACAGAAGTACAGTGATGCTTTCTTGTTTCAGAAGTCATGGCACATCCCTGGGGCTCAGCGCCAGCAGGAGGGGACACTGCTCCTGATGCTGTTTTGTTCTGTCCTGTTCTTCCCAGACCTCACTGAGACTGGCGGGTTACCCATGTGCACCGTCAGACTTCCTGCAGCCCCCCACAGTGCCACCTCTCCCTCTCAACTCCAAGCTATACTGGAGCCACAGACTCATCCAGGACTCATTTGCACATGTCTGAATATGCCCCCACCAGTGTGGATCCTGGAGATAGGAATGCACAAGATACCCAAGACCTTGCCCTCTGGGAGTTTACAGCCTCCTGAAGGAAGAAAATAAGAGAGTGGTGAGGGAATTCCAGGATGTGCAGAGAGTTTCTGGGACTGGAGGGTCACATGGGGCTTCCCTAGGGAAGTGCTGTCTCAGCTGGGACCCCAAGGATAAGCAGCAGTCAGTTAGGTGAGATGAGCAGGAATAAGAGAGAATGCAGAAAAGAGCAGTGATGTGAAGATAACAGGCAAGAGACTGAAGAGCACAAGAGAACAAGTGGTTGGGGAAGGCTGGGATCCTTGAGTGCCATCAGGAGCTGTTGTGATGCAGGCACAGTCCAGACCAGGACTTACAAGATCTTGGCTTCCATGTCACCTCCTCTTGGAGGCCTGCCAGGACTACTTGCCTCTTTTCTCCCTCCCTTAGCACAGTTTTTATGGACTTCACAGCCCTTCCACTCTAGCTACCCTTTACTTGTATTCCTCCTCCCTACTAGGTTAAAACTTTCCTGAATGCAAAAATTTCTGTGTATTTCTCCCCACTGACATCAGCAGTGAGCGTGGGTCCCCACAGGCATAGGTGCATAATCAAAACATGTTAAGTGAGCAAACAAATCATCTCTGCTGGTATATTTATGCCTATTTGTTGCATTAAAGAAACCTCTAATGAAATTCTCTATAGGTGAAGCTTTTCTTGGCTTGCCTCTATGACTCAAGCCTTCAAGTAGAAATTAGATAGATTGAAGAATCTTTGCCACATGTAAAAATGATGCTGGAGGCTGTACCAAAACATCAAAACTAATGACTCAGTCATGGCCTCCTGACCACTCGGGTCCTCAGTTCAAGGATGCTGATGCTGACAGTTCCAGGCCCAAAAGAGTGGACACCCACAGGTGGAGTGTGGCTTGCTCACACTACACTGCCCTTCAGGAGCCAAGACAGCCAAATGGAGAAGAAAGCTCTAGAAACTCAAACCTCCTCTTGGTGTCACATGCAGACAAGGCCTTTCTGTGAAAGGCCCCTTGCAAGATGCAAGCTAAGTGCAGTCTCAGCACAACCAAGGTCATCTCCGGGCAGGGCACACTACCAGAGACAGAGAGAGAGACAGTACTTGTCAGGATTCCAATATTTAATAAATACACTGCCCCTGGGGAAATCGCTTGGCTCTACTTGGGTATGCAGAATCATTGTGCATCCTGTTTGGTCCACTCTCGTGTACACAGAGTGAAGGTCAGAGCTACCTGCCCAGAGCATGGCTGAGAGGAGCCACTGAAATCTCTTGTGACGTTTCAATTCCTTAGTCAGAATCCACAGCTCACCCTTGCCTTGGACTTGTGCATTCCACTCGTGTAACTGATAATTAAATGAGTCATCAAAGTGACATAGCCAATCTTTTCATCGCTAGAGACTCACAGGGGAGGGGTGAGGCTTTGGGGGATGAGGAAACAAGTTCATTTATAGCAGTGAATTAGATATCTTCACAGGATCTGTGTACATTAAAGAATGCTAATTTGATTCTGTCAGCTCTGTGGCTGGTCTATTCATACCAGCATGTCCTAGAGGGAGGAAAAGCGCATGAGTTTTTTAAGATGGCAGCAGCACCGTCCTGCAGGGTCACTTATGCATGCTACTCCAGACTGGGGCTTTCAGGCACAGGTCAGAACAGCAGGATGGTGCAGGGTTAGGTAGACTTGTTGGGTGTATGTCCATAGACACCACTTCCATGTCATGAAGCAGAGCACAAGCAACATAGCCCCCCAAAAGGAACTGTGTCCCAAAGTTAAAAACAGGAGCTGCAGAGAAATAGGCACCATGCCAGATTTGGGCCTGTGGACCCCAGCATATTGACCATGGCCTACAAAAATGATCACAGTGTGTGGACATGAGTGAACAACCTAACTCAAGAAACCCATCCATGGTCTAGAGCTAGTCTAGGTTTAAAGGACAGTTGGGGAGCTAGAGAACAATTTGAATCTTTACTTCAATCTGACAGAAATGCACAGAAGAAAATGTCTTCCATATCCTCTGACCCCAGCTCTCACACCATCTCTCACACAAGCCCCACCTCCTCTGACCCCAGCTCTCACACCATCTCTCACACAAGCCCCACCTGCAGCTTTTTCCTACCTCTCATCCCCACCTCGATCTCTTCGCTCCCAGTCCCAAAACACCCACACCTGGTCACACAGTCAACATGGACTCTTTTATCCATTGCCTTCCCTTTTCACTTTCCTATCAAACTACAGACTGTTCTTCCTTTCCTCTCAAGCCATTCTCATCTTTTCCCTGTTGGTCATTCCTGCTGAGGACAGAGGTCAGGCAAGGACTCCTCCCTAACACGCATGCGGGTTGGTTGGGTTTGTGAGGACAGAGGATGAGGGGCGCATTCCCAAGGGCAGGGTTTCTTAATTAAAATCCTTAATCCTTAGGGGTTTAGGATATCCAAAAAAGAATCACCTCTTGATTTTTACTAGCATCTCATTGACATTTAACGTTCTCTTGAATTTTGAATGTAAACAAATGAAAGTAGTATTAGAAAAATCTGAGATTTCATCACCAATCAAAATCAGACATTTTCTTACCATATTTCACTTATTTTAGGTATCTTGAAGGAGCCTAATTAAAGTATTAATTTTCATCACTATTTCAAAATTAAGCCTGTCCCTAGATTATGCTTTACAAGGGATGAACAAAATGCATATATGCTATTCTATTATATATCTATGTATGTTATATTTTGAAATCTGTATTACACTACAATTGGTATTCCTTGTAACAGTATGCATTTTATTTTATGGACCTGAAAACATTTTTCTAAGGAAAAGTAAGTTTTAGACTGTCAAAGTGATCACTGGAATATAAGAGGTTAAGAATAGCCTGTCTGGGGCCTCCCTGGTGGCGCAAGGGGTTAAGATGCAACCCTATGAAGCTATCTGCAGCCACCGCAGCATGAGTTCGATCCCCAGCCAGGGAGCTACCTACATGGTGCAGCAGACCTCTCCTGCCTCACCCACTGCTCCCCTCAGCAGTGTATTTCAGTCAGTCTGCCTGTTCTGCTCCCCACTCTGTTGTGGGTGAATCCTCTCACCCCCCACACCTCTGGCCTGTACCCCAGTTCTTATATGCATAAATAAATAAATCTTTTTTAAAAATTTTAGTAAAAAAAAAAATAGAATAGCCTGTCTGGAAGAAGGGCACATAAGCTGAGATCTGAAAGACTGAGAATTACCCTGCAGAGGTAAGATGCTACTAAGGGGGCACATATTCTAAAACCCCTAGGGGGCAGAGCAAGGCAGGTTTCTGAGTACGTACCTCAGGTGCAAGACGCATTATCTAACTAAAGTGTACAGAGTAGCGATATGAAGATTCTCAGACAGGGCTCCACCCATGGTGCCACCCAGTATGGGAGAGACGACAGGCTCATTAATGAGTCTGACTGCAATCAGCAGTTGCCAGGGTGGCCACCAGTGGTCCCATCCTGCCTCCTAGTAGCCATGCCTTTATGTGATCTCCTTCCCTTAAGTGTGTCTGGACCTGGGGACTTTCTTCTAATGAACAGAATTTGACAAAAGTGATGCCATCCACAGTGAGATTATTAAGAGACTGGCT